>NC_042615.1:773675918-773981196 GCF_901001135.1 Rhinatrema bivittatum
AGCAAGCTGAAGTCAGAACCAGACATCCATCCAAGGGAAGACAGGAAGGATAAGTAGGCAAGGAGGTAAGGACCAGCACAAGCGGGCAGGAGAAGTCACTGAACAGCTGAAGAGTGACCACAGGATGAAGAGAAAGAACTGAAGAATGACCACAGGATGAAGATGAATAACTCAGGAGTAATGATCAGGGACTGCCAAGATGAAGACCAGGAACGCAGGAATGAAGACCAGGAACACAGGAATGAAGACCAGGAACATGCTGGGGCAATTTACTCTACTGAAGGTAGTCATCCTATTGCCGAGGCATCTTGCTGCCCTTTTATAGGGCAACAATGATGTCATGAGCAGGGGCTGCGGAGGCTTTCCCACCATGGTCCTTTTAAATGTACCACAATGTCATGCATGCGTGTCTAGAGATGGTGTAGTGTGTGGAGGCTGGAGTTGCTGGAGGCAGAGGCAGGATGAGCACGGTAGCCAGCCATGTGTTCTCCAAGAGGCCTTCCATGGTGTTGGCATTTACTCCAATGTCTATGGGGCTGGAGGTAAGTGTGGCAGTCAGCAGCCTTGCCCCACAAACTGCCGAACACAACATCCCTTTTTTCTTATTAATACTAGCATTGCTTATACTTCTCATAGTCTAGGCTAGAAATCCTCTGCCCATGCCATTCCTCTTCTTTCCTTTCTTCACAGTAGCATAATACAAGTGTCATGACTACTGGGAATTTTTATGTCACAATATACTTTATTGATACTGCACCACTCACCAGTACCATGGTGAGTGGTGCAGTATCAATCAAGTTGATGGATTGAGTTTGTTCAGTGACTAACAAGCACTACTAACTTGCCAAGCAGAGTTTGAAGCTTGCTAGTGGCACAAGCTCAGTCTGTTTTTCAAACACAGAGACCACTGTATATGTGTACATTGATGACTGACTCCTTTTGCACAAACAGAATAAAAAATGATCAGAAAAAGAATAAACTCAGAAGGCAGGTTAAGATGATGCTTCTCTTCACTGCAATCTGTCTGCAGCTTAGCAGTACAGTGCATTCTGCACAGTCAGACAGACATAAAAAATCAGGGGGCGATTTTAAATATCACGTGCGTGGGGTACATTTCTGTGTGCTACCCATCACTCACAAATATACACCCGATTTTATAACATGCGCACGCTGCCGCACACATGTTTTAAAATCCAGGGTCAGGGCGCACAAGGGGGGAACTTTTTTTTTGGCCTCCCCACCTTCCCCTCCCTTTCCCTATCTAACCCACTCCCAGCCCTAACTAAATCGCCCCCTACCTTTGTTTCAAAAGTTACGCCTGCCCGCGCCAGCCAGCTGCCGGCGCGCAAACCTCCAGCACAGCCGCTGTGTCGGAGGACTCAGGAACACCCCAGGAGTGCCACCATGCCCCCGAACCTACCCCCAGACCGCCCCCGGACCACTGCCTGGCCCCAACCCCACCCCGGACCTCCCATTTTTGAAAGCCCCGGAACATACACAAGCCCCGGGGCTTGTGCGTGCCGCCGAGCCTATGCAAAATAGGCTCAGCGTGCGCAGGGTAGGTTTTTGGTGGTTACATGCATATCTTATGCACGTAACCCTTTGAAAATCTACTCCTCAGTGTTCACTGCTTTTATCTATAGTCTACTACTCTGTTCCAGTGAATGGACAGAAAGCAGTGCCTCTGTCTCTCTGCCACATTGAATGACAGTCCTGTGATAAGCAGTGAAAATCAGAAAAAGCCCTTTGCCAATGCCAACAATTTTCTCTCTCCTTTTCTAAAGCTTTTCTTTGACTTTAAGAGAGCTTCTGATAAGACAAGCTTTCTCTGCTAAATTTAACAGAATAAATGGTTTATTTGCACAAACAAGTTCAGACCTTTCAGTGGGTAGACATCAGTGTCCTCCCCACTGAAACCTCCATTCTGTCTACGGGCCTACTTCGTCTGCCTTATCTCTGGTCTGGCTGCTAACTCATAGGGATGTGAGTCGAGCTTCGGATGATTGAAAATTTCGTATGATATTTTCAAAATCGTCAGAAATCGGGGGCTCCCCCAAAACGATAGGAAACCCCATGAAATTGTTCGTGGGGCTTCTCTTATCATTTTGAGGGAGGGCGGGAAAAACGGCACACAAAAATAACCCCTAAAGCCACCCCGACCCTTTAAAACAAATCCCTTAGCTTCCCCCCACCCTCCCGACCCACCCAAAATCTTTTTACAGGTACCTGGTGGTCCAGTGGGGGTCCCGGGAGTGATCTCTCACTCCCGGGCCGTCGGCTGCCACTAATCAAAATGGCGCCGATGGCCCTTTGCCCTTACCATGTGACAGGGTATCCGTGCCAATGGCCGGCCCCTGTCACATGGAGGGAGCACTGGAAGGCCTGCGCCATCTTTAAAAATAGTGCAGGACATCCAGTGCTCCTACCATGTGACAGGGGCCAGCCAATGGCACAGATACCCTGTCACATGGTAAGGCCATCGGCGCCATTTTGATTAGTGGCAGCCGACGGCCCGAGAGCAGGAGATCGCTCCAGGGACCCCCACTGGACCACCAGGTACCTGTAAAAAGTTTTTTGGGGGGTAGAGAGGGTGGGGGAAGCTAAGGGATTAGATTTAAAGGGTCAGGGTGGGTTTTTTGTTTATTGGCTCGGGCGCAGCCGATAAACAAAACCACGATCGGGCCAGACGAAAAAAAACCCACGATGTGAATCGGCACCGGAATCAGAACCAATTCCGGTTCCGATTTACATCTCTACTATCTCATGCTCTTTTTATAATACTGACTAACCCTGTCTGCAAATAACAAAATATCCCTCAAAATACAAGGTCCCTATTTGTGCTCACCAAATAAACTAATATTCAGATTTATTCTTATTAATTGTCATTTTATTATAATTTCTTCAACTGTATAAATATGTACTCAATTCATATTGTTCATATATAAATATTTCTATAAAGCCCCCCATACATTCATTCATCCCGATTCATACAAACTCACACAAACCACATCCCTATAACCACCATAAAATATCAATCTTCTTGAATATAAATTCTTAAATGAACCCCTTTTAGTTTAACACCATCAAAATGTAACCAATAGGGATGTGAATCGGGCTTCGGATGATTGAAAATATTGTCAATATTTTCAAAATCGTCTGAAATCGGGGGCTCCCCCGAAACGGTAGGAAAACCCCACGATATTGTTCGTGGGGGTTCTCTTATCGTTTTGGGGGAGGGTGGGAAAAACGGCACACAAAAATAACCCTAAACCCACCCCGACCCTTTAAAATTAATCCCTTTGCTTCCCCCACACTCCCAACCCCCCCAAAAAAGCATTTTACAGGTACCTGGTGATCTCCCGCTCCCGGGCCGTCGGCTGCCACTAATCAAAATGGCGCCGATGGCCCTTTGCCCTTACCATGTGACAGGGTATCCGTGCCATTGGCCGGCCCCTGTCACATGGTAGGAGCAGTGGATGGCCCGTGCCATTTTTAAAGATGGCGCCTACTTATCCTTCCTGTCTTCCCTTGGATGGATGTCTGGTTCTGACTTCAGCTTGCTTGACTCTCAACTATGTCTGAACTCCATCTGCCACTGATTACTGCCTGATTGTCATCTATGACTGAACTCCGTATGCCCCTATGACATAGTGAGGGCAAAGGTAGCGCCGGCGCCATTTTGAAGATTGGCAATACGGCCCGCGTGCAGGAGGTCACTCCCGGACCCCCGCTGGACTTTTGGCAAGTCTTGTGGGGGTCAGGAGGCCCCCCCCAAGCTGGCCAAAAGTCCCTGGGGGTCCAACGGGGGTCCGGGGGCGATTTCCTGCATGCGTGATGTTGGGAGCCAGGAACCAAAATGGCGCCGGCGCTACCTTTGCCCTGTCACATGATAAGGGCAAAGGGCCACCGGCACCATTTCTCAATGCAGCCGTGGCCAGAGAGAGAGGGAGATCGCGTCGGGACCCCCCCACTGGACCCCAGGTAATTTAAAACATTTTGGGGGGGTTCGGGAGGGTGGGGGATTTGTTTTAAAGGTTCGGGGTGGGTTTTAGGGTTTTTTTGGTGTGCCGGTTTTCTCGCGCCCTATTTAACGATACAATACAAATGCCCCTGACGATAAATCGGGGGCATTTGTATTGTATCGTGCACTCTAACGATTTTGGACGATTTTAAAATTATCTGACGATAATTTTAATCGTTCAAAAGCGATTCACATCCCTACAAATCACTGTGAATGTTTCAACCATATCACCTGTGTAGGTAATACGCTCCTTCCTTATGGGACATACAAACCACCTTGATTTGCAACAAAGATGTTCCTCATCCAGTTTTTGGATGCCTTCAGAAATTTTGGTGCCCTAACCATATTCCTATATTGCCTAGTGCTTTTTTGTTGTTTTGGAGTATATGCATACTCTTTGGCATGGCTGTTTTCAGTGAAATTTTTCTAGCTGTGGGATACAAACTGGAGCTGTAAACATAGTTCTGTTTCTCCCTCCCAAAAGGGGGACCCTGTTACAGATCTGCTCCAGCAGGACAGAGCCTTGGGACAGCTATACTAGGAGAGCTAAGCTCAAGGCAGGGCTGTGCAAGGATACCATGTTTATAAACTGATTTTCAGATTTGAACTCCTATTTATTATTTCAAATATTTCTTTTTATCTTCATATTTTTTAATATCTTTCACTTTATTAATATCTTTCATTATTGCATCCATATTTCAATTAATATAAAGGTTCTAATTGCTGGTTCTCAAGAACCACAAATGAGTATGGTTTTGTGTACTCAAGCTAGGCAAATTAGCCTTCTTGCTAGACCCTGAAGAGTACATCTGAAGAATATTCATTGTAAATATCCTGAAAACCAGACTGTCTGTGGTTCCTCAATAATACATTTATTTATTTATTTAACACTTTTCTATACTGACCTTCATGGTAGAGACCATATCAGATCGGTTTACATCAAACTGGGGAACTGAACCATGAACAGTAACCAAAAAACAATAGGTTGAACAGGAAGAACAAAGTTACATTTAACAGGGAATACATAATACATAGCACATAGATAGCCTTGCTAAACAGAGATTTTACATAAGTACAAAATGATGGGGTAAAGTTCTTTCTGGATAGTGCCCACAACTGTCGACTTATCCATTCCAGAGCTGCCAAGGAGGCTGAAGGTAGGTCAGTGAATAAAAATATTTTCTATTCAAAGTCTAAGGAGTGGATATGTGTGATGTCAAATATGGATGAATAGGATAAAAATGGATACATAATGAGGCATTTAAAGCCTGCCATGCTCTGAATTGTCTAATGCATTAATTGCTTCATTTGCCTATTCATGAGCCTCATTATCCCTTTTCATACATACAAAGTCACTCTGGTATTGATGGTCATCTATAGAAAAAGGTAAGGAAACCACATCTGTGTATTCTAAGAAAAATAAGTTAAAATTGCCTGGGCATGCTTAACTCTCCAAAACACCTCATGTTCAGTGTGAAGCATTTATTCACCCCAAAATCAATGGTGAAAACCCCAGTACTCACTCCTATGTTTGTTACAGTCAGAAAATAAACCACAAATAATGCATGATGAACTGCTGGCATGGAAGGCCAGCATTTGTTCAAATATGAAATTGTGTTCCCACTTGTCCTATCTACACAACATTTGTTCTGTATCCTTACCTCATAGTTAACAGTTATCTTTTCTGTGAACGGATACTAGTCATACACTTTTCCCTAAATCACATCATCCATTACTCAACCCATGCATTTGCTGTCATGGCCTCACATTCTTGTAACACCCTTTCACACAAGGCAGCAAGGCTAGGTTGCTGGTTACTGTGCCTCATCTGTCTCACACAAGACCTCTGTCACTTATCCTGTATCCCTAACAGTCATTCCCATTCTATAACTGTGGTGGGAGGGTCATCCTTTATCCATCTCACTCCTGCAAGCACCCTGACTCCTTCTAAAACACAGCCATAGTGATTGGCATAGTGCTTTCTGGGCTAAGATGCCATGTTCACCTCCTTCTGTCACTGCTCTGTTCAGGAATGCAGGTCGGTACTCATGCAGATAACCATGCTATTTAATAAACAGATGAACATATCTGAAAGCATGAGATGAATAACATACTTTAACTATATACTATCTTTGAGACTTTTCATATTCTAAAGTTGAGTGTTGAGTCTTTTGTAGGTAAGCTGTATGACATTTTTCTCCTTTCAATAAATATAATATTATTTTGATTTTTGGCAGGGTTCTTTATGCCATTTATTGTTAATATGACAATATTCAAATTAGTCATTGTTCCAGCTAATCCAGATTTGATTCTTCAGCTCATCTCTTCTCTTGCAATTAAATTTTGTACAGCAACAATTTCTATTGTAAGCTTCTTATTTCTTAGTCTTGTATAGAGAGAGATCCTCCAAATATTCTAACTTCCTAATTCAATTTAAAAAATCCAGCAGAAAATATTCCAAAGTATTCCATGCACATTATAAGAGGAAAAGCTTCCCTTGAGGCCTCGCTGAGGAAGATGGGCTCCTGTGGTGTGCTATCAAATAACACTTTGGTCTAACTATAAACTAGACATGTTCAGTATGAGAAATAATTCACCTAATTCATCAGAAAATAAATCACATACTATTGTAAGGGAAACTGTGTTCCCTTATATGATGGAGTATGTAAGAAAATCCCTCAAAACACCTTAAAGGGCTGGTCATAGCTATCTGGACTGGTCCACCTTAAAAGCCAACCCAGCAAGGTATTCTGTGCCAGGTATTCCTGCAGCCTTGGATGAGAAGATAGGGCCCAGAAGGCTGGTGTGATGCCAGGGAGAAGGCAGGAAGCCAGTCTAAGTAAGGACTGCATATGTTTGATTGTTGTAAGACTGATGCGGAAAGTGGTCTCTATGCTGGGCTTGTAAATAGTTTGTTTGTGTGGATCCAGCCAGAGTTTGATCTTCTTTTTGTTCTCCTGTCTCGAGCGACCACAGATAGTGTAAAAAGTGGGATCCCTGTTCTAAGTGGAAAGCATAGACAGGAACCCACAGTGACAGGGATAGCTTGGGACTTTGTTATATCAGGCCAAGGTTAGTCCTGCCTGAAGAAGCTAGGGCAGTGGTCCCCAAACCTGTCCTGGAGGGCCACCAGCCAGTCGGGTTTTTGGGATATCCTCAATGAATATGCATGAGAGAAAATTTGCATGCACTGCCTCCATAACATGCAAATTTTCTCTCATGCATATTCATTGTGGATATCCCAAAAACCCGACTGGCTGGTGGCCTTCCAGGACAGGTTTGGGGACCACTGAGCTAGGGCAATAACCAGTTAGTAAGGATTGGACAGATCAGAAAGAGTTTTTTTCTGTTTCTGTAACTCTCCTTTCCCGGAGACTAACCAAGCTTTCTGCTTGTGTAAGTGGAGAAACAAAGAACATGGGTGGGTGGTACATGTCTCCGCAGGGGGTCAGCATCAGCTGGAGAAAGTTGTGCAAAGTTTACATGAACAGTTTATCCAGCAACAGGCAATGATGATGCAAATTGCTCAAGCCATGCAAGCTGCTACAAACCAAGTGAATCCTTTACCTCATACCCTATTTAAGATGATGACAGGGGAATACCCAGAGATCTTTCTGAAAAACTTTGAAAAAACTGCCTGCCTGTCAGGTTGGCCAGAAATCAACTGGAACATGTACCTGGCAAATTTACTCATGGGAAAAATCCATGCAATCTTTCAAGTGACCAACCTGGATGGAACATAAGAACATAAGATATGCCATACTAGGTCAGAGCAATAGTGACTAATCCAAGTCACAAGTACCTGGCAAGTACCCAAACATTAAATAGATCCCAAGTTAATAATGCTGGCAACATTCAGTGGCTATTCCCTATTGATTAATAGCAGTTTATGGACTTATCCTCCAAGAACTTATCCTAACCTTTTTAAAACCCAGCTACATTAACTGTCTTAACCACATCCTCTGGCAATGAATTCCAGAGCTTAATTGTGCATTGAGTGAAAAAGAATTTTCTCCAATTTTTTAAAAATGTGCTACTTGCTAACTTCATGGTCCTTCTGTTGTCCAAAAGAGTAAGTAACCAATTCACACTTAACCATTGAAGTCCTTTCATGATTTTGTAGACCCCAGCCATCTCTTCTCCAAGCTGAACAGCCCTATGCACTTTAGCCTTTCCTCATAGGAGAGACATTCCATGACCTTTATTATTTTGGTTGCTCTACTCTGTACTTTCTCCAGTGCAACTATAGCATTTTTGAGATGTGGCGACCAGAATTGCACACAGTATTCAAGGTGTGGTCTCATCATGGAGCAATACAGAGGCATTATGACATCCACCATTTTATTTGCCATTTCCTTCCTAATAATTTCTAACATTCTGTTTTGCTTTTTTGACCGCTATAGCACACTGAGCCACCTATGTAGAAGTTAAGACTACTATCCTAGAAAGATCTGGATATACTCAGAAACATACCAGCAGCACTTCTGGTGGGGCATCCTACAGCATGTGAAAAGCTCCCAAAACCTGTTCAATTGCCGGAAAGATGATGGCTAAAAATGGCTGCAGCCATAGGCAAAGACTGTTCTAAAGGTAGCCAAACAAGTTCTTCTACAACAGTTCCTAGATAGGCTTGACATTCAAACATTCTCTAAATATAGAAATGCTGCATCTACAGAATAAAGATATATATTTTTTTCATTTTCTGTCATTCGTGTATACCTGGATCACACATCGCCAGCAGAAGTGAGCCAAGATACCTCCAACAAAAATTTCAAATTTTGTCTAACCAAGAAATAGAGCACACCCCTAGATTTTGCATACCTTGGCCTGACATTAACTGTAACTGCATATATAGGGCCGGTTACATTAACTGTAACCGGCCCTATATGCATATATTGCATATAGGGCCGGTAGAAATACTTCTACCGGCCCTATATGCAATAAAACCCTTGCCAGTTCTAGCTACCCAGCACAACTATTTTTTAAATTGTTTGACATCACTTCATCAACACATTTAGAAAATGAATATAACATTTTATTCAGATGATATTTAATACCTTGCAGATTATACAAAATATTACCACAGTTATGGCAGCAAATACAGAATAGACCATAAAATATAAATAGAAATGTGCAGACAAAACTGAACTGGAAATTGCAAGAAGCCAGACTCTGTTTCTAGTGCACATTACCATTCCTCATAAAACATCAAATAATATAATCAAGAAATATAAATCGTGAATCATAACAGTAAAACCAGGCCAATAAAAATAATAAATATTTCAAAACATCTGATGATTAGTACATCCAATAATTTAAAAATGTTATCAATTTTCCAAAACACCAATAAAATATTTAAAAACTGAAAAACATCAAACAGCCAATAATTAAAACTAATAAGGATTACAAAAATCTCTCCATACCAGGGATGTTTTCATTTCCAGTCACCCTCAGATTGTTGTGGAATGAGGAGGAGTGAGAGATGCACAATCTTTATCCCCTCTCTGACAAATACTTATATATGTTTATTCTCTCACACACTCATACATATGCCCATACTCACACATACTCCCTCTCTCTCACATACACAGGCTCTTCTCACTCCCTCATACATATACTCATATCATATGTGTGACACAGGCTCTCACAAGCAAATATGTATGTATACATGTTCATTCTTTCATACGCACATGGACCCTTCTGTTGCATGCATCCATACATACAGGCTCTTGCTCTCTCACATGCATACACACACAAACACACACACTCACGCACACACACTCTCTCACTCTTAGGGCCTCCACATATCTTCAGGCCGCAATGGGAATGGATCTGCTGCAATCTTGCCGGGCTTCTCTTCAGGCCACAGCAGAATAGGTGATGCTGGTGGTGTCCAAGACAACTGCTTAGTGAGTGCTCACTCACCAGTAGGGATGTGCATCCGTTTTTCCCAAATTAGGTAATTTCAAAGAAATTGCTTAATTTGGTATGGTTCGGGAGAATCGAAAAATGAATGCATTTTTTCTGAAAATTCGGAAAAAATTTCATTTTTTGGGTTAGTGCGCGCTAACTCCCATTAGTGCGCTCTAACTCTGACACATTAGTGCACAGTATCGGGAGTTAGCGCGCGCTAACCTGAAAATTGGGGACCCCGAACTGCGGGAAAAAACGAAATTCCTGTGGGGGGGGGGGGGGGGGGGGCCCGGAAACGAAGCCCAACACAATAGTAAAATCCGAAGCATATCTCTACTCACCAGTCACTGTCACACACACCCCTCAAACTAGCCTCTCTCTCACCAGTTGCTATCACTCCTCCCTCTAGATCAGTCTTTCTCTCTCTTTCTTGCTCTCAGTTACTGTAACCCCTCCTCCCAGACCAGTCTCTCGCTCTCACTCTCACAGTCACTGTTAGCTCCTCTCTCCTAGATCAGCTTCTCTCTCTTGCTATTTCACTGTCAACCCCTCCCCCCAAACCAGTCTCTTTCTCACCAGTCACTATCATTCCTCCCCCATTCCAGTCTCTCTCTCACTCTCACCAATCATTGTCACCTCCTTCCCCCTAGATCAGTCTCTCTCAGTCACTGTCACCTCTTTCCCCCAGACCAGTCTCTCACTTTCACCCTCTCCCCCCAGACTGGACACTATCATACTCTCCCCCAGACCAATCTCTCCTTTTTCTCTCCAGTCACTCTGTTACCCACTTCCCCCAGACCAGTTTCTCTTTCTTCTCTCTCAGTCATTGTCACTCTACCCCTCCAGACCAGTATCTTTCTCTCTCTCTCTCTCCTCTCCAGGAACGGGGGGAGGGGGCTGGATTGCCATTTGGCTAAATTCAACTGGCTCGAGTGGGAGTTTATCACCGGCTCACTGCCTTGCTTTTACCATGTCTCCTGTTCCGCTTCTTTCAGGTTGCTGCCTTGCCCTGCCCCAACCCCAGTCCCTATGTGCTGCCTGCCTGCAATGCTGCCAGATGCTGCCTGTGCTCTCCTGTCCAGTCGCACCCCAAAGGCCCCGCCTCTCTCCCAGAGAACAGGCATGAACAATCTGTGCTCTACTGCTCTTCTCTTCCCTTAGGGCTCTGCTGAGCTGCAGCAGAAACTTTGGAACCTAAGCTGACTTGCCCACCAATTTTTTTAAAAATGAGAATAGCTTGCTTAGCTTTTCATCCTGTGAGGACAGCACTCGGGCAACATAAGCACAGAGAGGAAGTGGCATCATGCCTTCAGCAAGGAAGTAGAACGGTCATTCCTTCATCGCTTTTAGCCCTCACGCTCCAGCCCTCCACTGTGCCTGCGCGCAGCCGTGGTGACGTGGGAAGCTAACCTCTCGATTTTTAAATGTCTTGATTTGCGCTCTGGAAACCGGCTCATGTAAGCCACTGAGGGAGGAACTGCAGGGGAATTTTTGGGGAGCAGTTTTTTGCCGCCTCAAAATTCTGCCGCCTGAAGCGGCTCCCTCACCCTGCCTCATTATAGAACCATCCCTGAATCTGCTTATAGCAATCTGTGCTAAGCGCGTCCTAAAACATAAAACAATGCAAATGGCGATGTAACATACAGTATTACATACAAGCAATATACCGGTAAATTCTTAAAATTAACATCAATTAAAATTGACTTAGCAAGGTCTTAAGAGAAATTGAATGCTTCCTGAAATAAAAAAAAAGCCTTTAGTTGTTCTAAACATAATCAAAATTTTATTTAATGATGGCCTACCCCAATGCTGTTTTGGACCCCAGATGCAAGCATACCACTGCTGTTTTGGGTTATAACTGCTGCTGCTTGAAAATTACATCAATACTGCAGTCATACCACTGTTGTTGTGTTTTGGCTGAACTGCCACTCTGTGAAAGTTGCCCCTATGCTCCATTACATTTCTCTCTGTTTACCCCATGCTTTTTGAAATCATCTTAACATTTTTGTCTGTATCACCTTCTCCAGGAGAGTATTGTAGGCATCCATTACCCTTTCTTTGAAAAAATATGTCCTGATGTTTGGCCCGTCACCTCATGACCCCTAGCTTTACGACTTCTTTTCTTATGCAATATTAATAACTTTCAGGTATTTCAGGTTCATTCCCATGCTCTCTGTTTCTCCTCTCCTCCAGGGTATCTATATTTAGGTCCTTCGGTTTCATCTCGTAGGGTTTTTGGTGCTGTCCCCCTCACCATTATAGAAGCTGTTCTCTGGAACATCCCCAGCCAATCTCTGTCCTTAGGATGGAGGCCTAACTGGTTCAGTTTATAACTGGTTTTAATTTGATGAGAGGAGTTTGATTAAAGCTACATTTTTAAACCACAAAAAAATCTTTCCGGATTGGGACTTAACTTCTTGGAAGATGATGTTAGTGAGATAATATTCAACAGTGAGTTCAAGGATTAAGTTGTTCTAGAAGAGGAATTCCCAATATAGTGTCTTGAGCATTCTACCAGATTATGGCCAGTTTATACTTTTGCATCCCTATACTTGTATTTTCAGTCTTTTACCTCCCTGTGGATTCCCTCACTGTGATTGACAATGTTACATATATATAGTTGTCCAGATCAGACATTTGAGTATTGTCAATGACTCTATGAGAGAAATGGGAGGTCTTATTATGCACTAATACCTTGGTCATATGAGGATGAATTTTTTTTTTTTGTGTGTTTCCTCCTGTGTCAGTATTTTACTTGTTGCTTACCTACAAGTTGCTCCTGTGGCTATTAGCTGGATGACCTGAGAGAAGGCTGAGTGAGATCACAATTTCTAAAAGCTATTTAAGTTTTGAGCAAGCAGAAGCAGCTAAGACATGATTGATGGAATGGATTTTATTGAATGCAGATGTTTAAAACTCTCTTGAATTGGCTTGTGATTAAATGTTGAAATCCTAAGGGAGATATGAATGTTAATATTATGTAAGAATTCTTTAAATTAAATATTGATTTTTGATGACTTTTTAAAACATTTGTGAGTACAGCCAGCACTTGAAGACACTATATTTCATGAGCATAAAAAATGTCAAGAAATGATTGCCATCTTGTGGATGTGATAAAAGCTTATGATGATTTTGGAAAGGCTTCAGGATGCAACTCTTGGTGGCACTCCTGCCTTTTTCAGGTTTTCATATTCTACTATTTGTGTAATAATTTTTATTGAACAACAGTCACAATACAGCCATAAACTCTACAAAACAAACATGAAAAATACAGTCGACTTTAGTAGAGATTAATACAACCAGAAGGACCTTACAAAGGAAAAAAACCGTCATCATCTGCATCTTCCAAGCCAACTAAGTTAATGATATTGGTCATGAAAGGGGGGCTCGGAAGCAGGACCTGTCTGTAAATCAAGTCTTTTTACATAGGAAAATTGTTTAAAACATTTTTGAGGGTACTGTTTTGAAGCAAGAAATTTGAATTATTAGAACGGTTAATTTGTTGTTTAGTTTGGGGTTTTTGTCTTCTTTGATGACATTGTGAAACAGAGATCTCATCGTACACCAATACTTTGGTCTTCTGATGATGATTGTTTACAATTCCTCTTATATCTGTATTTTAAGTGTTGCTTACCACCAAGTTGCTCAACTGAGATCAGATCTTCTGCACAGAATGCTCAAATCCAAATGGGGTGAGGGCCCAGAAAACTGACTTCCTTCTCTGAGTGTTAAGCCTTATATATCTCCTGCTATTTCTATGTCAGATGTTATTTCCTACTGTAAGAGATACTTTTCTTTAATATGTATTACATTACATTATCAAATCTCCTGAGTCCAGGCTATATACAAACATTTTATATTACAATAAACAGATATCAAATACAATTATCTAAATACAATAAAAATGAAAAAAAATTATTCAATAAAAATATTATGGAACCAAAAGAAAATAAAGCAACACAGCTGTGACATAATAAAACTTAGAATAATTAATGTTAAATCCTGATTAAGCAACTATGATTTGCATAGGTTTCTGAACTGAGTTACATTTATAATTTCCCTAGTTTCCATCTAGTCAATTCCAAATAGATGGACCACAGTTTGCTTGAGCAAGGTGTGGATCTGTGATGGTAATGATGTCAGAGTGAAACTGAGAATTGAAATAGTATGTGTGAAATATGGGCTAATATATAACACCCATCTGAATAATTTATTAGATATTATAGGTATGTCTGTAAAAAACTGAATCTTCCATAAAGACTGTACTGTACTGTAAAGAACGAAGACTTAAAACTTTGTAATTACATGTACCTTTTTGTATACCTTTCTAACATCTCTATAACTTGTAAAGAGGTCTGCATTTTTAAAAAATAAAGACTACAGTTCTCTAAGGCAAAGTACCCTTTTCCTGTTGCGTTTTATACAGCTGCATAAGCCAGAAGAGAAGGACAACATCCGTGTTTTTGGCTGAAATGTTGGTATCCATTTTTGCCTTCAAATCTATCATACATGCTGCAGACCTTATGACTAGAGCATGCTCATTATGCTAACTCCACCTTATTCCAAATATGCACAATGAAGAGATGAGTGACTGCATATCAAAAAAGGGATGAAGGATAAAAAAAAAAAGTGACATCAGACTGAAAAGATTTAGTTCTGGGAATCATCCTAGAACTTTACATAAACCCAGTTACCTTATAATGCTGAGATAACACCCACCATCAGCACAGTTTAAAAGTAGGACACATGTTTGCTTACTCCCTTCATCAAATGAGTATCTGCAGGCACAGAACCAAAGTCTGGATGAATAGATCCCTATTTCGTCCAAAACTAAAAACAATTAAATGTAGTTCCAGATTTTAATAAAAATGATGTGTGTCAAAAATTCCATTGTATAATAATTTAAAACAAATGAAGAGAGCTAGTTCCCTTATTTACAATAAATTATATAATATTCAATAGCAATATAGATAGCAATATTCTGCTGTGCGCCAGACTTGTGCTGATGAACATTATTTCCAATACTTTATTAAAGAGATTTGTCTGACAACAGTCATCTGTATATAGATTTCCTGTAGAACTCTCAATGAAGGAAATATGTGCCTCTCAAAACATATCAGTCACTTGAGAACCATTTTCTATAGCAGCTGCAGCTAGGATATGTAAGCTTTGCATTTACTATACTTAACATAATAAAATATGTTATTTGTATTGTAGAAACCTAAAACCTAGACACAAAACATTTTAAAGGATTTTTTAAAACATTTTTTTGCTGACACTTTTCTTCTATTTGACAGACATGTCAAATGAATATGATATATATTCCTAAAATCTCGTGCTCTCACCTACAAAAAAGTTCTAATGAACTATCTTTTTTTTTTATTATTTACTTAATTTAATGAAATAAATTGAGAACAAAGAGGTAAGTTTCATATTACTGGTGCATGCCTCCGCGGCCTTGCTCCCTTCTTGTAGTATAATCATTAACTTGCCTCCTTCCTCCTTTTGTCCATTTTATTTGTGTTGAAAATAATTTTTATGAAATTTTTTTTTTTTTAATTAAACTTTTTTTCTAAAATACAATTGTAATCTCCACCTGTTATATAAGGTGGAGATTACAATTGTATTTTAGAAAAAAAGTTTAATTTAAAAAAAAAACCAACATTTCATAAAAATTATTTTCAACACAAATAAAATGGACAAAAGGAGGAAGGAGGCAAGTTAATGATTATACTACAAGAAGGGAGCAAGGCCGCGGAGGCATGCACCAGTAATATGAAACTTACCTCTTTGTTCTCAATTTATTTCATTAAATTAAGTAAATTAAAAAAAAAAAAGATAGTTCATTAGAACTTTTTTGTAGGTGAGAGCACGAGATTTTAGGAATATATTTATATTTTCATTTCTCATCACAAGCGGAGAGAGATATTGATAATCAAATGAATATGATAGACATTCAAGTTTAACTAAGCTTCTGTGATGACAGCAATGCAAAATTAGGCACAGTCTTGTACAAATAATAGGAGGGTTCTAACAATAAAATACAATGGAAGAATTTGTGAAGATCTGGTATATATTATACATTTAACACATTTTATTCTGATGGAAAGCATACCTACTATATTTATTATAGAATAAAGTAATGAGGATGTAGTTGGGTGATGTGCTTCTCTAATATATTTACTATGTAATAGCAGGTATTTTCTAGATGAGTCAGGTGCTTCATTAACCTATCTGCTGGAAAACTTCAGTGACTTTGTCAAGACTTCAGTATTCCTCAGTATATCTGTCTAATAAAAAGTGATTTTGATGATAGAACAAGCTTACAGCAATAACATGTTTGAAAGAGTTATGGTTATGGTTCTTTTATGTATAGGCTGCCTATGTACAAATTCCTTAGGCAGATATCAATAAAACACAGATAATAAAATACATAAAATTATGAATAAAATTATAAACCATAAAATACATAAAATAATGAATAAAATTGCATAACAAAATGGATAAAAAATCTCTGTAATATCTCTACAATATTTCTCAAGACGTTATTGGTAAGCTTGTTCAAACAATATGGCTTTTTTCTGCTTTTTGTTCATTATAATGATCTTGTCTCATAAGGTAATTGGTTCCAGAAATCAGGATTGGTTACCAAGAAAGTACTTAGGCGTGGCACCATAACCTGGCGCTGTGCCTGGAGTGGGGAAGGGAGAATGTGGCCCTTACCTGCAGCACATTGGCAGTGGTGGGAATGGCATTGATGCCACTTGATGACATTGCCGATGTCACCCCCCCCCCCCCCCCCCACCACCGCTGGCGTGGGCATGAGAGGTGAATGCCGCAAAGCCATGGGGAGAAGGGCAGGAGGGGGAAGGGGAGTGTTCCAGAGACAGCGCAGGCCTGGGGGTTGGGTCAGGATGGCCTGGGATGGCTCATTGGTCGTTTTGAAGCCCGGATGCCATCCCGGGGGGTGGGGGCAGCAGCGTGGGGAACTATTGCTGAAGGTGAGTCCAACTTGGTCACTTCAGTGCTTGGGGCTGGGGAGACCTCTAATCAACTGCTAGTGGCAGAGGGGGTAGCCAGTGAACAACCCCCGGCAGAGGGCAACAGGGTGGGGAGGAGGCACAAAAGGAAAAGTAAGAGGCACTCATGATGCACTGACTTCTCAGGCAGCAGGAGTTCCTCATTAGTATCCTCCTCTGGTTCCTGTGGGTCGTCAATGGCAGAGGGATTGCAGAATGCCATCACTGCTAGCACTGGTCTACATGCCCTGAACATTATAAAGCAGCTGTGGCAGGGTGTCCCATGTTCACTTCGGTGCCGCATACGCCATCATCAATATGTGGACACATTTAGCCTGATGGAAGGCTGCAGATGGGATGAAGGGTCGTGCAAGGGGCATAAGCAGCAAGAAGCTCCTATGGGTCTCAAGCGGGTCTTGAGGAATATTAATAATTGGGTGCGGTCCTTTACATGGTTGGCATCAATAGTTGGCCAAGCTAACCCCTCACAGCACTTGGCAATGTGATTCTACCTAGACACCATTGTCAATGCTCACTCCATATACAAGGGATTTGCTTGGTTAAACTATGACAAGCAGTTCAGAGAAAGGATGGTTGACACACCATCCATGTCCTGGGACACGCATGACGTCGAGTTATGGCTAACTCACATGACAGTGTGGAGCTTGGAGGCTTAAGTAAACAATTATTTCTTTCATTTCCAGGGGGGGGGGGGTGTTCCCAAGGTCAGGAACAAGTGTCTAACCCCATTGCTGAAGCCTATTGGCAATATAACAAAGGGGGTTCTACGATGCAGGATTGTAAGTACAAACATATTTGCTCCTCCTGTGCCGCCAGTCACCCCACCACCAAATGCACAAAGAAAGCTACTGGTGGTAAGGGCAAGTGATCCAAATGCAAGAGCCCCAACTCCAGTTAGATGGAAACAGCTGGTGACAGGTCATAGCCTTTATCCCAATAGGTGCACAGTAGTCACTCTGCACAAGTGTTTTAAGGATGGCTTCAGAATCCATCTGCACAAGTGTTTTAAGGATGGCTTCAGAATCCCTTATAAGGGTCCTCTGAACCGGTCCAGCCACACAAATTTGCCCTCTGCAACCAGGTTTGCCAATGTTGTGAGAGAGAAGCTGTTGGTGAAGATTAGTCTTGGCAGGGTAGTGGGCCCCTTTCCCCTCCATCCCATCGACAGGATGGAGTTATCACTTTTAGTGGTGGTGCTCAAGAAAGAGCCAGTTAAATTCAGGCTAATACATAACCTTTCCTACCCAGCTGGTCAGGGAGTGAATGATTTCATTCTGCAGAAGGCCTGTACAGTGCAATACACCTCTTTCGACAGCACGATCGACCTCCTCAGGGATTGTTGGGAGGAGGCTGTCATGGCTAAGTTTGGCATAGAGTTGGCCTTCTGGCTCCTACTGATGCATCTGGACGACTTCCCTTTGCTGGGGTTCTACTTCAAGAGTGCCTATTACTTTGATAGTTGCATGCCCATGAGGTGTTTGGTTTTGTGCGTGCACATCAAGGTTTTTAGCACCTTCTTACATTAGGAGTTGTCCCGGCGCACGGTTTTGACAGGCATCATTCACTACTTGGACGGTTTTCTATTCGTCCCTTGTGATTCAGATGCGTGCTGCGATCTCTTCAATGTCTTTCAAACTATGGCCAGAGAATTTGGTGATTCACTGGCAGTGGACAAGGTGGAATCACCGACTAAGGTGTTTACGTTCCTCAGCATCGAGCTCAACACCATTCAGATGTTGTCTTGGCTCCCAGCCAATAAAATTCAAAAGCTGTTCAAACTGATTCGGGGCACATGCCAGACTTGCATTAGCCAATCCCTAATTGAGAGCCTGGCTTTTGCTTGTTGGGTCATTATGATAATCTCGGACAGATGAACCTGACGAAGAGAGGGAACCTCTAAATAAGCCATCTGTGTAGAATGCAGTGTTCTAGTAGGGCGATACGTTTTCAACATATCTGTGATCCAAGGAACATGTTGTAGGGCCAGCAAATTCTAGATTAATAGTGCAATTTTATATTTGATAAAACAAGTGTGACATGTTCACGAATGAAAAGTCCTGATATTAGCCAAGCAGCAGCATTTTGCAGCAACTGTATCAACTTTCGTGCAGTAGTAGATAATCCTAAGTACAGAAAATTGCAGTAGTCTATAAGGAGCATTATCTCAGTTGAACCACCGAACAAAAGTTGTCAGGATGTAATAATGGCTTTAGGGGCTGCAACAATCATAGGGGGTTATTTACTAAAGGTTTGTCGTGTGCGTTAGGTCCTTATCACCTGCGATAAGGCCCTAATGCACTCGATAAACCCCTATCGCACGCGAAAAGGGTCTTTTCGCATGCGATAGGATGTAAATTAGCTGGACGGGAGGAGTTGGGGTGGGGAGGGGAGAAGTCGGGGTGGGGAAGGGGAGGAGTCGGCCACGGCACTGCTGCTGGCGATAATGTGAGGAACATTATTGTCGGCAGTAGCGTGGCGAATAACAACACCTTTTACGGTGTCACTATTCATGTGAAATGCTGCAGCCGGATTGCACCGCCGCGGTGTGAACAGCTGTGGCCTTTCGCAGGCCTGCCCCCCTTCCCCCCCCGCCCCCTTTTTCACGGGATTCATCATTCTGCGAAGAATGATGAATCCAGCCATAGTTTGTAAAAACCTGATCTGATAACAACTTTGACTTGAGGAATAAAGGATAGATTTGAATCAATGATAATAACTAGACTTCTAACCGGTGAGACTATTTTTATATTCTCATCTTTAATCAGTAAAGAGGTTAGCTTAGAAATAGCTTCAAGATGTTGCATTAACACCATTTCAGTTTTTTCTAGATTTAAAGCAAGTTTATGCTGAATAATTAATTTTAGACATAGATAAAGAAATCTTTTCAGAGTTTTCATTCCAAGAATTTCAAATGGGTAAGTAAAACTGGATGTCATCTAGATAACACAGAAGCCCGCACAGAGGCCAGCTAACAGCTGACATATGTTGTAGGTGCTAGACAGATGTTAAATAATAGGGCAGATAGATCTGACCCCTGTGGGACTCCTGAAAGTATATGATACCAGTTTGAAAATTTGCTATTTAGTCACACTTGCTGTTTTCTGCAATGGACATAAGAGAGGTACCAGCTAGGGACTTGTCTTTTAAGCAAAGTAAAATAATTGAA
Organism: Rhinatrema bivittatum; assembly: GCF_901001135.1. Lineage (NCBI taxonomy): Eukaryota > Metazoa > Chordata > Amphibia > Gymnophiona > Rhinatrematidae > Rhinatrema > Rhinatrema bivittatum. The sequence goes on from NC_042615.1 coordinate 773,696,059, forward strand.
TGGCCTATGGTAGCAAAGGCTGCTGTAATATCTAACATAATCAAGATAAAACTCCAACCCTTATCAAAATCTCTTCTGATTGTATCAGTAAGGGAGATTAAGAGCATCTCAGTATTTGAAGACTTCCTGAATCCATATTGATGTGGGTAGCCAACAGATTTGTTTCTTCTGTTTGTTTTAAGGAGGGCGAGGTTGCTCAAAATTTGTTTTGAAGAGTTTTGGGGTTTTGTTGTTATTTAATTATTTTTAGGGGTATTGAAAAACCCTGTGCAATATTTATAAATAGTGAGTGCTAGGAGAGATCACGTGATGCTGTGAGGGGAAAGGACACAGGATTCCCCTCTTGGCACCCCCGTTTGACATCTAGCCCCATCCACAGCGGCACCAGGGCAGCTAAGTATAAATAAATTTGGGAACACCTTCTTAAATGCTGTGTCACTCGCTTGAGGAAAAATGACCTCGCGACAGCAAAAAAAAGAGAAGGAAACAGACAGGGTTAAACTGCGGCCTACAGATGCTCATGCCGATGAGGAAGACAGACCCCCGGAGCAAGCCGCATCAGCAGGGTTGGCGGACATCAAAGCGGCGATTCAGGAGATACTCAGGCCAGATTTGCTCCTGATATCTACAAAACTTACTGAACTGACCTCCTCCATTCACTCTTTTGAAAACCGCTTTGTTGAAGCAGAACAACAGATATCGGACCTCCAAATGGCCACCTTACTTTGCAACAGGAAATGGCAGCACTCAAGACCTTGGTCGTATGACAGACCAAACGGCTAGAGGACCTTGAAAATCGCACCCGCAGATCCAATCTATGATTCGTGGGTCTGCCAGAATCGATTGCGGACCGAGATTTGGGGAAATTCCTAGAGTATTGGATCCCGCGTGCGCTTGACCTGGCTCCCACTCTTGCGTCTTCCAGGTTGAACGAGCCCACTGGCTGGGCCCCAAGCATAGTGCAGACGCACGTCTGAGAGTGGTGATCGCCAAGGTCCTTAACTACGCTCATAAGTAAGGAATTCTGAGTGCGTTGCGTCAGGGGAAATCGCTGCACCATGACAATCAAAACATTTTGGTATTTCAAGATTTCTCCGCTGCAGCGGCTCAATAGTGACGAGCTATGGTGCCTCTGTGCACCAAACTGCACGCCGTGGGAGACAAAGCAGTGATTGTTTACCCAGCCAGATTATGAGTAGTTATGTCCTCTGGCATTAAATGGTTCGCGGATCCGACAGAGGTGCAGAAGTATGTTCAAGAACGGGGAAAAGCTCCTGCTGTATCTGAAGGAATCTCATGATCAACAGTGAAAGGCCAGGGGCTGATCTGGTGCTGTGAGTTTCTTGTTTAGGTCTCCGAGGGCAGTTTTCACTTTGGCATAGGGACTGGTTTTGTTGCTCCCGAACCCGAGCCCACATTTGAGGGACCTTGGTTATTGTTTTCAGTGGTTCCTCCAATACAAGGAAGATGCCCGCAATATGGCCCATTTGCCGTTTTGACAGCTCAGAGAAGCTCAGTGGCTGCATACGGCTTCCTGCGCGGGAGGGTTTATTTGGAGCTTTTAGTAATTGTAGGCCTTTGGGACTGTTTGGTAAAGCCTTCCTTCGACAAACACACACTGTAAAAGGCTATAGGCCTTTTGTAGACCATTTTTGGTTGTGTCATTTTGTGTGGCCGTGTTGTGACAGGCCCTGGCTGTTTCTTTCAATGTTTAATGACAATTATGTTATTGTTGCGAGTGTATGGAACATGTAGATGGGGCTGGATATGGGGAGGGGGGGGGGGGCGGTTAGCTCAGATGGTGATCTCCAGGACTCCCTTAAGGAGGTTTTGGTGGGGTACACCCTCAAAGAATGTTGGGCTGGGGTTAGAGGGAGAAAGGAGGGAGGGGTGGGGGGTGGTCAGGGAACTGAGTGGTTTTATTGCTCATGGTCTGTACGAGGGGTGATAATTCTGGGGTTCCTTTGGATGCCTAAGGTTGTTCAGACATGTTTCATGTGAAGGTCTTGGCTGGGAAGGCCTTCACATAAAGATGACCATGATGTATTTGCTATGTTTTATTCTGTGCTTCCTGTGCCTTAATTAATGCCTACTAAGCCATGCCGTGTCTGTGGCATTGATTTTCCAGTAAAAAGGGCAAAAATATTATCTGTCTTGAAAAAGAAATCAGTGGATATAGTCTTTATTAAAAAAACACATCTTAGTGATGCAGAGCATCAAAAGCTGCGTCGCCAGTGGGTGGGAGATATGTATTATGCTTCGGCAACAACCAGGTCAGCCGGTGTCGCAATTTTAATTCACAAAAATATTACGATACAGATTCATACAGAAATTAAGGATTCCCAGGGTCGTTATATAATCTTAGTGGCTGATATTTATCATCAGCCGGTAGCAGTATATAACCTCTATGTGCTGAATAATCTGCATTTTGATTTTTTTCAAAGCCTCTATGGTCATCTCATACCCTTTCTGGACTATGATATGATTTTGGGAGGCAACTTCAATTCTGTTAAAGATCCTCATTTGGATAGGACAAGCATTCTTGCCCAGGATATGGTTCCAGGTAAGGGCATTCGCTTCTTGGAACAATCCCTTCATTTAGTCGACCCTTGGCGGATATTGCATCTGACGGATAAGGTGTTCACCCACCTTTCCAGGGCCCATCCATCTCAATCTCGGATTGACTATCTCTTGGTTAGTGATTGACTTTTTTCTAAGATCACGGTTACTGATATTGAAGATGTGATAGTGTCTGATCATGCTCCCATATGGTTGGAACTGGCTTGGTCTTTGGACCAGTCTTTTGGAAGACTCTGGCGATACCCATATTTTTTGGCAGATGATATGGCTTTTCAAGAGTATTTGCGTTCCAAATAGGCAGAATATCTCCAATTTAATGAAGCTCACCTGGTTGACCCAGTTTTATTTTGGTTTACTGCAAAGACGGTATTAAGGGGAGATATTATTTCTTATCTAGCACATAGACGGAAATGTCTGGATAAACAACTATTAACCCTTAGGGCACAGCTGTGTCAGGCTTGGTATCTGCTCCAGCAGGTTCCCTCTAGTGCTCATAGGGAGAAATACTTTACCCTCCAAATCAATATTAATACCTTACTACATCAAATGGCAAAGAAAGGGTTAACCTATTTCCAATTCTAATATGGCAACAAGCCAGGTAAAATGATGGCAAACTTAATTAAATCTCATAAAACGTCTCGGCACATAGCTGCTCTGCATTCCTCACAAGGCACGATACAAAACGATTCTCCATCCATCCTTCGTTCGTTTCAGGAGTATTATGACAAACTCTATTCTTCTGAGTTCAAGGACCCGGTATCTAGTGAACGCTTTTGCAAATCTCTGAACCTCCCACACTTAACTGATGAACAAAGTCTCTGGCTAAACAGCCCTATTATGGAAGAGGAGATTTGGTTGACTATTAAGACCGCTAAGCGATATAAGGCATTGGGCCCAGATGGCTATAAGGCCGAATTTTATAAAACTTTGATAGACTCTATTATAAACCCGTTGACTAGTACATTTAATGCTTTGGTGGCTCAGGGATCTTATCCCACTCATATGAATACGGTGCACATAATGTTGATTCCTAAACCTGGGAAGGACCCTTTTACACCTGGAGTCCTACCACCCAATTTCATTGCTCAATGTCGATCAAAAACTCCTGGTTAAGATCATGGCAGATCGCTTAGCAGAGGTGTTGCCTATGCTGATCCAATCGGGTCAGGTAGGATTTGTCCGGCATAGATATGCCGTGACCAATATTAGGAAAGTTTTGGGCGCTATGGCCTTATGTCAACAAGCTAATGAACCTTATTTGGTGGTCAGTTTCAACGCAGAAAAAGCGTTCAACCAGGTGGAGTGGGATTATCTTTTTGATATTTTGGGTTGGATGGGATTTAACGATTTTTTCTTGCGGGTGGTTCAGCTTCTATATACGAACCCTAAAGCTATCATAGTTGGTAATAACTCACATTCAGCTTCCTTTTCCGTCAAGCGGGGTACTTGACAATGGTGCCCGCTTTCCCCATTGTTGTTCTTATTGCAGCTTGAATCCTTGCTCTTAGTTATCCAAGCTATGCGTACGATCAAGGAGGTGTGATACCAAAATGCCACTTTTAAATACGCTGCTTTCGCGGATGACGTTTTGGCATTTTTGACTAGCCCGGTGCAATCACTGTTGTGACCGTCGCTGCTTGACGCCCTCACTCCACCCTCTTTACCTCTTTGGCGACTCCCTTCGGGTCTGATGGACGGCTGGCTGCTGCGGTGTGACTATGCTGTCTCCCTCCGGTGTCCCCGGACTGGCTCGACGTTGCAGATCCGCCATGTTGCCTGAAAACCTAGGGCGCGCATGCGTGCTTTGATTGAAGTACCAGCAAGGGCGCGATCCTCAGGAGCGTCCCCCTGAGATGATGTCATCCGCTTCCAATATTTAAAGGTCTCTATTTCACTATCTAATTGACAGGCCGATACAGTACAATGAGCTCCAATGGAGCACACTGTTAACATGCTATTGGACACGCATTTTCCCTTACCCCTTATTCAGTAAGGGGAGGAAAACGCGCGTCCAACCCACGGCACCTAATAGCGCCCTCAACATGCAATGCATGTTGATGGCCCTATTAGGTATTCCTGCGATACAGAAAGTAAAATGTGCAGCCAAGCCACACATTTTACTTTAAGAAATTAGAGCCTACCCGAAGGTAGGTGCTAGTTTCTGCCGACCTCCGACTTAATATCATGGCGATATTAAGTCGGAGGTCCCGAAGGGTGAAAAACATTTTGCCGGCGTCCGGTTTCAAAGCCCGTGGCTGTCAGCGGTCTCGAGTACCGACGCCGGCAAAATTAAGCGTCGGCTGTCAAACCCGCTGACAGCCGCCGCTCCGGGCTAAAAGGAGGCACTATGGATGCGCTAGTGTCCCTAGCGCCTCCTTTTGCCTGTTTCTACCGCACCACCTCATTTGCATACTGTATCACGCACACTGACGAGTGGCTGGTGCGCGCGCCGGGAGAGCGGCCGTTCATCCGCGTTTACTGAATTGGCCTGTGAGTTAGCAAGGATTGGGGATTGCTTCGGCTACCACTCTCCAAGCTACTCTGCCTCCTCGGACTTACCAGAAGTACCTGCTCCTCGGGGGCCTCGCTCTTTTCTTTACTTTCAGATTACAGATAGGAACCGGTACTCGCTCCTCAAGGGCCCATGTTCCTGGACACTCTGAAAATTCTCTACTGCCTGGAAGCTATCGCTACTACAAACAATTGTGAGTTACCATCGCTCTATCAGAGCTTTCCCTGGAACCAGGTACTCGCTCCTCGAGGGCCTAAACCTTTCCAGCTCCTGAGCTTCCTTGAGACCTTATGTGAGTTTTGTCATCTAGTTCTGTTCATTAATTCTGTCTACTCTGCCTACTCACTTTCTACAGTTTCTCAACAGCTCAGCCATCCTGGATCGCTGTTCCAGTACCTGAGGGATTACAGCCCTGCCGGGCATATCAGCTCACTACTGCCACCTCTGGTGGTTTCAAAAATCTGTTTAATAAAAGAACTATGTGTGTCTGTCTCCATACTCAAGCCTAGCCGGTGGTGCCTCTCGGGATATCCTCCCGGGGGTGTGGCCATCTGCCACCGGCCCAGGGATCCACCCATAACTATATCTAATGCTAACAGATTGCTACTCCCTAGCAGACTGCTAACTCCTATAACAAGATTGCTGACTCTTCCTTCTTAGGAGCCAATATTACTGTTTGCTACTCCTATCTGATTGCTCCTCCCATCAGGCATTATATCACTTGCAGAAATATAACAGATTACTACTCCTTGCAACAGATCAATAACAGGTTGCTAACTCCAGTGGATCCAGCTTATACTTGGGATGTTGTTCACTCCAGTGGATCTGGCTTAAAATTTGGATGTTGTTAACTCCATGGATCCGGCACATCTCTCTGCCTTGCAGGCTATACCAGGCCTGGCTCAACGCAAGTCAGAGCAGCAAGAAACTTTGGAGAAACTTATTGCAGCATTTCATCAGCTACACACACAGAAGATACAAGGCACAGCTTCTAACCAAGAAGGTCACTTACAGGAGGTAACTTTAAAGACTGCTGTACCACTGGCGGCTCCTATCCGCTTTTCCAGAAAATTCCAGAAGACCCGGGGCTTTCTACACCAGTGCTGCATGCACTTCACCTTACAGCCAACTTTATTTTCCACGGCTTTATCGAAGACCACCTACATCCTGTCATACTTGGATGGGAGAGCTCTGTCGTGGGCATCTACCTTATGGGAACACAAGGACCCTATTTTGCAGGACATAGAAGGATTTATGGACTTGTTTAAATCTGTCTTTGATGACCCTGCTCTTATTTCTGTTGCTGGTTTTGCTTTGGTGGACTTGAAGCAAGGCAACAGAGCACTGGCTGAATTCGCCATAGAATTCAAGACTCTTGCAGTGGAACTTCACTGGGATCCCAATTGTCTCAAGACTCTCTTCTGCAGAGGCCTGGATACCCGCTTAAAGGACGAGCTGGCCGCTCGCCAGACACCTGACTCGCTGGACGAATTAATAGCCTTGGCCACTCGGATTGATCACCGGCTCCGAGACAAGGTGTTTCTTGGGTTGAAACAGGCTAGTACTACCACTGCACCTCGGATGGTTCCAGTAACTTCTGCTGCTGATAATGATGAACCGATGCAACTTGGTCATGGACACTTGACCTCCAAGGAGAGAAGAATTCGGAATAAACGTGGCCTGTGCATGTACTGTGGTCAGCACAGACATGATGTCTCTACATGTCCCATTCATCCGGGAAATGGACGGGCCTAAGTCCCGCGGGAGGACTGTTCTTGGGCCTCTCTTCCAGTCTCCGCCCTCTCTTCCAGTCTCCGTGATCTACGAATCAGACACGGTTCAGACTCCTGCCCTGGAGGACCCAGGGGCAGGAGTCAACCTTATTCTCAGATGTCTAGTGGAAGACCCGAGGAGTCCCTTCGTCAAAGTAGAAGATCCATTATTGCATTACAACTTGAAGTGGGCTTTGGACGTTCCTTTACATCGCCACTTCTCCTGAAGATCTCAGTGACATCCATGTCACTGCTGCTGATTGGCTGCTGATATTCATAGTGCCTTCTACGTTCACTCTTGCTCAAAGGCGTTCAACATCTATCCGCATTCACGGATTATAAATTTAGAGGTATCTGTCACATTCCATCCATTCGGAGGATGTGTCTGATGAGCCACAGCACATATTAGATCCGAAGAAGATATCTCTGGCAACCAGCCAGTCTGTTTCCGTTGGTATTGCCACCATCTCTAGAAGTGGATTTTGGAAGTACCCCAACATCGCCACTTCCGCTGAAGCCTCAGTGATGTCCATAGCAGCTACTTGCTACTGCTGAATTCTACTTCATCTCTCATCCAGCAACTTCTACTGGAGAGTCATCTTTAGAAGTGGGTCTTGGACGTATCCTAACATTACCACTTCCACTGAAACCTTCAGTGACGTTCACAGCAGCTCAATCCATTGCTGCTGATATCTTCAATAACACTCTGCAAGATTCTTCCAAATCTCAAGATCCACCTGCCATTTATGCAGAAGACGGCTCATCACCCATCAAACAGTGCCCGCTTGTCTTACCGTGGGCACTCTCCATGAGGAGGAGACGTCCTATGTGTTAAAATGCTCTATACATCCAGTCATCCTGGGGCTACCCTGGCTCCAGTCCCACGAACCCTAGTTCGATTGGCATCCCCTGCAATTGGTGCAGTGGGGTTCCAAATGCCAGAAGACATGTCAACGTCAAGTATCTCAAGCCGTCTCTGTCTTGAAGTCTACCACCCTTTCTGGTTTGCCTACCCAGTATGCTGAGTGTGAAGACATCTTCTTGAAGCAGAAGGCTGACACACTACCTCTGCTACGCAAGCTGAATTGCCCTATAGAACTTCTGCCAGGCACAACGCCTCCCAAGGGCAGATCTTATCCATTGTCTTGTCCAGAAACCCTGGCCATGTCTGAGTATATTGAAGAGAACTTAGAAAAAGGGTTCATCCGACCCTCCGATTCCCCCGCCGGAGCGGGCTTTTTCTTTGTCAAGAAAAAGGACGGCAGTTTATGCCCTTGTATTGACTACAGAGGGCTCAACGCCATAACCCAACAAGACCGGTACCCATTGCCCCTTATCAGTGAGCTGTTTGACCGCCTTCAAGGGGTGTGGATCTTTACCAAGTTGGATCTGAGGGCTGCGTACAATCTGGTAGACATCCAACCTGAAGATACCTGGAGGACCACATTCAACATGAGGGATGTTCAATATGAATGTACCGTGATGCCCTTTGGGTTATGCAATGCCCCAGCGGTCTTTCAACGCCTTATGAACAAAATCCTCTGAGACCTCTTGTACTCATTAGTAGTCGTATACCTTGATGACATCCTGATCTTTTCTAAAGACCTTGAATTCCACCAAGATCATGTCAGAATCGACCTCCAATGTCTAAGAGAAAATCATATTTATGCTAAGTTAAAAAAGTGCCTCTTTGAGCGAAATCATTTACCCTTCTTAGGGTACATCATATCTGATCGAGGATTCTCCATGGATCCAGATAAAGTACAGGGGATCCGGGACTTGCCCCAGCCAATAGGCCTACGGACCCTACAATGTTTCTTTGGCTTTACTAACTATTATAGGAGCTTCATTGCCAATTATTCTACTCTAGCTGCTCCGCTTACCGCCATGACCAAGAAAGGGGCTAACATTTGTGTGTGGACTCCCAAAGCCCAAGCCGCCTTTCAGACATTAAGAGAAGCATTCTGTTCTTCTTGTCTTCAGCACCCAGACCCAATTCGTCCATTTGTCGTGGAAGTCGACACCTCTGCAATTGGAGCGGGGACCATCTTAAGTCAGTTTTCTCCAAAGGGTAAATTGATACCTTTTTCATTCTATGCACACAAATTCTCTCCTACAGAGCAGCACTACACCATTGGTGACCAAGAACTTCTAGCCATCAAGCTGGCGCTACAAGAGTGGTGCCCCTAGTTGGAAGGGGCACAACATACATTTTCCATTTTTACCGACCATAAGAATCTTGCACACCTTAAAGAAGCTCAACTCTTGAACCCCAGACAAGCCCGATGGGTGCTCTTCTTTGAATGGTTCAATTTCAAACTATGTTATCACCCGGCTTCCAAGAACCTCTGTGTTGATGCACTATCAAGATCCTTTGAACCAGAGGATGTTCCTGATGTTCCCAGACATATCATAGATCCTACCTGCATATCCTTTGCTGTGACCACTACCGTTCCAGTTGGGAAAACTGTTGTTCCACGTAGGTTATGTGAACGAGTTCTGAAATGGGCTCATAATTCCATGTTGGCAGGACATCCGGATCGTACCAGGATCCTAGAGATGCTGCGGAGATATTACTGGTGGCCCAACATGGTACAAGACTCTCGTAGCTATGTAGATTCATGTCCCATCTGTGCCCAACAGAAGCCACCTACCGGACGGCCTTGGGGCCTACTCCAACTGCTTCCAGCACCTACCGAGCCATGGTCCGGCATCTCAATGGACTTCATCACAGACCTGCCTCCGTCCCAGAACAATAACGTAATCTGAGTCATCATCGACCGTTTTTTAGGTCACTTTATTCCCCTGCCGGACCTTCCATCGGCCCCAGAATTAGCTAAGTTATTTCTAAAACATATCTTCCGTCTCTATGGACTCCCAAAGGAAATCATATCCGACCGAGGACCACAGTCTGCTGCCAGATACTGGCACTCTCTTTGCAAAATGTTCAACATTGCCTTGGATTTCACGTCGGCCTATCACCCACAGGCCAACGGTCAAGCTGAAAGGACCAACCGGACCTTGAAAACATTTCTTCTTTCCTACGTAAATGACCAGCAGGACAACTGGTCCGATCTGTTACCCTGGGCTGAGTTGTCGCATAATATCCATGTCACTGCTGCCACCGATGTATCACCGTTCTCCATGGTATTCGGGCAACAACCTCAGCTGCCACTTCCAGTTCCTTTCACCGTTCCTTCTCCAGCCATGCAATTCATGGCCCACACCATCTTCCAGGTATAGAATCATGTCAAAGAACACCTTACTCAGGCCACCGAGCACTCCAAGCACACTTCTGATGCCCACAGATGTCCCACTCCACTCTTCCGTCCTGGTCAGAAAGTGTGGTTAAGCACCCGACACATAAGGTTGAGACTCCCATCTCATCACCTGGCTCCCAAGTTCATTGGCCCATTTCCAATTCTCTGATGATTGGGAGCAGTGTCTTATCAACTTCAACTACCTCGTGTCATGGGCATCCACAACACATTCCATGTCTCTCTTTTGAAGCCATTGGTCCTCTCCTGGCTCTCTCGCAGAGACCCTTCACCTCTGTGGATCTCTACCAAACCAGATTCATCACTCCAGGTAAGAGAGGTCCTCGAAGTTCATTGGCGACGAGGCAAATGGGAATACCTCTTATCCTGGGAGGGGTATGGGGCCGAGGAAAACTCATGAGAACCGTCCCATAACATTCTTGATAAAGAACTCCTCAGTACATTCCACAGGACCCATCCAGAAAAGGCACGACCGCATAGAGGGAGGCCTAGAAGGGGGAGTACTGTTGCACACCCCGTCCACGCCTGGCCCGTGCACGGGCGTGCTCACCTCGCTAACTCCTCTGCAGGTCATGGGTTGGCCTCCCCAGTAGCAGGTGTGAGTTCCTCCAGGCCTTGGCGTCCCACGGCGGCAGTCGCCGGGCCTTCCACTGCGCACCAAGCCTCACGCTGGAGTTTGGCGTCTTTGGTGACATTGGCCACGCCCCTACGCATGTGAGCGCAGACCGCCTGGCCTCTTTTAGGCCAGGGGCAGTTCCTAGCTCCATGGCATGTCCTGATTGAACGTGCTACATAAGGAAGTTCCTGCCTGCACTTCTTTGCCTTGGCAATCGGGTCGGCACTATATGTGTACTAGTTTGCCTCCGCGTTCACAGTCTTGTTCCAGTCTTGTTCCAGTCTTGTTCCAGCCTTGTTCCAACATTCTACTGTTTCAGCGTCCTTCTGTTCCAGCCTATCCAGCGTCGTCCTGTTCCAGCATCTGTCTGTTCTGTCTCCCCAGGTAGTTCCTTCGGACTGTCTCTCTGGTACTGACCTCTGCCTGCTCCATTGACCTTTCTGCTCGCTATCTAGATCTTGACCTCTGCCTGCCTTGTGACCTTGTCTGACTTCTGGAACCTGACCCCTGCTTCGTTGACTACTCTCGGACTGACTCCTGGTATCTGCCTTGGCTGACACTCCTTGGTCTGATCCACGGAACTGGCCTTCCCAGAACCTCCAGGCCTACAGCCTAGTGACCAACAGCACTCCCTTGCTGCTCGTGGGCACGCCTCTCTACTACCTCTCCAGGAGACCCTGCGAAGCCCACCTAAGTCCTAGCGGCCTGGGTCCCTACGGGCTCCACCCAGGGAGACCGCGGACTTCCAGTGGTGAAGCTCATCCTAGCCTCTGTCTCCTCCTGTGCTCCACCCCCTGGGGGCAGGTGCTTCCTGGTCCCTACCAGGGAGCTGTTCCACACTGCTCCAGAACAAGGGTCCACCTCCAAGCGCAACAATAATCATGTTACTGCATGGTGCAAATGCAAATTTTTTGAAGGGGTAGGATTGGGGAGGGCTTTGGGTGGGATTAATTAAAATGAGGGTAATACTGCACTGTGCGAAAGCATGACACATGCTTTTGCATAGTTTTGATGCTGGAAATAGCTACTAGGGATGTGAATCGTTTTTTGACAACTTAAAAAATTGTCCGATATTTTTTAAATCGTCAAAAATCGTTAGAGTGCATGATACAATAGAAATTTTCCTGATTTATCGTGAAAAATCGTTACTCCCGTTGTGTCCACTAACGGGAGTTATTTGGGGGGAGGGCGGGAAAACCGGCACACCAAAACAACCCCTAAACCCACCCCGACCCTATAAAACTAATCCCTTACCTTCCCCCACCCTCCCGAACCCCCTGAAAACTTTTTACGAGTAACTGCTGGTCCAGTGGGGGTACAGGGACCGATCTCCCGCTCTCAGGCCATCGGCGCCATTTTGGTTGTCACTCAAAAATGGTGCCGATGGCCCGATAAAAAAAAACAACCCACCGACCCTTTAAAAATGACCCCTTAGCTTCCCCCACCCTCCCGATCCCCCCAAAACATTTTAAAATTACCTGGTGGTCCAGTGGTGGTCCCGGGAGTGATCTCCCGTTCTCGGGCCATCGGCTGCCACTCATAAAGATGGCGCCGATGGCCCTTTGCCCTTACCATGTGACAGGGTATCCGTGCCATTGGCCGGCCCCTGTCACATGGTAGGAGCACTGGATGGCTATAATAACAGATTGCTAACTCCATGGATCCGGCAAAGCTCAATGCCCTGCAGGCCATTCCAGGCCTGGCCCTGCGCATTTCTGAACAGCAAGATGCATTGGAGAAACTCACTTCAGCGTTTAATCAGCTGCACGCACAGAAGACCCAAGGTGCTACTGCCAGTAATGAAGGTCAGTTACCTGAAGTAACTTTAAAGGCTACTGTACCGCTGGATGCTCCAGTTCATTTCTCGGGAGAGATTCAGAGAACCAGGGGCTTTCTAAACTAGTGCTGCATGCATTTTGCATTACAGTCTTCTCAATTCCCCACAGCTTTCGCCAAGACTATTTACATTCTATCTTATCTTAATGGAAGGGCCTTGTCTTGGGCCTTAACACTGTGGGAATGCAAGGATCCTATTTTGCAGGATATTGATGGATGTTTGGACTTATTTAAATCCGTTTTTGGCGATCCTGCCCGAGTGACCGTTGCCGGTTCTGCTCTGGTGGACCTGATGCAAGGCAACCGACCACTGGCTGATTTTGCGATAGACTTCAAGACTCTTGCTACAGAAGTCTGCTGGGACCCCAAATTTATTATTTATTTATTTGTAGAGTTTTATATACCGTTATTCGGTAGAGCCATCATAACGGTTTACAAAATATGCAATTAACATTCAATAAAATGCAATTATCAATAAAATGCCTGAAAACCCTCTTCTTCAGAGGCCTGGATACTCGCTTGAAAGACAAGCTGGCTGCTCGTGAAACATCTGACTCGCTGGATGAACTATTAGCTTTGGCTACTAGAATCAGCCACCGGCTTTGTGATAAGGTGAAAGAACTCCAGCCTAATAGAGGTCCAGGTCAGAAGGAGGCTAGTGCTAAACCTGCACCTCGGATGGTTCCAGTAATTCCTGTTGCCAGTGGAGATGAACCGATGCAACTTGGTCACAGTCATTTGACTTCTAAAGAGAGAAGACTTCGGAAGAGGCATGGTCTGAGTATGTATTGTGGACAGGCTGGTCACGATGTCCCAACATGCCCACTTCATCCGGGAAACAGACGGTCCTGCTGGAGGACTGTTCTTAGGCCTTACTATGCCCTCTCCTCCGCGCTCCGAGCAGCAAGGTAAAAAATAAAAAATATTTAATAGTTAGGTTGGGGGTATGGGCTGGGAGGAGAAGGGAAAAGGTAGGAAGGTTAGATAGGGTTATAGGGAACTGGGGAAGCCCTACTTGCGTCATCTTACGTTGCACTGTAAAATCCCCCCCACCCCCGCAAGCGCGAGTCACGGGCCGCTCGCACATGTGCACGTGGATTTTAAAATCTGGCACGCATGTGCGTGTGCCCATCACATTTTATAACATGTGCGCACAGAGCACGTGCATGTTATAAAATCAGCGTGTCCATGTGCACGCACCGGGAACTGTGCACACATGGACGTGTGTATAGTGCAAGTCTTAAAATTGACCTCTTAAGGAGGAAGTCTGTGAAATCTGAACTTTGCAAAATCACTTGCGCAGCTTGAATCTTTAAGTGGAATGGAAAAAATCTAAACTGAGCTGAGTCATTGTCTTTATCACAACCTCACCTATCCTTACAGTATTCCATGTTCTTTGAAATCTCATTTTTCTACAGCAAAAAAAAAATCCCTGCAGAAACTCCTTGCAGTCTCAATAAGAGGAACACTTCATTAGAGATTATCCTCCTTTCCCCAACCTCAGCTCAGATACGCTTAAACCTACACACTTTCACATATAAGTGGCCACGCAGCACTATCAGCTGTAAATATCAACCCTAAAGGGAATCAGAAACTCAAAAGGAATCTTTCCAAACATTCTAAAATTGAGACTACAATTATTGCTCTTAATACTTATTTCTGCAGTAACATCATGATGCACCATTATCCAGCATTATAAAGACGGGTGATACGGTACATGATTCTCAACAGGGTTATATTACTTTTGAAAAATAATCATTTACAATTTAGTAATTACTTGCTGACAGAGTAGTCAGGTTCAGTTTAAGAAGCAGATGATCCAGAAACCAATTTATTGCTGATTTCTAATTATTTGATATTACATGGATACTAGGACTTCTGGATGGTTCACGGGATTAGATCAAGGTTACAGAACCTTTCCATCCTAGGTCACTGGTTCAAATAGTGATTGAAAGTCATTACTATCTAAAATGCATTTGATTATACGAAATGAGTTGATGGTCTAAGTCTATTTCCTAATAGACAGGTGTCTACTTAAACCAATATATGTGCCTGATTCACTAAGCATTTTTCCCATAGAAATAGAATAGGAGAAAAGCCTTAGTGAATTCGGCCCATAAATTGATACTAGCACCATTGTTGGCAGTTTCAGCAGATATATAAAATATTAAGAGTGAATTAGCATTTGTCCTCCAGAGCAAGGTTGAAGTGCAATTAACAGGGCAGTGTGGGAAAGTATTCACTGCTATGTCTTATGATGCATCTGTTTTCTGCCTTAACAGAGGACAAATGTTAAATGCTACTAATCTGGCACGTTGCCTGAGTGCTAAATTTCTTTAAAACATGAAAGAAACCAAAATAGATTACTTTAGTGCTAAAATGATTAACTCTTCCTGAAAAGAGAAAAGCATCAACAGATTAAATTGCCAGTCACACTGAATCCTATTTTCTATTTTTACCAGAGGCACAGAACAGGAAAAGCCCTTTGAAACCCACAGGCAGATGTCTAGTTCTAGTCAAAAAGATGGTGAAAAAAAGGAGAAAGCTGGAAAGTGCTTAGATTACTTTTCTAAAAGGTAATCCCTCATCGCACTGCATTAGTTAATATGGAAGTTACTGGCTAGTGCAACAAGTTGCTGTGACGCCCCTGATAGTGTACAGTGTTGACTAATGGACCAGTGGATATTTTGCTAATCATACAACTGCTTACCCGGGGAGTGACAATTTCTTTTTGAAAAATGTCCTTTGAAGAACGACATCAAAACTATAAGATTAATTTGAAAATATGCGTAAGTGCATCCATATATGCAAATATATGGAAGCATGTGCACACATATATGCTGTTAGGAAATGAACCTGTGCTCCCGCGCTGCTGTCGGCCATCCACTGCGATCGGGGCCATCGATGCAGTGTTCAAGCCAACGCAGCATTACTCCTCCCCTTTCACCGGCGTTCCTCCCAGTAGCCCCTGCGCCTTGTGTGAGAAAACTACAGTATTTAATCTGATAGTCCAGCACAAGTCCCTTGCCTCAGCTACAGACTTGTTTGTGCTGATGCTGTGTTTGGAGTTCTTGTCTTGCCGCTGTTTGGGACTGTCTGGATTACTCTTGTCTGCTGCCTGTCTACTACCTGGATTGTGTTTGGATTGCCCTTATCTGCTTCCTGCCTACTACTTGGATTGTGTTTGGATTACCCTTGTCTGCTGTCTGCCTTATACCCGGACCGTCTTGGATTAGTCTTGCCTGACGCCTGCCTTATACCTGGATTGGCCTTGGATTACCTAGTCTGCTGCCTGCCTTCTGGCTTTGCCCACCCTAAGGAGCTACACCCATGTCTCCTCCTGTGGGGGCATCGGACTGTCGCCAGGATCTCCCTGTCTACCTTCTTTCCCGAGCCGACTCAGGTAACACTGTTGCACTACTATTGGGTCCACAAATTCTAACAATTAGCTGAGGCCATGGATCTGGTAGACCTAACAGCTCTGCAGCCCATCCCAGGACTAGCAACCTGAGTCCAGCAACAACAGGGGGTCCTGGATCAAGTTACGGTAGTCCTGGAAAGATTTTCGGCTCGGATGGATGCCTTAGCAGTAGCACCATCTCCATCCCCTGCAACCCCTCCAGCCCCTAGCAGCGTTCTGCGGCTCCCTCTTCTTCCCCGCTTTAACGGAGATCCAAAGCTATGTCGTGGGTTCATTAACCAGTGCAAGATGCATTTTTCCTTGCAAGCTCCATTATTTCCCACTGACAAGACCAAAGTTACTTTCATCCTTTCTCTCCTGGAAGGTTCAGCTTTGGCATGGACATCTCCACTTTGGGAGTATGATGATCGGCTGCTAAACAATTTAGACCAATTCCTGAAAGAATTTCGCTTGGTTTTTGATGAACCTGGATGCTCTGCTTTGGCAGCATCTGAAATGCTTCAAATTTGTCAAAGCTCAAGGACTGTGGGGGAGTATGCCATCCAATTTTGTACCCTTGCCGCAGAATTGAGATGGGGTGAGGAAAGTCTTACCGCTATTTTTTGCCACGGCCTTTCGGATAAATTGAAGGATGAACTAGCTGGCCAAGATCTGCCAGATTCCTGGAAGACTTAATAAGACTAGCAATCCATCTGGACCTCTGTTTTCAAGAGCAAATGGTGAGTTTAGCACCCTCCTTTCAACGACCATTCATTCCCCCCAAAATTTAGGAGTCTTCTGGTCCATCTGAAGGACCTATGCAAATATCTCGGTGGAGGAGTGTCAGCAGTAACGACAACAGAACTTATGTCTCTACTGTGCTGGTCCTGAGCCAAAACCTGCCCTCTGAAATCAGGAAACTCCCGGATCTAGGGCAGGTGGGTCCAGCACCCTCCTCTCAACAAATATTAATTCCTGTGACTCTTTCCATTGCCCAGATATCCATTAATTTACAGGCCTTCTTGGATATTGGGACTGCTGGGAACTTCATTGAAGAAAAACTAGTCCAAATTTTCCAAATCCCCACCAAACAACTAAAGGTGCCCCTAGTCATTTCTTCAGTCTTCGGACAACCTCTTAATGACAGAATTTCATGCATAATGGAACCCATTACTATGACTACTGGAGTCTTGCATCAGGAGACTATCTGTCTTTATGTGCTACCCTCTTAAGTCAATCAGGTTATATTGGGTCTGCCGTGGTTAAGAATGCACCAACCTAGAATAGCCTGGGAGACTTTACAACTAGCCAGCTGGAGTTCAGAGTGTCATAAAAACTGTTTGGCTTCTATTAAACCCCCTTTTGGTAATCTCTTCTGTATGGAATCTACCTTATCCGGACTACCTAATTAATACACAAATTTCATGGATGTTTTTAGTAAACTACAGGCTTAGAGACTGCCCCCCCCCCCCATCATGACTATGATTATGCTATTGATCTCCTACCAGGGAAATCTCCTCCCCGTGGAAGAGTCTATGTGCTTTCAGAACCCGAGACAAAGGCAATGGAAGGAGGACAAATAGTACAAATAGTACAAATTATATCGCAATGACAGAGAGGAGCACCCAGGAGGTGGTGTGGCGCTTTATGTCCGGGATGGCATAGAGTCCAACAGGATAAACATCCTGCACGAGACTAAATGCACAATTGAATCTTTATGGGTAGAAATCCCTTGTGTGTCGGGGAAGACTATAGTGATAGGAGTATACTACCATCCACCTGATCAAGATGGTGAGAGTGACAGTGAAATGCTAAAAGAAATTAGGGAAGCTAACCAAATTGGTAGTGCGGTAATAATGGGAGACTTCAATTACCTTCATAACATCCAAGATGCTGCAAGTTAATACTTGTCTTATGCACCCTTATGGATCATATTTAATCATTGGTCCGTTAGTCAATTTAAAGTCCATTAAGGAAGACACACAAATGGCATGCATTTTGAGACTTTCCGTCTTATATTTTTCGTGGATGTTATGAAAGTCCTTAAACTGATAAATATGCCACATTAAAGTGAATATTACAGTTTAATACATTTACACTTTATTAACCAAATCTTTGTCACAACGTATTTTCCGTGATTTCTATGATTTGTTGGACATTATTCTTGAAAAATTTGTATATTTAGATTTCAATTACCCCAATATTGACTGGGTAAATGTATCATCGGGACACGTTAGAGAGATAAAGTTCTTAGATGGAATAAATTACATTTTTATGGAGCAATTGGTTCAGGAACTGACGATAGAGGGAGCAATTTTAGATCTAATTCTCAGTGGAGCACAGGATTTGGTGAGAGAGGTAACGGTGGTGGGGCTGCTTGGCAATAGTGATCATAATATGATCAAATATGAATTAATAACTGGAATGGGGACAGTAAGCAAATCCATGGCTTTCGTGCTAAACTTTCAAAAAGGAAACTTTGATAAAATGAAAAAAATAGTTAGAAAAATCTGAAATGAGCAGCTAAAAAAGTAAAAAGTGTGCAAGAGGCGTGATCATTGTTAAAAAATACCATCCTAGAAGCACAATCCAGATGTATTACACACATTAAGAAAAGTGGAAAGAAGGCAAAATGATTACCAGCATGGTTAAAAGGGGAGGTGAAAGAAGCTATTTTAGCCAAAATATCTTCATTCAAAAATTGGAAGAAGGATCCAACAGAAGAAAATAGGATAATGCATAAACGTTGGCAAGTTAAATGTAAGACATTGATAAGACAGGCTAAGAGAGAATTTGAAAAGAAGTTGGCCGTAGAGGCAAAAACTCACAGTAAAAACTTTTTAAAATATATCCGAAGCAGAAAGCCTGTGAGGGAGTCAGTTGGACTGTTAGATGATCGAGGGGTTAAAGGGGCACGTAGAGAAGATAAGGCCATCGTGAAAAGATTAAATTATTTCTTTTCTTCGGTGTTTACTGAAGAGGATGTTGGGGAAGTACCCATACTGGAGAAGGTTTTCATGGGTAATGATTCAGATGGACTGAACCAAATCACAGTGAACCTAGAAGATGTGGTAGACCTGATTGACAAACTGAAGAGTAGTAAATCACCTAGACCAGATGGTATACACCCCAGAGTTCTGAAGGAACTAAAAAATGAAATTTCAGACCTATTAGTAAAAATTTGTAACCTATCATTAAAATCATCCATTGTACCTGAAGACTGGTGGATAGCTAATGTAACCCCCATATTTAAAAAGGGCTCCAGGGGCGATCCGGGAAACTACAGACTGGTTAGCCTGACTTCAGTGCCAGGAAAAATAGTGGAAAGTGTTCTAAACATCAAAATCACAGAACATATAGAAAGACATGGTTTAATGGAACAAAGTCAGCATGGCTTTACCCAGGGCAAGTCTTGTCTCACAAATCTGCTTCACTTTTTTGAAGGAGTTAATAAACATGTGGATAAAGGTGAACTGGTAGATGTAGTGTACTTGGATTTTCAGAAGGCATTTGACAAAGTTCCTCATGAGAGGCTTCTAGGAAAAGTAAAAATCATGGGATAGGTGGCGATGTCCTTTTGTGGATTTCAAACTGGCTAAAAGACAGGAAACAGAGAGTAGGATTAAATGGACAATTTTCTCAGTGGAAGGGAGTGGGCAATGGAGTGCCTCAGGGATCTGTATTGGGACCCTTACTTTTCAATATATTTATAAATGATCTGGAAAAAAATACGATGAGTGAGGTAATCAAATTTGCAGATATTACAAAATTGTTCAGAGTAGTTAAATCACAAGCAGATTGTGATAAATTGCAGGAAGACCTTATGAGGCTGGAAAATTGGGCATCAAAATGGCAGATGAAATTTAATGTGGACAAGTACAAGGTGATGATATAGGGAAAAATAACCCATGCTATAGTTACACAATGTTAGGTTCCATATTAGGTGCTACCACCCAAGAAAGAGATCTAGGCATCTGTTACGATCCCCCCTGTTGCTGCACTACAGGAGGTATCTTACCTTTCCTCCGGAGGCCGCTCCGAAGCCAGGGCCTCGCCTGTGCACCATCTAGGACTTGCTCCAGGGCCTGGGAGGCCTAACTGTTCCTGAGGCCTGCCTGTGGCTTGCATGGCTGTGTTTGGACTTCCTGTTTGGCAACACCCTTCTCCCTAGGGGCCAGCCCGCAGCTCTCTACCCCAGTTATAGGGCCAGCAAGGGGCGGTCCTGGCAAACTCCTCCCAGGGAGTTGCCTACTACCTGCAGTATAAAAGGACTCTCATTTCACTTGCAACTTGCCTTCGGATTGGGTTCTACAGTTGCCTGTAACCTCTCCTGATCCAGGTCCTTCGTGGTCTGCCTTGCTTTGATGGCTCCTTGTCCTGTATTGCCTTGATGTCTGTTCCAGTCTGTGCCTTGATGTGTTACCTGATGTCTGTTCCTGATCCTATGCTTGATCCAGTTCCTTCCTAGATGATCCTGCATCAGGCTGCCGGTGTGCAGCGAACCTTGCTTCAGGCTGCCGGTGTGCAGCAAACCCTGCTATAGACTGCTTGTACTGCAGCTACTTGCCTTACCCTGTTCCTGAATGCTAGCACCTCGTTCCTGTACCTTCAAGATGTCCTGGTGCCTTGCGGCAAGCCATGTTGTGGTCCGTGACCAGCCCTGTGGGTGGGCTGAGTAGGGCGCTTCGTGATGCAAGCCATGCACCTCGTTCCTGAGTCTGTGAGAAAGCCTTACCCTGTTCCTGAATGCTAGCACTTCGTTCCTGTATCTTCAAGATGTCCTGGTGCCTTGCGGCAAGCCATGTCGTGGTCCGTGACCAGCCCCTTGGGCGGGCTGTGTAGGGCGCTTCGTGATGCAAGCCATGCACCTCGTTCCTATATCTGTGAGAAAGCCTTACCTTATTATTGAAGGCAACCTCTGTAGTGGTCCGCGACCAGCCCTGCGGGTGGGCTGTGTAGGGCGCTCCATGTTGTCAGTCTCGTACCTCACCCTTGAGTCTCCTGTATGCATCTTACCTCGTTCCTGGCTCTGATGTCTCTGCACCAGTCCTTGTCTCTGATGTCTCTGCACCAGTCCTTGTCTCTGCACTGGCCTACGCCTAAGATGTTCTTCGTGTACTATGGACTCTGTCTGCCCTCGTTCTCTGTCCGGCCTGCCGCCCTTTGCCGTTACCCAGCGGCAGGTCCGAAAGGGCTTGGAACAGTCGGAGGACCGTTCATCAACCAACATTGCGTTGCTGGTTGTCATGGGCGTGCAGGTCCGGCTGAGGGTCAGACTCCGTTCCTGAATTCCTGCTTCGGTACACACCTGGCTCTCCATGCCAGCACCGGCTCACCTCCCACGGTGTGGCTGGGGCTCCTCCCTAGCTCTCGCCGTGGCCCAAGGGCTCACACCACCCGCTTTAGAGACGGCCGTGCTCCCTGCGCCTACGATATGTACCCGAGGGCGCCCAGACCCTCGGCCCATCAGCGGCGTGGCAGACGTGCTCCTAACAGCATCATAGTGGATAACACATTGAAATCGTTGGTTCAGTCTGCTGAAAGTATTTAGACTCTGCCTATAACAGAGACCTGTGCTAGGAGTACTGCAAAGCATGTTTAAAACCTATAACGAAATATATAAATATACAAAAACAAAAAACACAATTAAAATAGTAAACAATAAACAATATAAATTACAGATTGTTTTATCAGCAGCGTCACTGACCTTCTAAATTAAATGAGCATAAACAGTTTGAAACAGGAGAGCCTTCAGTTTGCAAAAAATTACCTAATCTTCAGTCCGCTGCATGGACTCCAGCAGGGAGTTCCATACAAGGACCTCCTAGCACAAAAAGCACAATTCCATGTCTCAGACAGATAAGCAGCCTTAACAGGTAGGACCTCTAGTCATGATCATTGATTTGTTTGATGAATGTAACCTTCGAGAGGACCTATAAAAAGTTAACACATCAGCAGAATAAGAGGGCCCCTCTCCTGCTTCATTATTTGAAAAATAAAAAATGTAAGATGAACTTATTGTTTTACATTTAGCCAATGTCAATCATACAGCAGTGGGGACTCACGATCTCATCAGGGCCCCCCCCATAATGAGGCGAGTGGCTGATTTTAGCAAAACGTGTAGAGCTTTAGCAGAGGTGGAAGGTAATCCAATGTAGAACAAGTTACAATAATCAGCACCCATAAGCAGAAAGGCTTCAACAAGAGCATGAAAAGCCTCATGATCTAAAATGTGTATCAAATGCTGTAGTATGCTTAGTTTATAATAACCAGCTCTAAGAGTCTGTTGGATCTGAGGTTTAAAAAAGAGCCTGGAATCAAATGTAATGCCAAGATTCCAAACAGGCTTCTTAAACTGAGTAGACATCCCCCATTACTACTGAGAGAGCCAATACTTTGCTTAGACACAAAATCACGAGCTCTCAAACGATTGTGATGCTTCCAAGTCTCAACAAGCAGAAGAGTTTTCAGAAACATTGTGCAGTGCTATAGATAATATGTTCAGGTCACTGGAAAATAAAGCTGAATATCATTGGCATGAATCTTAAACATAACTGAGTGTTGGTGCAAAAGGGAAGATAAAGGCCTCAAATAAAAATTAAAGAGAGCAGCAGACAGTTCTGATCCCCGAGGTACCCCGGCTGGCACAACAAACCAATCAGAGGTAGAATCAGAGGTGCAAACCTGCTGTTCTCCTAAAAATGATTGAAGCCAGGAGAAAACAAGGCCACCCACTCCAAAATTCTTTAAGTATTCAAGCAATGCTAGTGCGAGCTACAGCATCAAAGGCAGCTGACACATCAAGAAAAATTGCAATTACAGGTCTACCACCGTCTAGTTTGAATGAAGGAAAATGAACTCTGGTGTAAAATAAAGTCTCACTGCTATGCTTTTGTCTAAAACTGCACTGAAATGGGTGCAAGACGTTCTGATCATGAAGAAAATTGGCAAACTGATGACAAACTGTTTTCTCTATAAGTTTTCCTAAAGAGGATAAATGAGAAATTGGGTGGTAGCTAGAGGGTGAGTCAGCGTTCAAGTTACCTCTTTTAAGTACTGGCCTTATGACTGCTTTCTTTAGGAGAGATTGTTTCCTATCTTCATACAACAAAGTATTAATAAGGGACAACAGGTCATCAAGAAATAAAACTGAAAATGGGTAAGAGTATAAGGGCCAAAAAAAAAAAAAAATCTGGAGCAAAGTCAAATATCTCAGACTTTCCCACCCTTTGAAACGCGAGATATTATCCAATAAATGTTGAGAGGTCCTAACTGCTCAGCAGAACCAGTCAAAAAAATCACCCATAGCTGAGGGCTGGTTCTGTGCATGTGATAATAATAATAAGCTAATCTTCTGGACAAAGGCCTGTGGGATAAATTTTAACTCAGAATATTCCTCCGGTGGGCCAACTATTAATGCCTTAATGGTATCAAATAATTCATGTAGGCAATTAAGAGATGCTTAAAGCCGTGATGTGTAATATCTTTTCCTGTGACTTCATAAAGGGCCTTATATTTTATCCATTTTTAATATATGTTTCACACAAAACAGCAGTAGGGGATTTCCTTGATTTCCTTGATTTCTGTTCTGTTTTCCTCTGTTCTGTTTTCCTCAATTCTCTTTTACTAAAAAAGAGGACATTATTAAACCAAGGCACTTGGTTTAATAATGGAACATTTCATAACTTTACATGAGGCACTTTCTAATTCCCAACAAAGTAGAATTGAAGGGGTTTGCAAGACTATCTACTGTGCAATAATCCAACCCATCCTTAGCTAACCTCCATTCAGATCTCAATAAATCAGGATCTACAAGACCATGAACCTGTCTAACTGGGTATTCAGCTTTGTATGGTGGATGGACTTCTGGTAAGCATTAATCAAATATTATAGGAAAGTGATCAGTCCAGAGAGCTGTATCTATATCAGGTAGAAATTCCCAGGAGGGCAAACCAGGTTTACTAATGGGAGGTTAGTTTTAGATAGTCATGTTTCCATTAAGAAGAACATACCCAAGGATTTAACAGTTAAAAAGTGTGTGATCGAAAATATGGATGCACTTTTGATGTTTATAAAAATGCGTGTCTGCGAGTACAAGCTACTTATACATGCATATGCAAATTTTACACGCATAAATGTTTTTAAAATTCACTCAATACTGTTTAGTAGCTATAGCTAAACAGACAGCCTGTGGCAATGTGGAAAGTTTTGCATATCAGCCCACTTCTTTTCTCAGTTCTAAGTCAAAGGAGTTTGTCAAGGTCATGAAGAATAATATCTCATACGATACACAGCTTCTGAGGATCCTCTATATCATTTTCATATTTGCCATTTACTTTCTTGTCCTCCTTAAAAGCACAATAAAAAAAAAAGTCTTATTAAAGTTTGTTTCATGGGTATTTTTTTTTCAATTATTCCAACCTTTAAAGGAGGTAATATTTTTAGGATAAACATGTAAGGAAAAATGTAAGACAAAATATGACAGTTCAGAATTTTATAGTTCAGTTTATCCTTTCCAAAGGATCAGGCTAGTTGCAATAAATAACAATCTGAAACACTGCAAACGAATCTAAAGGCAGTGAATGTCAGAGGGATAGAGATTAACAGAGAAAATGTCATTATGGTCTAAATTTACCCCCTAGGTTTTTAAGTTCTGGTGGGTGATATTAGCATTTTCTTTAATAGCAACTGTCATAAAAAGGGCTCTTGGGAAATAATCCTGTTGGTCAAAAAGATATTCAGTCAGTCTCCAAAAAAAGGCATTTGACATGTCGCATTAATGCCTCTGTTCTGCCATAAAACTGGCATACTTTGGATGTATTCTTCTCTCATAGATCTTGGAAAAATATATATTTACTCCTGTTTCAGGTTGGAATATCTCCAGGTCAGAGTATTGTCAAGATTGTGTAGATCCATTATAGTCAATGATGACAACTTTCAAAAAACGTGCAGTGGCATATACACGTGTCTATTTATTTATTTATTTATTTATTTATTTATTTAACATTTTTATATACCGACCTTCATGAAAGAAATTCATATCAGATCGGTTTACATGTAACAAGGGATAGAACATAATCAACCATTTAACAAGAGGCGAAAGTTACATATAACAAGGATGGATGTGAACAGATCTATGCTAGTATTTTATAATCCATGTGTATTATATGTGCTGATTTTATAAAATAGGTATCTCTCTACACCTCAACAATTGCGCGAATATAGGCTTATGTGCGAATACATGCAATTTATTGAACAAATGTACATTACATTGAACACATGCACTTTTCCTGCCTATTTTTAAAACATATGCATATATATTTTATGTGTGAAAATAAAGTAGAACTTAAGAACATAAGAACATAATAAATTGTCATACTGGGTCAGACCAAGGATCCACCATATCCAGCATCTTTTTTCCAACAGTGGCCAACCCAGGCTGTACCTGGCAATTACCCAAACATTAAATAGATCCCATGCTACTGATACCAATTATAACAGTGGCTGTTCCTTAAGTCAAGTTGATTAATAGCAGTTAATGGACTTCTCCTCCATGAACTTATCCAAATTCTTTTTTTAAACCCTGTTACATTAATTGCATTAACCACATCCTCTGGCAAAAAATTCCAGAGTATAATTGTGCGTTGAGTGAAAAAGAATTTTCTCTGATAAGTTTTAAATTTGCTACTTGCTAACTTCATGGAGTGCCCCTTAGTCCTTCTATTATCCGAAAAAGTAAATAACTGATTCACATTTACCCATTCTAGAGTGCGCTCATGATTTTAAAGACCTCTCTCATATCCCCCCTCAGCCTTCTCTTCTCCAAGCTGAACAGCCCTAACCTCTTTAGCCTTTCCTCATAGGGGAGCTGTTCCACCCCCTTTATCATTTTAGTCACCCTTTTCTGTACCTTCTCCAGTGCAATTATATCTTTTTTGAGATTTGGTGACCAGAGTACTCAAGGTGCGGTCTCACTATGGAATGATACAGAAGCATTATGACATTATTTACCACTCCCTTCCAAATAATTCCTAACATTCTGTTTGCTTTTTTGACTGTTGCAGCTCACTGAGCCAACAATTTCAATGTATTATCAACTATGATGCCCAAACCTTTTTCCTGGTTCCTAATATGGAAACTAACATTGTGTAACTACAGCATGGGTTATTTTTCCCTATATGCATCACCTTGCTCTTGTCCACATTAAATTTCATCTGCATTTGGATGCCCAATCTTCCAGTCTCTCAAGGTCCTTCTGCAGTTTATCACAATCTGCTTGTGATTTAACTACTCTGAATAATTTTCTATCATCTGCAAATTTGATTATCTTACTCATCGTATTCCTTTCCAGATCATTTATCAATATATTGAAAAACACCAGTCTGAGTAAGGATCCCTGAGGCAGTCCACTGTTTACATTTTTTCCACTGAGAAAATTAACCATTTAATCCTATTCTGTTTCCTATCTTTTAACCAGTTTGTAATCCATGAAAGGACATCGCCTCCTATCCCATGACATTTTAGTTTTCTTAGAAGCCTCTCATGAGGGACATGTTAAACACCTTCTGAAAATCCAAATACATTAATCTACCGGTTCACTTTTATCCACATGTTTATTAACTCTGTCAAAAAAATGAAGCAGATCTGAGTCAATACATGCCTTGGGGAAATCCATGCTGTGTTCCATTAAACCATGTCTTTCTATATGCTCTGTGATTTTGATCTTCAGAATAGTTTCCACTATTTTTCCTGGCAATGAAGTCAGGCTCACTGGTCTATAGTTTCCAGGATCGCCCCTGGAACCATTTGTAAATATGGGATTACATTGGCCACCCTCCAGTTTTCAGGTACAATGGATGATTTTAATGTTAGGTTATAAATTTTAACTAAAAGATATGAAATTTCATTTTTGAGTTCCTTCAGAATCCTGGGGTGCATACCATCTGGTCCAGGTGATTTGCTACTCTTTAGCTTTTCAATCTGGCCTACCATATCTTCAAGGTTTATAGTGATTTGATTCAGTTCATCTGACTAATCACCCTTGAAAACCATCTCCAGAACCAGTATCTCCCCAATATCCCCAGTAGTAAACAGAGAAGTAAAGAATGTATTTAGTCTTTCTGCAATGGCCTTATCTTTCCTAAGAGCACATTTAACCCCACGGTCATCTAATGGTCCAACCGACTCCCTCACAGGTTTCTTGCTTTGAATATATTTTAAAAAGTTTTTATTATGAGTTTTTGCTCTACGGCCAACTTCATTTCAAATTCTCTCTTAACCTGCCTTATCAATGTTTTACACTTGACAGTGCTTATGCTTTTTCCTATTATCTTCAGATAGATCCTTCTTCCAATTTTTTTTAAATTATTTCTTTATTCAATTTTTTAAACAATTACATAAAGCATTATTCACACGCCTTATTTTCAGGAGGAGTATGCATTAATCATCATCAGAAAGAAAGACAAAGAAAAATATGATTAAAGAAAAAAAAAGGAAATTTTCCTAATTTAACAACTTATTTATCCATAAGCAAAACTCTTATTCTTAAACTCCTATCCTGTGCACCATGAAATATGGGGGGAAGAAACAGAAAAGGAGCAATACTATCCAATATTCTATTCTGCAATTTAACCAATTTGTGAAATGAAGGAAGTAACCGGGTTATAATTATAAACCTATTTCACTGACTGACCCTAGCCTAGATTCATTTCTTGAATTCAGAAATACTTTCAGCTGATCAGGCTCCATAAAAATATATCTGTTATTTTCAATTGTTAATACATATTTGCATGGAAATGTAATCAATATTTGAGCTCTTAATGTGCGAGCCCTTGAACAGAGAGAGAGAAACTTTTTCCCGTGTAATTGCATTGATCTTATAATGTCTGGAAAAATCCATACTTTTTCACCTAAGTAGAGCTTGTTTCTGTTACAGAAGAATCTTTTGAGAACTTTATCTTTTTCTGCTGAAACCAGAAATGTAACTAACAATACACCTCTTCCCTCTACTTGTTCTTCCTGTGAAGTCTCTAAGAATCCAGTCAGGTCCTCAAGCGGCGATGGCGACATAGAATGCCCATCTCGATCTCCACTATTCCCAGCCGCTCCATTACCTCTTTGCACACGCTCAGGTAGAAAATAAGCATTCATTATCGTGGGCAACTCACAACTTGGAAACATTAATATTTCTCTGAAATACTTAACAAGCTGTCCCTTAGGTGATATTAACTTGCACTTAGGAAAGTTCATCATTCTCAGATTATTATATCTGAGATTGTTTTTCAATCTTTCTAGTCTCTTCTCTGTCTTAGAGTCCCCTTGAATCAAATCAGTCTGCATACCTCTTATCTGGTTAATTTGAGAATCCGTATCTTGAATTTTGGACGAGTTTGCCAAAACCACCGGGTTTATCAAACTAAGTTGATCTTGAAAACCTGTTATATTAGATGTTAAAGAAACTATTGCTTTTTCCAACACTGAAACAGCATTCCATAAAACGTCAAGAATCACTATATCAGGCTTTGTTAACAATGTTACTTGTGAAATATTTACCGGTGGCTTCTGCACTGATATCCCCAACTCAGATAAATCCATCAGGCTCCTTCCTTGGGCGGTGGTAGCTGGCAGCGAACTGCCTACACAGCTTAACATCCTGATATTAGCTTCTCAAAGGGCAGATAAATTATTCATGCCCTGGGTTTGCCCCATCGCTCCAGCAGCTAGGCTTCCCTCGCATGCTTGCTTCTCCTGTAGCAACTTCAGCTCCGGGGATTCAGCAGGCCCAAACGCTCCGACGTGGGCGGGGGGAGGGAGTATCCGGTGCTCCAGGGCTAAGAGATAGTTCATCGAGTGGTAGCGAAGCTTGCTCTGCCTCGCACACTGCAGCCGACTCTCCTGGACTCGTCCCAGTAGCTGTGTAGAATTCACGCATCATCGTCTGTACTGGGGCTGGCTTCTGGGCTGTCGAGGTTCCTTCCCTAAGCTTCCCCTTCTTTTTAGTGTGTGGCATATCGAAAATAAGAGGAAATAGACTGAAAAAATCAGCGACGATCGGGAGCTCCTTCCAACGCGTCCTTCCTTCACAGCGCCATTTTGTTCCTCCTTCTTCCAATTTTTGAAGGATTTTTTTTTTGGCTAAAATACCCTCTTTCACCTCAAGCTTAATCATGCTGGTAATGCATGGCATACATCTGGACTCACTTCTAAGATTATATTTTTAAACAATGCCCTCACCTGTTGTACATTTTTAACCTTTTCAGCTGCACCTTTCTTTTTTTTTTCTAACAATTTTCCTCGTTTTATGAAAGTTTCCCTATTGAAAATTTAGTTTTAGAGCTGTAGATTTATATATTATACCCCTTCTAGTCATTAGTTCAAATTTGATCATGTTATGATCACTATTTCCAAGAGGCCCCACCTCAGTTACCTCTCTCACAAAATTCTGTATTCCTCTAAAAATTAAATTTAAAATAGCTCCCTTTCTTGTTGATTCCTAAACCAATTGCTCCATGGAGTAGTTGTTTATTCCATCCAAGAACTTTATGTCTCTAGCATGTCCTGATGTTACATTTACCCAGTCAATATTGGGGTAATTGAAATCTTCCATTATTACTGCATTGCCAAATTGGTTAGCTTATCTGATTTCTCTTAGCATTTCATCATCTGTCTAATCATTTTGACCATTTGGACGGTAGTATACTATCACTATACTCTTACCCAACACACATGGGATTTCTATTCATATAGATTCTACTGAGCATTTAGTCTCATGTATGATCTTTATCCTGTTAGATTCTATATCCTTCCGGACATAAAGTGCACACCCCCTCCAAGTTGATCCTCCCTATCATTGCAATATAATTTGTACCCTGATATTGCACTGTCCCATTGGTTATTCTCTTTCCACCAGGTCTCTGAGATGCCAATTTTGTCTCATCATTCACTGCTATACACTCTAATTCTCCCATCTTACTTCTTAGTCTTCTGGCATTGGAATACACACATTTCAACGTGTGTTTTTTGTTTGTATTAACAACCTGCTTTTCAGTTGATAGGGATAATTTGGAGTTTAGCTTAGGTGATTCTGTACTTATAGGCACATGGACTATTTTTGCTTTTATTGGTTCCTCTCTGTTGAGATGCCCTAACTCTCCTGTTTTATTAGTATTCTTCAAGGATACATTCCTCCAAACAATGCACTGCTGAGTGACTGTTGGCTTTCCCTATTGTTCTAGATTAAAAGCTGCTCTATCTCCTTTTTAGAAAATGCCAGCAGCCTGGTTCCACTCTGATTAAGGTGGAACCCATCCTTTCTGAAAAGTCTCCCCCTTCCCCAAAAGGTTGTACAGTTACTTACAAAACTGAATCCCTCTTCCCTGCACCATCGTCTCATCCAGCTCTGTCTGCCTTTGGGGACCTGCACGTGGAACAGGGAGCATTTCAGAGAGAGCCACCCTGGTGGTTCTGGATTTCAGTTTTCTACCTAAAATCCAAGATTTGTCTTCCAGAACTTCCCTCCCACGTTTTCCTATGTCATTGCAGCCCACATGTACCACGAAAGCCAGTTCCTCCCCAGAACTCTCTATAATCTTATCTAGGAGATGTGTGAAGTCCACCACCTTCACACCAGGCAGGCAAGTTACTCTTGTAAGTTGGGATTGATACGCGCAAGTCAGTGTATTTTAAAACATGTGCGTGACAAGGAATTTACCAGTTTTAATTATATAGTCCAACAGTTCACCCAGTCCACCACGTCATCAAAACCTTCCTGATTCTACATCCTGAACTCCCCTCCAGTTCACCCAGACCCCCCCACCAAGCCAGTACTACACAATAAACACTTTTAGTATCATTTACACCTCATAATTAGCAGGTATAAATTTGCATAAATTGTCAAATCCACATGTGTGTCTTTTAAAATAGAAGCTTATGTACGTAAATGTTGGCCCTGCCCAGGAACATCCTTAGACCGCCTCTTTTTTTCCATGTGTGCATGAAAGTGAAAATACGTGCATATTGTGGACTTTTATAAAATACCGTATACGCAAGTAGGTGCCACTAACATGTGTATATGCTAATTTTTGTGCTGACAATGTTATGAAAATTCACCCCAGTAGGAGCAGTGATGATTGTAAGCCCTCCAGGGATAGGGAATGATGATTCTAAGCCCTCCGGGGATAGGGAAATACCTACAGTACCTGAATGTAATCCACTTTGAAGTGCTGAAAAAAAAAGTGCGAAAAGCGGAATATAAATCAAATAAATATCCTTTTCACTTATGGCACAAATAGGAAAACTTCATTAATCATTGGCATGAAGATTAAAGGGAATTCCAATTCAAATTTGAATTGGAACATGCACATAGTTTGATTCTACATATTTAAGATAAGTTTCATTTGCATCCAAAAACATACAAAAAAATTACTAACATCATGCCATATAATTATGTATAAGGCAAGGAAGGTCTCTGTACTGGTAATGCCTAGTATGATGGCTGTGTTCTAAATATGCAAAATATTTCTAATGGGAAAAGATTGTGTGTTTGAACAAATAGGAAATCTACATACAATAAGAATGTATATAGATTTCCTATATTTAAAACCACTAGCTATCTTTTCCTATTTAAAATCCAAAGGTAGAGTGAAGCTTTTCCTGCAGGTCATCATGGCATTTTTTGTTTGTTTGTTTGTTTTTTGTTTTAAATAAATGAAACGAAACAACAAAAGGAGGCCATATTATATTCAGGTTAATATAGAAACATAGAAAACTAGAAGTGATGGCAGAAAAGGACCCTGTGGCCCATCCAGTCTGCCCAGCAAGCTCACAGTTACTCAGTCCGCCAAGGTCAGGGCTCTTGTTGGTTACTGTTTGAGTCCAATTTCCTTCCCTCCTGTCATTGAAGCAGAGAGCAATGTTGGAGTTGCATCAGAAGTATAGTATTAGGCTTTTCGGTTAAGGTTAGTAACTGCCGCAACAAGCAAGTTACCCCCATGCTTATTTGTTTTCTCAGACTGTACAGTTCAGTGTCCTTGTTGGTTGTTGACTGAATCCAGTTCCTCTTTTGCCCCTACCGCTGAAGCAGCGAGCAATGATGGAGTTGCATCACAGTATGAAAGCTTATTTGTTAAGGGTAGAATCCGCCACACCAGCAAGTTACCCCCAAGCTCTTACTTCATTCCCCTCTCCCTTGCCTTTAGGGATCCACAGTGTTGTTAATGTGGTATTAGGCATCATTATCCTCATACCTATGAAGGGGAAGAGAAATTTACAGGTAATGGAAGGCATTGGTAAACAAGAAAGAAAGAAATTAAATATAGTACAATTTATTACCACATACTAAATTTGAACATTGTAACCCCCATAATCCTGATCCGTAAGATATAGATGATAGCATGTAATTGCACAACATCAGCCAGATAAATGAAACTGTCAATCCCCACAAAAGAAGCAAGATAAAAGCATCATTATTCCATCTCTAATAACCACGGCATGCATCTAAAGTGCATGGTGGTACAACAGTCAGCCAATTTTTGCGGATACAATGCTATTCTCAAATATAGCAGAATATAAGTTGTAAACTTGGGATATGTTTGACAGATTTTTGCTCAATCAGCAATAAAAGAGGCATATTTGCAAACCAGGAATTACTTCTACAATACAAGCGGACTACAATAGCTGATAGATTAGTATGCATCTTGAGATATACCCATAAGACTGCTGCAGTAATATCGGTGATTCATAAGCACCGGAGTGTTTTACAATTACATTCTATTTTTAAGGACCCCCCCTATTTGTGCATTTGCAAAATGTGGTAGAACCACTGGAGGCTGGGGCAGCAAAAGAGCAGCATCCAATACCAGCATTTCTCTCTTCTATGATTACTGCTTTTCAGGTAAGGGAGGTAGTATAATCAGAGAAAGAATCATGTCTTGGATTCCCTGAACTCACAGGATATTGAAGAGCTAGTAGCCAAAGAGAATTTGGGGCCTTTAGTCAGCAGTGTCTTAGCCTCAAGTGAGGAGGTAGATGATACTGATGGGGTTGAGAGAGCCCTTCTCCCACCTAAAAAGAGCAGACACTGCAGTTAGAAAGCATGACTGATGCCCTTGGCCGTTTATCTCCCAGTCTACTCTCAAGCCCATTGCCAGCAGCAACACTTTCCAGGGATCCAGAGAGGGAGAAGTAGAGATCATGAAAAACATCTGTGGGGGTAGAGTCACTTTAAAGTGAGGGAAGACTTGTGTTTTGCTCATTGCATTCACTATGGTAGGACCATCAGTTGAAGGAAGGTACTGGGTCACTTTACAAATGCCAATATTTATTTATTTTATTTATTCATAGCTTTTTCATACCGACGTTTGTTTGCACATCACATCGGTTTACAGTGAAACAAATAGATAAACGTAGTGTTAGCATAGGAATAAGAAGTTACATTTTAAACATTGTAAGAAAAATCACAAAGTTATAGGGCAGTTAAGTCAAAGGTACAGAGTGAGAGCAAAACAGTTAAACTGCATTTATATAACAGGATAGAAACTTATGTATGTATGTAGCACTACTAACAGAAATACCACCTGCTACCATCAGCATCAGGGAAGAGTGGCAGTACTAGCCTGAGGTCACCCTTTGCCACTCAATGCAGAAGCAGCAGCTGGAGCAGCAGCAGCAAAATGATAGAAAAGAGGAAGATTCTTTTCCCTATCTTACCTCACGGTCACATCCTCTGGTCAAGTGGCAAACCAGCAGCCCCCAGCAATCTGTCAGCAGTGGCAAGCCACCATAGAGTAGATGAGGAGGTGTTCTTCACCGTCTTGGGGCAAGAGGCAGGCAGCATCCAAAGTAGTGATGAGGTGCATTGGGGAAATGATTGCCCTGGTTGATCAGTCTCTGTAGATAGTAGAGAATCTGCTGCAGCTCTTAGTCTCCAATTACAAAGTACCCTCCAGGACTACATTCCATCGGCAAGTTGTCCCCATCCTGTACAATCAGAGCAGTACTTGCATGCAGGCACAGCTGGCTAAGACAAAGGGAAGTAGTGTGCATTTCATCATCAATGTTTGGACCGGCAAGCCTACCTCTCCCTGATGGGACACTGGTGAGAGCAGGGCAGGAAGCAGCTATAGTGGGCACTGACCTGCTGGATGCAGGTGGATTGTGCTGATTACCCATTTATTTATTTATTTAAACATTTTTTCTATACTGTCGTTAAGTTACATACCATCACAACGGTTTACAGAAGGGCACAATAAAGAGAAATTTGGGTGGTATAGATTACAAATTACTCGTGTGCCATCATAGTACAGTAACAATTTAACATAATAAACTAGGTGTGTAAGTTAAACCTGATTGTTAGGAACAAATTGTGCCATGCAATATTCTAACAGCAATAAGAAAGAGGCTGAAGGGCAAACAGCTAAACTGGAGTGGCAGAAGTGTTCTTGTGGGTGTTCTATTTTTTTACAGTGGTGCAAATATGATAAGGCCAGTGAAAGATAGGGGCAATCAGAGAATCCTTTGCTTTGCACACCTACTGTTGCGGTCCCGGTCGCCAGGCTAGCAACCGGGTCCTTACCTTTCTGCCGACTCCCCCTGGGCTGCCGCGATCCGCCGCGCCTGAGGCCTGTAGGGCCGCATGGCAGCGTCTCCCTCCACGTGGAGACGCCGCCGAAGGCCGAGCCTGACTCCTCCCACTGCCTGGGCACGCGCGCGCGCGAGGAGGAGGCTCTTAAAGGTCCAGCACCCGGAAGTGCTGAAACGCCCCGTTCCTGACGTCAGACGCTGGCTGGCTATTTAAACCAGCGTCTGACTGCCTTACCTTGCCTTTGCAACGTGGTCGCTCCTTGAGTGGTTAGTTGCCTTGTTCCTGTTTGTTCCAGCCGTGCCTTGCTTCCAGCTCGGATTCCTGCTTGTTCCAGCCGTGCCTTGCTTCCAGCTCTGGTTCCTGCTTGTTCCAGCCGTGCCTTGCTTCCAGCTCTGGTTCCTGCTTGTTCCAGCCGTGCCTTGCTTCCAGCTCTGGCTCCAGCTTGTTCCTGCTGTGCCTTTGACTCCAGCTCCGACTTCACGATTCTCCTTGTCTTCAGCCAGCCACGACCCTCGGACTTCTTCACGATTCTCCTTGTCTTCAGCCAGCCATGACCCTCGGACTTCTTCACGATTCTCCTTGTCTTCAGCCAGCCATGACCCTTGGACTTCTTCACGATTCTCCTTGTCTTCAGCCAGCCACGACCCTCGGACTTCTTCACGATTCTCCTTGTCTTCAGCCAGCCACGACTCTCGGATTTCTTCACGATTCTCCTAAGTCCCAGCGACTCGGACCCCTACGGGCTCCTCCTGGGGGGGTCTCAGGTTTCCAGGGTGAAAACGTCATCCATCTGCTCCAGCTAAGCTCCGCCTCCCGGCTCATTTCCATCTGTGGACGTCGTCCATATCAGCCGGCCCAAGGGTCCACTCTTGACTTTCTTCACAACATAACAGCTGCTGTGCCTGGCAATATGGGATGCTCTTGGATTAGTGCCCAAGGACATCAACATTCCAGTCCTGAAGGACCTGATAGAGAGGTGCAGCAATATAGAGAGGCATTTTAATTATAGCATGAAGAGTGAGTAGCTTCTCTATGAAATTCTCAATCCTCATCAGTTTGGATTCTGTTGTTCTATAAATACTGAACTTCTTCTTATTTCTCTCATTGATACGATCAAACGCGGTCTTGATAGTGGTCAGAAATACCTTTTGGTCTCTTTGGATATTTCGTCGGTGTTTGATACGGTTGACCACAACATTTTGCTGTTTCGACTTCGTGACTGTGGTATCGCGAGCTCTGTTCTTTCATGGTTTGCTGATTATTTGGAGGGTCGTTCGCAATCCTTTAAATTTAATCATCAACTAACTGCAGCTCACTCTTTAAAATCTGGAGTTCTGCAAGGTTCAGTGTTATCCGCAATGCTTTTTAATGTATATCTCGCTCCCATTACCAAGTTATTGGCTAGTGTTATGGATGGGTTTAAAATCTATGCCGACGATATACTGTTTATCATTAAAGTTCAAACTTCTTGGCAAAATACAGTAGATCATCTTCAATTATGCTTAACAACTATAAAACAGTGGTTACACCAGAATAAACTGTCTCTTAATACAAACAAAACAGAGTTCTTGCTACTACATCGACCCCATTCCGAACCTCAGAATGACACTATTTCATTTGATAATCTCTCTTTTTCTCTCAACAAACCTATTAAAAGTCTTGGTGTCTTTCTTGACCCTACATTATCATTTAAACCGCAAATTAAAGCACTCATTAAAACTGGGCTTTTTAAACTATGTTTACTTTCTGGATTACGTCACCTGCTCTATAATTCTGACTTCCACACTATTAAACGAGCTATCATTTTTCCACATGTTGATTACTGTAATAGTCTGCTATATGCTACGAAAATGACCTCCTAAGTTACTTATCCAGCCAGTGCTGAATATCAGGCCCAAAGTTTATAGATCTCTGCTAGATTAGACAAGACTTTACAAACCGACCACAGGTTAATATTAAACAAAGCCGTGAAATGAGCTGATCCCTGGGGAACACCATTAAGCAAGGCAGAAGGAGCAGAGTATCTGCTCCCCATTGTCACTCTCTGAAACTGGTCAGATAAAAAGGGTGTGAATCACACCAGCACCATCAAAGAGATTCCTAAAGATATGAGGCAATCAATCAAAATTGCAAGATTCAGCATGTCAAAGACAAAAGACACATCTAAAAGAATTAGAATATAGTGCCAGAGTCAAAGTCACACAGAATGATGTCAAAACTAGAATTGCAAAGTCTCTTTCCTATGAGGGGCTTTGAACTTCAACTGAAAAAGTTGTCATCTACAAAACAAAGTGTAACTGCCTAAGTGCAATTTTCTCTATGACCTTGGCCAAAAAAAGGTAATAAAGATATAGGCCGGTAATTAGAGATAATCAAGAACCCAGGTTGTTGTTTTTTTAAGACAGTGTGCACTGCAGCAATTTTAAGTGGACAAAACAGATGACCTTCTGACAGTGAAGCATTAAATCCACAACGGTCAGATTGCATAACCTCCATGGGAATGGAAGAATATGAATTAATGGGACATACGTCATTCATTTTTGCAAGAATGTCAACAACTTCAGGGGCAGTGGCAGGAAGAAATACTTTCCACACAGGTCTGTCTCTCTAGGAAAGGATCAGTTGATGGGCCTACAGACATTGATAGAGGACAATGAGAAATTACCTGATGTGCCTTGTCCTGGCAAAGAAGGGAGACATTCTCACAAAAGGACAAATCAAAATTAGCACATTAAGAATTAGAATTAGAGGAGAAAGACTTGCATGAGAGTGGAAAACTGTCTTTTTGGCATTATCAATGGTTAATTTAAGGTGAATTTTAAAATCCCGGCATGCTGCAGAACCAGAAGATATGCACATAAGTTGGGCTAGGGCACACTGAGCAGATTTTAAAAGCTGTCTGGATATACGCGTACTTGCCGCAGCGTGCATAAATGAATAGTTCAAAAAAGGGGCAGGGCATGGGCATGGTCTGGGCAGGGCATGGGAGTTCCTGGATTCAAACTTGAAATTTGCATGTAAATACTGGCATGCTCTGACCCATGCCGGGATCCCCTGCTGCATAACTTTACATCTGCTATGGATGACATGTAGATTGTAAAACAAAAAATTCTAGGCAGATCAGTAGGGTTTTAAAGGTCTGGTCTAACAGGGGAGAAAGGAGGCTATTAAACTTGCGAGGTTTGGAAGTCCTATCCCTTACCTGGGTGAACTGGGAATGAACTGGGAAAACTGGTAATGGCATTGGTGCACGTCTTTTAAAATCCCATCCAATGAGCTGTTTTTATGTATATATCAGCTAGATATTACTGAAAATGCCTTCTGAGTCCCGTATATGAATAAAGTGCATCATATGCCCCGAAATGTCAAACACCCGACAATGGCCGGTGTTTCGCGATAAAAATCGCTTCCTCAGGAGTAATTTATGAAAACATTGTCCCGAGTTGCTGAAAAAATACCAGAGACATTGTGTCCATCAGAAAGGTTTGTGGTGCTGAACTCACGCAAAGCTAAGTATTCATTTTGAATTTATCAGCTCTAAAAATTGGTTTTGTCCTTTTGTTTCTGTAGCATATGCCATGACAATGTTTTCATAAATTACTCCTGAGGAAGCAATTTTTATCGTGAAACACCGGCCGTTGATCACCACGCCGCAAATGACGAGTAGTCCGGACGGCAAGTGGGTTCACTGCCGTTGTCTGGCTTGCTGATGCGGTTTCAATTTTAAAGTATAATATAAGATTTTCTAAAATTTTGTTTGAAGACAGCACATCGAAGATACGGTTCATACACTTGTTTTTTTGGTGGCCATGTTAGGCCATGGGCTCCATGTTGGCTGTAGCACTAGTATATTTATTATGGTATACAGGCACATAGGCCATGTTAGTAGGGGCACATGTTGTAGGGGTATATTTAATAAATAA
Organism: Rhinatrema bivittatum; assembly: GCF_901001135.1. Classification (NCBI taxonomy): domain Eukaryota; kingdom Metazoa; phylum Chordata; class Amphibia; order Gymnophiona; family Rhinatrematidae; genus Rhinatrema; species Rhinatrema bivittatum. The sequence goes on from NC_042615.1 coordinate 773,734,556, forward strand.
ATAAAGGTATACTACAAATTGTTTATAATTATCCCTTGTTTGCTGCTAATTTCTTATTGCCTTCTCAGCAGCCATGTTGGTAAAGGCACATGGTGACAGCCATGTTGGTTAAAGCACATGGCCGTGGCCATGTTGTTAAAGGCACATGGTGGTGTCCATGTTAGTAGGGGCACAAATTAAAAAAAAAAAAAAAAAAAATCGACATAAATAAATAAATAATGGGCTATCACTACAATGTGTCTATACTTATACCTTGTTCACTTGCTGCTAATTCTTTATTGCCTTCTCAGCTTCCCAAATCATGGCCCCTATCAGACAGGATCGGGGACCCAGAAAAAAGAGTTCATCAAGTCTTACATCAGAAAAACCCTGCCACAGGAGAGGATGTCAAATGAGGCAATAATCTCAAACTTAAATCCCAGGGTTCAAAGTAGGAGCAGAACCCCGCGGAGATCTGCTGAAGCGCAGCACAGACGACAGAGGGCCACCAAGCCTAGAAGCAGACAGGATGGCTCTGCGATACCAATGGACCACACCGACATGGAACAGCTATTAGCCGAAATACGAGAACAAGCAGCGACCCATGGGACGGAGTGGGTCAGGCAGCGCATGTCGACAGTTAACCCCCTCAACATCCCGTTATAAAAACCCTGGTTCATCTAAGAAGGTTACTAAGAAGCCAGGATCCTCCAGGAAGGTGTCATCCAGAACATCCTAGGAACAAAATAACTCCTTGGAACAACTTAACTCCAGGCAGCCTGCACAGTCGGCAACACCTCGCAGAGGAATCCCTAGAGTCAACATTGAAGAGTCAGTACCTCTGGCGATAGTGACAAGTGGGACGAGACATCAGAACTCAGGAGGAGGTAAGCCCACAATTGACTATGACACTGGTTCAGCATCAATGAACTGCAGTGACGACGAGATGGCTCTGGCTAGGGCCATTCATACTACGACTAAATCTTTCAAAAGGAAAAGGTCATCTGAGCACAGAGGTTCAGCTGCAACTGTTTGGGACGCTGACCCTGCAAGTGACTCACTAGCCCCTGTTGACATAGCTGCCCCCATTGCAAACACGCTACCTGTGCTACATGACCCAAGTTCGGCCACACTTGCCCCTAATGTGAACCTGCTTACTCAGATACTTGACCCAAGCATGAATATGCTCGCCCCCTTGCGATTGCCCGCCATTAATAGCATTCTGGCTACTGTGGCTGTATCGCAAGTCGCTGCGCCGCCCGTTGCTGAGGAGGTTTTATGCAGTGTTACTTCTCTGGCACACAGCGTCCCCCTGAAGTCTAGAATAAAATATGGAATCATGATTTCACTGACATCTTTTCCCTACTTATTACGGATTTGGACGGTGAAACAGAAAAATGGGGATCGAGCGAAGGGAAAGACAAGCGACCCAAAATTCTCAAGAATATTCACAATTGGATCAAGGCATTCCACATCTTTATGAGCGTCATTGTAGAAAGCGAGTCTGAGCAGTCCCCCTTTCTCATTTGGTACATCGATACCATAATGAAAGCCCAAAAATGGGGCAGTTGGGCTTGGCTAAACTATGACATCAGATTTAGGAATGGTGCAGGATCGCGTAATTTCCTGGAAGCATAGATTACTGGACCTATGGTTAGATGAAATGACACTCCATAAGTCCACTTGGCAGGATAGGTCCCTGTTGTCCCCGGGCAATATCCAAGATAAGAGTTCCTTTCAAGGCAGTGTGAGGCGTGACTTGTGCAGACAGTTCAACGCTGGCCACTGTACATGGGCAAGCTGCAAATTTAAGCACCTCTGTGCCACCTGTGGCTTGGGATCCCACCCCACGTCACAATGTCGGAATGCAAGAGATCACAGACTGATACAACAGACTCCCAGCGGCCGCTCAAATGAGTTTGCTGGCCCCAACACTGATCAGCGTTAGTGCCATGCACCCCTGGCTTCAATGCTATCCTTTCCCCAACAAAGCTGTGGAAATTTCTAATGGCTTCACTTACGGCTTTAATTTTCATGTCAATACATCTCTCCTAGCCCCCCTCAACCCCCACCACGCAACTCTCATTCCCTATCCTTACACGAGGAGGAGGCTGCAAAGAAAATTCACTTGGAATTGGGTTTAGGGCGGGTAGTGGGCCCTTTCACCTACCCCCCATTTCCAAACATGGTGATTTCCCCTCTGGGCATGGTATCCAAAAAAAGTCACTCGTCAGGTCCCATATTGTTTTCAGATCAGACAACATGGCTGTCGTTCAAGTTATTAATGCGCTTTCTGCCCACACATTTGAGTCTAATGCGCTCATAAGGCAATTAGTGCTAATTTGCTTACAATTTAATATAACTTGCTGCACTGTGTGCACATTCCTGGTGTACATAATAACATTGCTGACTCCCTCTCTCGGTTACAGCTTACAACCTTCCGATGCCTTGCCCCGATGACAGATCATCTACCAACCCCCATACCCAAGAAGGTCTGGCCCCCTGAGTTTTGGGACTTAATTTTGGGATCCCTATCAGAAAACACATGATGGAGTTACAAACAGGCCTTGCTAGACTTTCAGAGCTTCCTGATAACTGAAACTCAATAAATTGCAGAGTGGCCAATCTCAATGTACTCCCTATCGAGATACATACTACACTGCAAGAACCAGGGAAAATCCAGAGCCGCAGTGGCAATCCGTCTAGCTGGCCTGTCTTTCTTTTCCAGAACACTAGAGTTCCCCAGCTGCACATCACTATTCCCAATAAAGAGGGCTATATTAGGTTGGCATAGGGAGGCTGGTAAAGCACAAGATGCCAGGAGGCCCATAACTTTGGATATCCTGAGAGAAATATTTCAGTCCCTGGACGTCATCTGCTCTGATAACTTTGAGTCTACGTTATTTAAGTTTGCGTTCTCCTTGTCATTTTATGTGGCCCTCCGCATTAGCGAGCTGACAGTGCACTCTGCAAAGAGGCTTTCCTCCACATGTTTACGGTGGGAGGATATGGTGCTTGAATGTAAAAAACTTACCCTACACATCCGCAGGTCTAAGACCGACCAATGGGGCGTTGGTTCCAACATCATCCTCTGAGAATGGTCAGGGGAGATCACTTGCCCTGTGGGGTCCACCACTTTCTACCTACATCACCGCCTGCCGAGTGGAGGGCAATTGCTTGTACACAAGGATGGTAGCTCTCTTACATGATATCAGTTTAGTCGGGTCCTTCACAATGCACTGCATGCAGCGGGTATTGTAGTAGCTGTTTACTCCATCTCACTCTTTCCGTATAGGGGCGGCAACCACGGCGACAAGCTTAGGATTACAAGATAAGAAGATAATGGCAATAGGCAGATGGCAATCAGGAAGATTTAGCTGTTATGTCAGACTGAATAATTATTTTGGCAATTACATATAACATGACTCATAATATCTGCCTTTATTTGCCGACAGATTGGGGGCCGCACATTGCATGGATTATAGAGCACTCTTACGTGCGCTGGGCACATAGGAGGGCCCTCGAGCAACCTTCAGGTGAACAACTTGGTATGGCGGCTAATCAACTTTCGTTGCTTTGGAAAGGGATCCCGGGAATGAGATGAGCCCAGTTGATTCCGACTGTCCTTGAACTAATAAAAAACAACCCTGCCATCTGCTATAATCTTACATCTGGGGGGGGGGGGGGGGGGGGGGGGGTAACGCTAGGAGTGTTGCTCTCACACAAAAAATACAAAAAGATTTGGTCACTTTATATAACATTTTCCCACAGTTGGTAATCATCTGGTCCTATATCACCCCCTCGTAGGATCAGGAGAGGTGAGCGATCACACCATGCAATGGAAAAGGTTCCCCAGAAAATTAATAAGTGGATTTCAAAGATCAGGCCTACAATTTATGGTTTATCATTGAAGCATGATTTGTTGGATGAAAGCCCAGGTTTATTTAGACCAGATGGTGTGCATCTCTCCAATATAGGATGGGATATCTTTAACAGTGATCTCCAAGATGGTCTTGAGGCTATCTTGCCTCTAATGGCCGCAGCCAATTTATTTATTTATGTATTTATTTATTTATTTGTTTATTTATTTAATGGTTTTTATATACAGACGTTCATCGAGGATATCACGTCGGTGTACATTGAACAGGAGTATGGTGCCGAAGGTGTTTGACAATAAACATGAAAGAATATATGAATTTAGACTTGAGTGAATAGCGTAACATAGGAGAAATACAAGGTAGTATAAGAGATATATAAGATATATAACGGCAAAACAATGTTATATAATATATACAATATAAGTAACACAGCAAGATGCATTGGGACTGCAAGAGGGGGTACCGAAAGGTGGGAATAAGAGGGGGGAGGGAGGGATTCAAAGGAGGGAGTTAGCTAAGGGGGGATTGAGGGAGGATAGGCTAAGAGGATGTGTGCATGCGTAGAGTAGGAGGCCAAGGTGTAGCTATTAGGAGTAAGCCTGTGAGAATAGCCACGTTTTGAGTTTTTGCTTAGTTTTTCGGGCAAAAAGTTGAGAAGTTGGGGGGTTTCCCGGTAAGCGGATTTGCTACCAGGGAACCTTGGCGTGGTGACCAGCAAAGCAACACCCCTGCCTTTAGGTTATGTAGGTCATTGCTCGGGGGCCGGCGGCCCTCGGACCACTAGAGCAGGCGGCTCCAACTGGGCCAGCGGCCCAATACAGACCCTTGACGCTTCAACAGCCAAGAGGGGTGAGGGACACTATGAGTACTGAGGCGATTGGACCAAATGACCCTGACTTCTATGGTTGGGTCACCAGTAATGATGCCATGGCTTCCACAGCCAAGGAGTCAGTGGCAGCTCCTCGGCTTCCACGGCTGAGGGGTGTGCATGTGCCTCAGCGAATTATGGGATTAGCACTGGTTAGCGGGGAAGCACTAGTCACTAAGAGTTCAACTTTAGCTAAGTTAACAAAGTTTCAGGTTTGTTTATTATTGATAATGTTGCTTGTTGTATTTATTTATTATTGTCTATTACTTGTTAATGTAATGCATATGGGCTGCGGCCATTAATTTGTCCAAACTAATAAAAGTCTCATTATCAAATATTGAGCTGCGTGAGTCTTTGGAGATCCACTCCTGGGGGAGGGGGGAGGGGGAGGAGGTTATAGACGTAGCCTTTCCACTGCCCACATTGAGGCTCCAGGGCCTGATGGATTAATCTCTACCTTTTATCATCTGGAGTTGCTAGTCCTTTATGTAAATTTTATTCAGAGATGGTAAAACAAGGATTTATATCTCAGGTCTTGCAGGATGCAGTTATTACACTCATCATCAAGCCAGGAAGAGATTTATTAAATCCTCCATCTTAATAATCTTCTTCTCTTCAAAATCATGATGTTAAGATTTATGCTAAACTTTTGGCTAATAGGTTGAAATAAACAGTATTTATACTGAAGGTGATATCTACATCTCAGGTGTAGTTTTTGGTAGGGTGTCATTTGGGGGTTAATGTCCATAAATTATTGGCTGCTTTAGAAGTATGTATTTAAACTGTACTGATTAAGGAACCCTTGGCAGTAGGATTGGATGCAGAAAAAGCATGTGACAGGATTTCCTGGTCGTTTAATTTTTCTTTGTTAGAGAAGATGGGATTTGTGGGGAGTATATTGGATTATTTTCATGTACTAACCCAATGGCTAGCATGCTGGTGAATGATAGCTTATCGGATTCATTTTCTCTTCAGCATGGGACACCGCAAAATTATCCTTTATGACCGCTTTTGTTTATATTGACTATGAAACCTTTAGTAATTGCTCATGAAACAAACCCATATGTTGTGGGAGTTCCTATAGGTACTGTCTCTCTTAAAAGCTTGTTGCTTGCTGATGATATCTTGCTATTATTATCCAATACTAGACAATCGTTACCTTTTGCCCTGGAAATTCTTCAAACTTATGGGTCTTTCTTGGGTTTTAAATTAAATCTAGACAAGACAGAGGACAGATATATCTGGAGGTCTGCGGATAATTTGGCCCTCTTTTCCATTGAAATGTGCTATGGACAGGCTAAAATATCTTGGAATATGGTTTCCCTGGGACTCTACCTGTCCATATGCTCTGAATATAGTGTCCCTGTTAAAATCTTTTAGTCAAAAGATGGAGAGCTGGATGCAGTTCCCCTTAGCTCTACAAGGAAGAGTAGCCTTGGTCAAGATGGTATTATTTCCCATGTTATTTTATATTTTTTAATGCTATCCATTGTACTGCAGGATGAGCTCTCAATTTTTATGGAGGGGTAAAAAGCCTAGTGTACTTATACAGATTAATGCTTCTGATTTTATTTGTTTATTTAAAAATTTGCAGCCCACTTATAATTTCTAAGTGGTTTACATAAATACATAGATAATTATTAAAAATATAAAAGCATAAGGACATAAAGCATAGACACTGGCTCATAAAACAAGTTAAAATAAGAGTATAAAACCTTAAAGCAAAACATAAAACAAATACAAGTATCCTTGTGATTCTGCTTTAGATTAAATAAAACCTCTATGCACTTAACTCATATTGCATCCGTTACTCATTAATTAAAAGCTTGTGCAAAAAAGAAACTCTTGACCTCCTTCCTGAATTTTAATATAGAGCTTTATTCTTTGACTTCATGTGGCAATAGATTACACTATTTATTTATTTATTTATTTATTTATTTATTTATTTATTTAACGGTTTTTATATACCGCAGCACGTGCAGCACATCACCTCGGTTTACAGTAAACAGAAATTCAGCAACAAGCTTTACAATAAAATATTAAACTGAACAGTACATGAAACAAGATTAACCATCAACTTAACAACTATGACCATAAAAGTTATCCTTGACATAAATAAAATCAGTATTACTTACACATTTGTTTGGGGAATTAACTTAGATGTACATATATTGAAGATACATTAGTGAAGTTATTCTACGGAATAAGTGCTGGAAAAGGAAGGTGTGGCTGCGGCCGGAAGAGTCCCTGTCTGTCATGGGTAAGCTTTTTTGAACAGCCAGGTTTTAAAGTTTTGCTTAAACTTTCTATGGCAGGGTTCCTGGCGCAGGTCGGTAGGCATACTGTTCCATATTGTGGTTCCTGCTATTACGAATGAGCGTTCGTTTGTGGATACATGTTTGGTAAGTTTAGGAGAAGGTATCCGCAGTTTGGCCTTGTGAAATGTTCTTGTAGGTCTGTTTGCCTTATTGAAATATAGGTATTCAGGAAACCAATGCATGTTTTGGTTATGAATGGCCTTGTGCATTAGAGTAATGGATTTGTATATAATCCTGGAAGCAATGGGAAGCCAGTGTAGCGACTGAAGAGTAGGGGGTGATGTGATCGTGGCGGTGTGTGTTGGTGAGTATGCGTGCAGCGGCGTTTTGTAGCATTTGTAATGGTTGTAATGTGTTTTTTGGTAATCCTAACAGTAAGGCGTTGCAGTAGTCAATTTTTGACAGGATTGTAGCTTATAGTACTGTGCGGAAATGAAATATGTGTAATAGAGGTTTGATACGTTTTAGGGTATGGAGTTTGAAGAATCCATTTTTTACGGTAGCAGTGATGAATTTTTTTAAATTAAAGTGGTTGTCTATGATGATACCAAGGCTGCTGACTTGTTGTGTTGTGGGAGGACACAATTGGGATTGGTGCGTCGTTTTTCTTGTGGGGTTGATTGGAGGTGAAATGATGAATAGCTCAGTTTTGTTGGTGTTGATGGCTAAAAAGTTTTCAGTGAGGAGTTTTTCTATTTCACTGTTAATTGGAATGAGGATCTGCACATCATCTGTGTATATGAAGTGCTGCAAACCTAGATTTGACAGTAGATGACAGAGAGGTATCAGATAAATGTTAAAAAGAGTTGAAGAAAGGGAGGATCCTTGGGATACTCCTTGAGCGAGGTTTCTAGGCTTAGATTCACATCGTCCGGTTTTTACACTATAGGTCCTATTGCTCAGATATGATTGAAACCAGCAGAGTGCTGTCCCAGTGATACCAATTTCTGAGAGGCAGGTGATGAGGGTGTTATGATTGACAGTGTCAAATGCAGCAGATATATCTAGAAGTGCGAGAATGTAGGCGTGTCCGGTGTCAAGTGCTTTTAGAAGAGATTCTGATAGTGAGAGGAGAAGAGTTTCCGTGCTGTGGTACTTTCTAAAACCATATTGTGACGGGAAGAGTAATTGATGCTCGAGATATTCTGTGAGTTGTTTGTTGATGATTCTCTCCATTATTTTGGCAAGAAACGGGAGGTTCGATACTGGACGATAATTCGCTGGGTCAGCAGTGTCAAGGTTTGTTTTTTTAAGGGTGGATTTTATTATGGCATGTTTGAGCTGAGTGGGTACTATGCCAGGTGAGATCGATTTGTTGAGGATATTAGCAATGGGTTTTGCTATGGTTGTGGGGATCGTGAGTAGAGTTTTTGTGGGCATTATGTCTGCAGGGTGCAGTGCTGGTTTGATTTTTTTTAGTATAGTCTCAATTTCTATAGAGGAAGTAATCTCAAGGTTTGTGAGCTTCGTCTCAGTGTTTGTGTGAGTGGTAGTTTGATGTGAAGAAAAGTTGAATGAAGTTGAGTGTGCGCAGATGGCAAGTTTGGCGTAGTGGGCGTTGTTAGGAGTTGACAGCGAATTGGGAGAGTTGGTCAAGGCTATGTACATACATAGAACAACGTGAAATGAAGGACTGTCAAGAAAGTTCAATGAGGCTGATCTCAGTGGCCTAGAAGGGCAATAACATTTTAAAGCAGCATTAAAATATGGTGGGGTGAGACTGTTAAATCCTTTAAAAACCAGCATAAAGGCCTTAAATTTGATGCACTAATTTATCGGCAACCAATGGAGTATGACCAAATAGAAGTAATGTGTTGACGGACTGGAATACCGGAGACTAGTGAGCTGCTGAATTTTGGATACATTGGAGACAGTATATGGTAATATGAGGAAAGCCAAGATATAGGACATTACAATAATCTAATGATAACAAGACAAGAGAATGTACAATTGTCTTTAGGTCACTTTGTCAAGGTAGGGACATAATCTGCATAATAAATGTAATTTATATTATATGCCTTTAACAACCTTATTGATATGTGGTTTCATGGACAGCCTAGAGTACATGATATCCCCTAAATTACGGGCCTGGAAGACAAGAGCTTTAATAGTTCTGTCAATTTTTATTGAGCAGGGTGCTTAGTTTGAAGGGTATCTGGGGAGGTATAGAATCCCTGTTTTATTCATCTTTAGCATGAATTTATTGATATTTTGCCATGTCCGTAGAGCTTTTAAGCATGAAACCCTGTCCAATGATTCCTTAAAGGAATGAAAAATTGGATGTTCATCGGCAAAAATGCGATATCCCACATCCAGGCTAGCAAAAATGCGATAGATAGGAGCAATGTATATATTAAACAAACAGGCTAAGAGATCCGAGCCCTGGGGAGTACCTGTCCTATGATTAAAAATATCCAGTTTAGCTCCAAGAAACACAATCTGTTGTGTTCATCCCTCAAGAAATAATGTAAACTACTTTAAAACAGTAATAGCAATCCTGATATCTTTTAGGTGCTTCAAAAGCAGTCTGTGGTCAACAGTGTCAAAGGCTGCCACTAGAGATGTGTGAAGCCCGAACTTTTGGTTCAGGCTTCGTTTTCGGCCCACTGCAGGAAATTTCTTATTTCCCGTGGTTCGGGCCTTTTAAATTCGGGGGGACCAGGATGTTATAAAATCCGGGCTCGGCGTGTGCAAGGGGGTGCACACTTGTGCACGCCAAGCCCTAGGGGAGCCCTGATGGCTTTCCCTGTTCCCTCCGAGGCCGCTCCGACTTCCCCTCCCTTCCCCTACCTAACCCTCCCCCCAGCCCTACCTAACCCCCCCAAACCTTTAATTCATAAGTTGCACCTGCGTCCGGGTAGGTGTAGGTTGCACGCGCTGGCCAAGTGCCGGCGTGCGGTCCAACTTGGCAGAAAGATGGTTCTCACGAAGAAGTTGGAGAACCGTACGAACATCTGCACAGTGAGAGGCTAGGTCCTTAGAAAAGACAAGAATATCATCTAGGTATGAAACAACTTTGACATACAGGAGGTCTCTGAAGATCTCATTGATCATTTGCTGAAATACAGCAGGGGCATAACAAAGGCCGAAGGGCATTACCAGGTATTCGTAAAGCCCATCCCTGGTATTAAAGGCCGTTTTCCAGATATCTTCAGGGCGTATGCGCACCAGGTTGTAGGATCCCCTTAAGTCTAATTTAGTAAAGATGGAAGCCCCTTGGAGATGATCAATTTGGAGATCAGAGGCACTTGTCTTTACGAGTTATGGCATTTAAACAGCGAAGTCAATACATGGCCTTAAGGATCCATCCTGCTTCGTGACGAAGAAAAATTCCGCTCCGGCAGAAGAAGTTGAAGGTTGAATAAAACCTTTGGCCAGGTTCTCTTGGATATACTCCGTAATGGCATGGGTCTCGGGTTGTGACAATGGGTAAGTCCAGCCTCAAGGAGGTGTGGTACCAGGCAAAAGTTTGATTGGACAATCGAACCTACGGAGAGGCGGAAGGATATCAGCCTTCTGTTTTGAGAAGAGATCCTCAAAGTCTGCGTATGGAGCTAGAATGCTGGAAGAAGTGGTGGCTAGAGAAACTGTAAGAGGTGGAACCACCTTTTTAGAGCAGGTCTGGTGACAGGTTGGGCTCCATTCAATGAGCTGGAGGGATCCCCAATCAAACTGGGAGGAATAACGCTGGAGACAGGGTAGTCCCAGGACCACTGGGTGAATTGATTTTTCTAAGATGAGGAATTCCACCTCTTCAACATGGAGAGTGCCAGTAAGAAGGTGAACTGGCTCGGTTATCAAAGAAATCTGGCCGGGCAATGGATCACTATAAATATATGTGAATCACAAAGAGGTTTCCAGGGAGTGGGAAGCAATACCCAGGAGCTGAACTAAGTCCTTGAGAATAATATTTTCCCCTGCTCCAGAATCAATCAGAGCAAGGAATGGGAAGGACCGGGAGTCCCAGGTTAACGTAACTGGAAGAGACAACTGAGGGGCCGGAGAAGTAGCGCCCAAGTTCAGGACCCCTACTGAAGTTAGGCCCAGAAGTTTCCCAGATGGACTGGACAAGTTTGGAAATGGTGGCCTGAAGCTCCACAATATAGACATAGGCCCGACTGCCTCCGCTAGAGGCGCTCTTCTGGGGCAAATGCCCAAGGCCCAACTGCATGGGCTCTTCCACTATAACAAGAGAGGAGGTCCTGCCAGAGGCAGGACTCGTGGTAGGTGTTGAGTGGGAGCACTCCAGGGTGGACCACCTGGGCATTCAAACCTCCCAATGGTGCTCTTGGAAGCGATAGTCGATGTAGCCTGTCAAGTCAATGAGGTCCTCAAGGGAGGACAAGAGCTCATGGGCTGCAGTTCAACTTTGAGCTGAAGAGATAGTCCATCCAGGTAGATGGATCGGAGGCAATTTTCTTGCCAGGAAAGCTCTGTAGACAGAGTCCAGAATTCTATGATATAATAAAACAGGGTCCGTTGATCTTGCCGCAAATGAAGAAGATTGGTTTCTTGCCATAGCCTGCCATCCAGGATCATCAAAGGTCTGATGGAAGATGGTCACAAAGCAAGATAGTTCTTGTAGGAGTGAGTCCGACCACTACCACAGGAGTGAAGCCCATGCCAATGCCTTACCCTCCAATCGAGACAAAATGAAGTTACCTTCGTGAGTTCATCTTGGAAGATGGACGGATGCAGAAAAAATTGCATGTTGCATTGGTTGATAAACCCTCTGCAGAGCTTTGATTCACCGTTGAAACGAGGTGGAGCTGGTAGGGCCAGCAGAGCCCTGGAAGAGGAGGGAGACGGCTGTTGGTTGGCTGCAGCTGGTACTGGAAGATGCTTGAGGGAGGAGACCAATGCCTCAAGAAACCGCTGCTGTTCTTGCTCTTTAGAGGCCAGGCCAGGGATGGCCTGGAGGGCACATGGCTCCGCCGAGTCCATAGCCTTTGCAACCTGTTGCACAGGAGGTTGGCCCTTGAGCCAAAGTGAGGTTGATGCTACCCATAGGGCAAGCCCTACGGGTCCCCACCATCGGTAGGCAGAGCTGGCTGACTGACAGAGGCCAGCTTGAACTTCACTAATACCAGCCTTTGCTCCCCGCATTTTGAGCCCTTGGGTACCAGGGTCGGCTGGGGTTAGGTGGGCCTCCGTCCGAGGTCTTCTTATGAACGAGAAGGAGGTCAGCCAGGGATCAGCAGTGGTAAGAGTAGAAGGTCTGATTTGGATGAGGCAGAGTCCCAGAGTCCCAGGCACCAAATGGAACGAGAGGCAGACAGGGGGCACCCGAGTAAAAACAGGCCAAAGCCTGAGAGGCCAAGTCCAGAATAAGTATAGCAGAGATGTCGTTGAACAGGCTGGAGTCAGGGCAGGTGGCAGGCAAGGTAGAATGGTCAGGTCCAGGAGATAATCAGTAGCGTGATCAGGCAAAGCAGAGTTTGGTCCAGGAGATGATCAGTAGCGTTGTCAGGCAAAGCAGAGGTCAGATCCAGGAGATGATCAGAAGCGTGGTCAGGCAAAGCGGAGTTCGAGTCCAGGAGTAAATCCGTAGAACAAGTAGAGTAAAGCAGGACACAGGAACAAGGAAGCGTATCAGGACCAGGATCAGAAACAGACGAGACAGGAACCAGGAACTCGAAGGAATCACCAGAGGAGGCAACAAAGTACATGACCAGCATGGAGACCTGTTGCAAAGGCAACTAACTGTGGCTGGGCACGGCCTTAAATACTGGGATCCAGTAATGTCATCATCCGGGACCGCGGATTAGTTTCCTGCCACGGCCCCTTTAAAGGAAGAGGGGATGCGCGCATGTGTGTGCCTAGGGAGGGGCATGGCGCAGGATGGCGGCATCTCCCCGCAGTCCATGCGGGGAGGCCTGCTGCAGAGCACGGATGTCTGTTGCAGAGTCAGGAGCATCGGGGCTGGCCTGAGGTCGAAGGCGGCGGCCCATGGCCTCAAGGGAAGTAGAGCCAGATGTTGGAACAGACAAAGGAGGGTAAGAGGGCCAAGCCGCAGGCCTGCTGTGGCCGGCACACACAACACAAGAAAAGGCAATAGTTTTTGTAGTATTTTGTATCATCCTTCCTAGATTTTGGAAATCTTTCTGTATGTCATGGATTCCATTTCTACTGAGGTCACTGGTCCTCAGATGGATGATAACACTGATATCAAAGTTCCTACTTTCTTCTTCGATGACCTGAACTATTTGGTTTGCATTTCCACTTGCTGAGGATCCTAAAAGGAATTTATCTGTTGTGTCACCATCAAAAATGCTTCCAAATTGGTTCCTCTGATGATTGAGTCTCCCAGCAAAAGCAGCTTTCTTTTATGACATATGATTCTGTTGAAGGGCTTCTGGGTGCATTGGGTGACCTCATGTTTAGGAATCACTTTAAAATCTATTGTTGAGGTTACTTCTTTCTCCAATACAGAAAAAGCATTATGTAGGGGTAACAGTGGGGGGAGTGGTTGTCTTTTCATCAGAGGCCTTAATCTGCCTGAGCTCACTGTTATCCAATTGTTCCTGAGTTTTTGAATCCTGGATGTCTCATATCTCTGTGGGATTGGGGGTTGATGCACAGGATGCTGTAATGTTTTTCACATGTCTTGTTCTACCAGAGCCCTCTGTAAACAATGTTTTCCTGGTTTTTGAAACCTCTGTGGGAGCTGTGTGTGACACTGGATGGTTCAAAGTTTTTGATATTGTAGTATCTTTGGTGGACCTCTAATTGACGCCTTTTTTTTTGTTGCTAATAAATAGACAACCTTTAGAGATTCTAGTAAATGTTGTATGACAGCTTCTAAGCTGCAAATATGGCCCATTTGGAGTACTATACTTCTTGGCTTGAAATTTCCCATTGTGTTTGGATCTGGCTAAAAACATAGTTGATGCTACCTATCTTCCCATTTCCGCTTCTAAAAATAATCTTTCTCTTCCTCTATGCCAAACTGATTAGTTTTTACAAAAAGTATAATGACATAAGGAATGTGCAGAAGCAAGAATTTCATTTTGGTTTGTTTATTCATTTCATAGGCCACAATGATTCATTTGATTTGTTTCAGATGAAAAAAACAATAATTTGTTCATTTGTTTCCCATTAAAATCAATGGCGGAAGCAACAACGTCTATTTTGGGCTTCCAAATTGGGATTTTGAAGTCATCTCTAAAGAAACTTGTGGGTACACATCAGAAGGTTAAAAGGCACTCCAATGAACTAAGACTGTGTCAATGTGACACAAAAAATGGCATGAATAGCTCTTGAATCACAATGGGGCAAAATAGTACCAGCAGGGGGCAGGATTTCTCCATGGTACCATCAGAGAAGAAAAGCAGTAGCAAGAGTGGCCAGAATGCCCCAAAACCTCTAAAGCAGGGGAAAAGACATCAAAAACAGGGGAAGAACCACCCTTGGCAGCATGAGAGGGGAATAAATCACCGAAAGTGGCAGAAACAACTACAAATCACTGACAGAGTGTCAAAGAAGCAGAAACAGTAGCATGAAGACCACATAGCACCAAGAGAAGCACAAAGCATACCCCCAAAGTGGCAAAAAATTCCAAGACAGCATATGAGGGCCAAAAGGCACCTACCAATAGGTACAAAACTCTAGACATAGAAAAATAGAGGACATCCCTGGAGGAAGCCTGATATGGGGTTAGATTTTAAAAGATGTGTGCACGTGTCCATGTGCACACGGTTCACGGCACATGCACATGGACACGCAAATTTTATAACATGCATGCGCTGGCATGCTCATGTTATAAAATTGGGTGGCCATATGCACATGCGCGCACTGATTTTATAATCTGTGAATGCATGTGTGTGTGTGTGGCGCGCGCGGGGGGGGGGGGGGGGGGTGGTGTCAATTTTTGCAAAGTCCGTGAGGCGACGCAATTGGGCCTTTCCCAGTTCCCTTCCTAACCCCCTGTCTAACCTTCCTTCCCCTTCCCCTCTCCTCCCCACCCCCTGAACCTAACTTATCTTGCCTCAATTTTTTTATTTTATTACTTACTGCACCTCATTAGCAGAAGCAATTTATGAACGCTGGCCAGCTGACGACATGCGCTTCCCTGGGACAGCGGCTAATTGATGCTGTCCCAGCCAGCCTCCGTCCTGCCCCGCCCATAGCACGCTCCCGGCCTGCCCCTGTCTCAGGGCTTGACACTTGTGCACGTATCACCAGTTACACACGTGGCCAGCCCTTTTGAAAATGCGCGCGGCACATGCAGGGCCCGGCCATGAGGGTAAGTGGCAATTTTACGCATGTGGCCGATTTAAAATTCAGCCGATAATTTTCACACAGCATCATTTGGGGAAGTGGCTGGAAGTTCAGGTTGGATTAGTCTTCCCCTTGGCCTTTCTTGTAGTATAATCTTATCCCTATCAATATCATCTGCCTCCTCCATGTCCTCAGTGGAGGATAAGATGCTACTGATTAGAGGGTTGAAATTCTCTTCAACCACTAGCTATTAAATATCCTCTGATTCAAGGAATCCAGGACATGATTCTTCATCTAAATTTTTTTGAAAATACTGCTTCCTTTACCTCAGAATCAGTAATCATGGAGAAGCATGCTGCTGGTTTTATGGCTTATACTTTTGCTGTTTCTGACCTTGCCCTGCCCTGCTAATGCCAGCCTCGGATGTATCTCCCATTTTTATCCTGTTCCAAACAAAGGAGAGGAACATGTGGTGGTGGCACATGCTTTCCCAATTGTAATTTCTTCTAACTTAAACCAGCTTCCATTTCTGACTCTCTGCGGCTAAAAAAGTCTCTTTTAAGTTTAGAAGCAGGGTTCCATTTTTCTCACTACTACTTGGAACACCTAGTATTCTACCTGCTGTCTTTCCTCCTCTCCCCTTTGCGAACAGTAATATAATAGAATTGGAAGTGCTACTGGGTTTTTGATGACACAATATAATTCACTGATGTACTATATCACTCACCAATACCAATTTAACACTGATTGAGTGTCTGTCATGCGCACAATCAAGTTGACAGACTGAGTTTACTTCAGTGCTTAGCAAGCACTGACAAGCTGAGTTAGCAGCTTGTCAGTAGCACAAACAGTCTCTGCTGCCTGGCTAGAGAATTATCCTTCACCGTGTGTGCAAAAATGTTTCTCTCTCCAACAAACATGCACAGTGTATTTGTGTGCACAGCTGACCAACTCCTTTTCACACACAAAATGGGGCAGATTTTAAAACCTGCACGTGGGCGCAGATTTGTTTGCGCAACCCGGTGCGAACAAATCTACGCCTGATTTTATAACATGCGCGCGCAGCCGCATGTTATAGGGTCAGTTATAGGGTCAGTGCGTGCAAGGGGGTGCACAATCGTGCAAGTTGCGCGTGCCGAGCCGCGCAGCCTGCCTCCGTTCCCTCCAAGGCCGCTCCGAAATTGGAGCGGCCTTGGAGGGAACTTTCCTTCCGCACTCCCGCACCTTCCCCTCCCTTCCCCTCCCTAACCTGCCCCTCAGCCCTACCTAGAACCCCCCTTACCTTTGTTGAAGAAGTTACGCCTGCTTCCCGGTAGGCGTAACTTATGCGCACTGGCGGATGACCGGCCTGCGATCTCAGGGGCAGCTTTTCGGGGGTTACGCGCGTATCTTACGCATGTAACCCTTTGAAAATCTGCTCCAATACTCTCAGAGAAGAAACTGACAAGGCTGTTCTTCTGTTCTCTCTCTACAGTCTGCATTATAAGTTGTGCACTGTGCAGAGTCAGAGATAGTGCTGTTTACTACTTCTCTGTTTCTACTATCTTGCCCCAGTGGACAGACAGAATGCCGCTGTGTCTCTCTCACAGTAAAAGCACTATGACTTCATCAGTGAAGGTAATAAAAAAGCCATTTGCTAATGCCAAAATTCTTTTCTCATTTTTTTCAACTATTTCCTGTACTCTAATGGAGCTTCCAAAGTGAGAACCTTTCCCTTTGAAATCCAGTAGAAAAAAGAGAATTTGTCTGCACATGCTCAGACCTTTCAGTAGGAGGACGTCAGTGTCAGTTGAACCAGATGCCAATTAAAGACTAGTTAACAAATGTTTCAAATTGATTAGTCCTCCATCCTGTCTACCTGCCTGTTTCTCCTGCCTTGGCTACATTCAGACTACTATCTCACAGGCATTGCTATAGTTACTAGTGTTACTGCAGCATTTTTACATGGGTCATAGATTTAAACGGTAAAAAAACAAATGCAACAACAGTTTTTGTTATATTCATGGGAACCCTACAGTCAATTCAGGGGTACACAAACAAAAGAAAAATGGTCTCATTCTTTACATTTTACCCATTTGTTTCAAACAAATGCACATCCCTAGATAACAATGCAATGTAGAAATGTATAATAGCCCACTGTTGCAGCATACAAACTAAACCAAGAGTACAGCACTTCAACTCCACAAGGTTTATAGATGTTCTGCATTAGGCTGATGTAACCTATAGTAATAAAGGTTTTCTAAGAGAAATGTGCAGTAAACAACAATTTATTTTCCTATGCTCTATTTTCTCATCAGCAACTGATGTAATCGAAATATGTAACAGTTTAAGATTTAAACAACATATAGCAGGTGACCAAATGGTATTTATTTCCTCAGTAACATTCCTGGAAATAAGCAGAGTGGCTTAATTGAAAATCATTCCCTCTCCTATTAAAAAATGACTACTTTCATGGGATGTTAAGCAGAGCAAGCAATGAAGCACAGGCTCATCACCCAAGAAGAGTTCATTATACCCCACTGAACACAACCCATAATTAAAGAAGGAAGGATCTGTTTGCGCCTCGGATTTCAGACACTCATTTTTTTTCCTTTTCTCTCCCCTGACTACAGTGCAGAAATGTAAGGTAGGTTTTGTAAGCCACATTCATTCCATTATTTACATGAATAGCAAGCTGGACTCAGAGAATGCTGAAGCCTCAAATCTCTCTAAAACCTGCTGACACCCTGGGGCAGCTCTGCCTCCTAATTATTTCCTTTTCCAAATGGGCCTTAAATGTATAATGGCACTGAGGATAATCAGAACTGGTACAGAAAAGAACTCATTCACTCCCTGAAGAGTCACAGCAGCATATTTTGCTGCCTCTTAGGAAGTGAAAGAGAGGAAGGTTTCACAGCTGTCGAACAAAGAAATAAATTCCATTTCTTATACAGATAGCCAAATGCAAAAAAAAAAAAAAAGTACAGTTCCTGTACTAACATTGCAAAAGTATTATTTTGAAAAGAGATCAATAGATTTTCAAACAATAGAATAAAAGGCTCAACTTTTTTTCTGCTTTATCCTACATGGAAAGATGTAGTATAGGGATTCATTTATCCCCCGGGGTTTTGGTCTCCACTTGATGAATAGTAGTTGAATATTGGGTTTTCCCTCAGTACCTATTGTCATAAAAAGAGATATTTGGTTGCCATTTGCGCTAATTTGGAAAAAATTTCAAAAAAATTATTCAGATAGCCTTTCGTCCAAAAAAGCCCAAACAGACAATATTCAGTGTTATATTCTTCTTCTTCTTTTTTTTTTTTTTTGTCAAATATGTTTATTGTGAAGCACAATTTGAACTCTCTCTAGCGAGGTTCTTGTCCTCCTCCAGCTCCAGCCTCAGTAAATTCACCCACCTAGAAGCATAGCTCCAGACCTCATTCCTGAACATATTTATTCCAGCTTAGAAAAGTAGGAGTAAGTCTGGCCAGTCTCCTTTTAGCCTTGCACAGCTCCCATTATTTCCTATTGGACAAAAAAACAACATAATTTTAATTTTCCTTCCATGGAAAATGATGGTACCCAGTGTGTGCCACACTCTTTTTTTTTTCATGCTTTCTAATTCTGTTCCATCAGAATCAGGGAAATATGTCAGGGGAAAGTTCAGAAAAAGGTCATCCCCTGAGCTGTTTCTTACTACTTTTAAAGAGAAATTGCACAAATGCTGCAAAAGATATGCCAGTATTTGTCTGAGAGGACTAGGTGGAGGAAGGAAGCGCCTTGTGCTCCTTTCTCACAATAAACAGAAGCCTGTATAAAAATGTTACAACAATTCTGGTACTATTCATCTGATTTTATGATTCAGCTCATACCGTTATGTGTTTACCGATACTGAATTCCCAGATTTGTATTTACTCAGGGCAAAAACATTAGTGACATAGTGGTTCATTTTTTTTAAAGAAATCTCTAATACAGCAGAGGAAGAGGTTGGACATTGATCACAGACCACATGCCCTTTCTGCAAACAGAAGACTGAGGAAAGCCAATGGTGTTATCCTATAACCGGAAGAAGGTATTTAAGGAAAAAACAATACCACCTGTAAACTTCTAAGAGTCATACCATCTGCTTGTTAGCTTAACAACTCAAGGTGCATATATTAACTATGCAAAATATTTTTGGTATTTTATTTTATTTTAAATTTCTGACTTTATCTTTTTGTGGTAAAATAGTATAGTTACCTTTAGACTCTAGAGTTAGGGTTTATAAATATATTTTGTATTTTTTTTCTTGTCTATATCTTTATCTTATTTTATTAATTTTACAGTGTTTGTTTTAATTATTTTATGTTTACTTTTTATTTTATTTTTCTTTTGATTCTTTTATTATGTTGGTATTTTGTAAACCGTTTTGGTCAAACTGTGTTTGTGAAAGACGGTATAGAAATATTTTTAAATAAATAAGTAAAATAAATAATTCAACATCCATAGGAGGTAATTTTCAAAAGAGTTACACGCGTAAATGTAACATACTATCATAGCAAATTTAAAAAGCCATTTATGCGTGTAAAGGGCACTTAGACATTTAGGGCCGGATTTTAAAAAGGTTACGCATGTAAATCCAGAGGATTTACGCGGGTAACCAGTCCTGCGTGGGCCGGGCCTATTTTAAAAAGGCCCAGCAACGCGAATAAAGACCTGGGACGCGTGAAAGTCCCAGGGCTTTACAAAAGGTGCGGGACAGGGCGGGGCAGGGCGGGGCAGGGCCAGAGGCCTCTGACACAGCAGCCATTGCCACTCTGTCAGAGGATTGTGTGCCGGCAGGGTGCCGGCAGGCACAAAAGGTAAGACAAGAGTCGGGGGGGGGGGGGGGGTTTAGAGTAGGGCTGGGGGGGAAGGTTAGGGGAAGGGGTGGGAAGGTTAGGTTAGGGGGAAGGGAACGGAGGAAGGCAGTGCGGCTCAGCGAGCACAATTGTGTATCCCCTTGCACGCGTTGACCCCAGATTTTATAATATGCTAACGCCTGCGCACACATTTTATCAAATCGTGCATACATGTGTGCATGCCAGGTAGCGCACGTACATTTATGCCGTGTGCGCTTCTTTTAAAATCTATCCCTTATAGCCTATGGACAATTCAATGGCATATATTGTAGCAATTTTTAAAAGCTCACTTAGGCCTACATTATTGCAGTAAATATCGCATGCGATCGGAAAAGGGTTGTGTTTTATGATAATAGCTGTTTATTGCAAAGTGCATTTTGCATAGGTATTGAGAGAGAGAGCACCTAGCTATAAGGCCCTTAGCCTTAGGTATTTATACCTCTACTAGCGGTACCCGGCCACGCGTTGCAGTGGCAGAGTCAAGTTCTTTACCCTTCCTCTCCCTTCCCCTTGCTCATTTACCTCAGTCACTCATCCTCCTCCCCCTTGGTCACTCACCCCCCCTTCCCTCCCCTGTCCCCACTCCAACTCTCTCCCCTCACACTCACCTCTCCCCTCATTCTCCCTCCCCTGCCACTCACCTCCCCCCTCATTCTCCCTCCACTCAATGTCTCCTCCCCCCGCCTACTGCCTACCCTTCAGATCAGAAAACCTTTGTCTGTGGGAAACCCCCCCCCCACCCCAACTGCCCCTCAATCCCAACCCTTTAAATCAAATAATAACCCCCCACCTTCCTGCCCCCTCCCAAGACCTGGGAGATTAAAATTGTTGGTGCTACATGTGGTCTGTCCCTGGGCGTCTGTGCATGTTATGTAGCCAAATAGGGGAGTGCCTAACCAAATTTGCACTTCCAAATTTGTTTTGTGGTCTGGGGAGGGCTATTTTGGTGCGTTCCCGAGATCATGCAAGTTTAGTGTATGTATTTGTGTGTGAACCTCCCCCTTCCCCCAAAAAACAACCCTATGAGAAAAGTTCTCTTAAACTAACCACCCCACACTCTCCTGCCCCCCCTCCCCCAGCCATGCGAAAAACAGTAGCCCCCCCCCCCCAGAGTTGCTGAATGAATGAAACCTGCCCCCCCTCGTGACCCCTCCCCAAGATGTTCGAAATAAATTCATTGCCACCCCCCAACCTCCAGATCCCCCGAGACCTGATAAAAATGTCAGTCGGTGGAGCGGGCATTCAGGAGTGGTCCGGGAACGATGTATTGGCGTTGGTCCGTCGGCTGCGAGCACTGGAACGGGTCCCAACGGCCCTTTGCCCTTGCTATGTCAGTGGGGTGGGGCAATGGCAGCGGTAGGTCCTCTGAAATAGTAAGGGCAAAGGTCCGCCGGCTGCCAGTCCTGAAAATGGTGCCGAGGGGCCCTCGCCCTTACTATGTCACATGAGCTACTGCCGCCATTAGTGTCCCCGAGTGGTATAGTAAGGGAAAGGGCCATCGGCGCCATGTTGATTGCTGGTAGCTGACGGCCGTAGTGCAGGAGATGTGTCCCGGACCGGTCCTGGTCCCCCGCTGGAACCTCCCGGACTTCTGTCAGGTTTTGTGTGTGTTGTGAGGGCCTGGGAAGTAAATAAATTTGGCATGTGTGTGGGGGGTGTGAGGAGGGTGGTTTTGTGTGTGTTGGGAGGCTGTGGGAAGTAAATCAATTTGGCATGTGTGTGGGGGGCGTGAGGAGGGTGGTGGGTGTATTTTATCTGTAAAGGAAATAGTTATCTTCCGGCGAAAAAGTGCGCGAATGTGTTGAAATGGAAGTGAAACGAGGACCTGGACTGGCAAAATGATTAGTGTAGCGTGTGTTAGTGTAAGGTGTAACAGATGGCGCTTACGTCCAGCAGATGTCGCTGTTTTCTGGAAAAACTTTTTAAACCTATTTTACCTATCACAGGTGTGACATATCTGTAATGTAAGTACAAAAGAACCTTCCTATATGCGAAATGAAGGTTGTGTAAAAATTTGAAAGCAATCGGTTCAGTGGTTTCTGAGATTAGCAATTTTGTCCAAACTATTTAACATTTTTATTTATATAGATATGGGACCCACCTAGTAATTCGAGGTGAGGTTTAAGTAGTACAGTAGGGGTTAGGAGCCCCTTTGATAGGGATGTGCAGAGGGACCACATACATTACATTCGGTATTCGTATTCGTGGGGGGGCAGATAAGTTGCATTCGGCAAGGGGGGGCCCCGATCCATTCATGCATTCCATTCTTATTCGTTTCCCGGCTAAAATTTAATTAACTACAACCCCCCACCCTCCTGACCCCCCCCCCCCCCAAGGCATGCCAAAACTCCCTGGTGGTCCAGCAGGGGTCCGGGAGCCGTCTACTGCACTCACGCCGTCGGCTGCCGGTATTCAAAATGGCATCGATAGACTTTGACCTTACTATGTCACAGGGGTTACCGGTGCCATTGGTTGGCCCCTGTCACATGGTAGGAGCAATGGACAGCCGGCACCATCTTGTGCTCCTACCATGTGACAGGGGCCGACCATGCTCCTACCATGTCACATGTCACATGCTCCTACCGTGTGAGAGGGGCCGACCCCCACAAGACTTGCCAAAAGTCCCTGTGGTCCAGCAGGGGTCCAGGAGCGATCTCCTGCACTTGGGCCATCGGCTGCCAGAATTCAAAATGGTGCTGATAGCCTCTGTGACATAGTAAGGGCAAAGGCTATCGGCACCATTTTAAATACTGGCAGCCGACGGCTCGCGTGCAGGAGATGGCTCCAGGACCCCCGCTTGACCACCAGGGACTTTTGACAAATCTTGGGGGTCACATCCTGTCACATGGTAGGAGCACAAGATGGCGCCGATGGCCATGTGACGAGCTGACCAATGGCACCGGTAGTCCCTGTGACATAGTAGGTCAAAGGCTATTGGCACCATTTTGAATACAGCAGCCGAGGGTGTGAGTACAGGAGATGGCTCCCGGACCCCCCGCTGGATCACCAGGGAGTTTTGGTAAGTCTTGGGGGGTCAGGAGGGTGAGGGGTTGTAGTTAATCTTTTAGCGGGGAAACGAATAGGAATTAACGTATAAATGTATAAGGGGGCCCTCTTGCCGAATGCAACGTATCTGCCCCCCGACGAATATGAATCCAGAATGCAACGTATGGCGTCCCTCTGCACATCCCTACTCTTTATTTATTATGCTCTTCATTTCACATGATTTTATTATGTATGTATGGTGTATATGTTTTTATTTGTATTTATATGTTTTTATATGAGATTTGTTTTGTTCTGTTAGTCCCTGAAACAGCTCAAAGAGTGAAACTCGGCCTGAGTCGGGCTTTTTATGATGTTCTGTGCTGAATAAAGAACTCCTGGTGTTCACTGATCCCTTATACTGTAAGGATGTCCTTTAGCTAGAAAGAAAATGCTAAGCAAAAAATTCAGAGCATACATTATCAGGCATTTAAACTAGAGGAGGGGGAAGGCAGGAGGTGAACCATTAAATTGCCATGTCATCCCCAAATGATACAGGAATTGGGGGAAGAAAATAATAAAAATCAATCAGCTCAAAATATCGGAAAAGGCGACTAGGAAGAGCAGCAAACCAAGGAGGAAAAATTGGAAAGCTATGACCACAAATGCTCATAGTCTGGGCAATAAAATCCCAGACCTGCAGGCCTTAATGGTGGACGTGGACGTAGACATAGTTGCTGTTAGAGAGTCCTGGTTCACTGAGTCTCATAATTGGGATCCCTGGCTATAACTTGATAAGTAAGGACAGAGGATAGAAATGGAGGTGGAGTAACTCTTTGTCAAAAACAACATCCAAGCAACTAAAATGCAAGGGATGTGGGGTAGGGAAAAGTATTATGGCTGTCCTAAAAAAAAGATGTTGCTTCCATTTACATCAATATGGTCTACAGGCCTCTAACTCAAACAGGACAGAGATCTGGTTGAAGGCATCCAAAAGGAGGGAAAGAAGGGAAATGTGTTGCTCACTGGGGCTTTTAATCAGACAGATGTGGATTGGAGTATCCCTTCTGCAGAATCTGCAAGAAGTAGAGAGATAGTGGAAGCTTTTGAAGGGGCTCTGCTCAAACAAATGATAATGGAGCCCACAAGGGAAGATGTGATACTTGATCTAGTGCTCACAAATGGCAAAAATGTCTTTCCTGCCCAGGTAGATGCCTACTTGAGCATTAGTGGTCATCAGATGGTATGGTCTGATATCGCAAATAAGATACTGAGAAGTCACATGAAGATCCAAATTTTGAATTTCAAAAATACTGACTTTGCCAAAATGGGGATTTTCAAGGAAGAAGAACTAGAAGATTGGGAGATAATGGGTGAGGTGAAACAATAGTAGTCCAAATTAAAAGGAGCTATTACAAAGGCAAGAAACCTATGTTAGAAAAGTAAACAAAAGCAAGAGGAAAAAGAAACAGATTTAGTTCACAAAGGAGGTTGCTGAAAAAATACAAGCTACAAGAACAGCTTTCAAGAAATATAAAGGATACCAAAAAGAGAAATACTTGGAAGAATACCTGGTAAAACTGAGGGAGATGAAGAAAGAAATCAGAAAAACAAAAGGTCATAAGAACATAATTACATGCCATACTGGGTCAGACCAAGTGTCCATCAAGCCCAGCAACCTGATTCCAACAATGTTCAATCCAGGCTATAAGTACCTGGCAAGTACCCAAAAACTAAGTCTATCCCATGCTACTGATGCTAGTAATAGCACGGCTATTTTCTAAGTCAACTTGATTAAAAGCAGGTCAAGCTGAAGAAAAGATT
Source organism: Rhinatrema bivittatum (assembly GCF_901001135.1). Lineage (NCBI taxonomy): Eukaryota > Metazoa > Chordata > Amphibia > Gymnophiona > Rhinatrematidae > Rhinatrema > Rhinatrema bivittatum. Next base: position 773,759,484 of record NC_042615.1, read on the forward strand.
GCCAAAGAGGTAAATCAAGGTGGCAAAACATTTGTCAGATATATCAGAGAATGAAGGAGGCCAGAAGTGGTACAGTGAAATTGAAAGGTTATGAAAAGCAATGTGTGGAGAAAGATGAAAATAGTGTAAATATTAATCAAATACTTCAGTTCAGTGTTCACTAAAGAAAACACTGGAGAAGGGCTATGGCTGGTTGACAAGATTGAAGATGGAGATGGGGTAGATGAAACTCCATTTACAGAACAGAATGAATGGAATAAACTAGGCAATCTGAAAGAGGACAAGGCCAGGGAACTGAGGGAGTTCAGAGATGTGCTGGCAGATCCGCTGAAGGACATATTAAATAGATCCCTAGAAATGGGAGCGGTGCCGCAGGATTGGAGAAGAGTGCTTGTGGTCCTGCTTCACAAGATTGGTAGCAGAGAGGAAGCTGGAAACTACAGGCCAATTAGCCTCACCTTGGTGGTGGGAAAATTAATGGAGATGCTGCTGAAGAAAAGGATAGTGAACTATCTATAATCGAGTAGGTTGCTGGATTCACCAGGAGAAAGTCCTGTTAGACAAATCTGATAAAATTTTTTGAATGGGTGATGAGAATTGGATCAAGGAAGAATGCTCAATGTAATCAACTTGAATTTCAGCAAATCTTTTGATATGCTTGTGCATAGGAGACTTGTGAATAAAATTAGAAGCTTGGGAGTGAATGCCAAAGTTGTGTCATGGATTACAAACTGGCTGACTGATAGAAGGCAATGTATAATGGGAAATGGAACATAAGAACATGCCATTCTGGGTAAGACCAAGGGTCAATTCCAGCATCCCGTCTCCAACAGTGGCCAATCCAGGCCACAAGAACCTGGTAAATTTATCCCATGTCACTTTTGCTAGTAAAAGCAGTGACTATTTTCTAAGTCAACTTAATTAATAGCAGGTAATGCATTTCTCCTCTAAGAACTTATCCAATCCTTTTTTTAAACCCAGCTACACTAACTGCACTAACCACATCCCCTGGCAACAAATTCCAGAGTTTAATTGTGCGTTGAGTGAAAAAGAACTTTCTCTGATTAGTTTTAAATGTGCCACATGCTAACTTCATGGAGTGCCCCTTAGTCCTTCTATTATCCGAAAAAGTAAATCAACGATTCACATTTACCCATTCTAGACCTCTCATGATTTTAAACACCTTTATCATATCATCCCTCAGCTGTTTCTTTCCAAGCAGAACAGTCCTAACCTCTTTATTCTTTCCTCATAGGGGAGCTGTTCCATCCCCTTTATCATTTTGGTCGCCCTTCTCTGTACTTCTCCATCGCAACTATATCTTTTTTGAGATGAGTTGACCAGAAATGTACACAGTATTCAAGGTGCGGGCTCACCATGGAGCGATACAGAGGCATTATGACGTTTTCCATTTTATTCACCATTCCCATACTAATAATTCCCAACATTCTGTTTGCTTTTTTGATGGCTGCAGCACACTGAACTGATGATTTCAATGTGTTATCCACTATGATGCCTAGATCTCTTTCTTGGATGATAGCTCCAAATATGGAACCTAACATTGTGTAACTATAGCATGGGTTATTTTTCCTATATGCATCACCTTGCACTTATCCACATTAAATTTCATTTGTCATTTGGATGCCCAATTTTCGAGTCTCACAAGGCCTTCCTGCAATTTATCACAATCTGCTTGTGATTTAAATACTTTGAATAATTTTGTATCATCTGCAAATTTGATTACCTCACTCATCGTATTCCTTTCCAGATCATTTATAAATATATTGAAAAGTATGGGTCCCAGTACAGATTCCTGAGGCACTGCACTGCCTATTCCCCTCCACTGAGAAAATTGTCTATTTAATCCTGCTCTCTGTTTCCTGTCATTTAACCAGGTTGTAATCCACGAAAGGACATCGCTACCTATCCCATGACTTTTTACTTTTCCTAGAAGTATTGTGTTCCACGCCCACGGCCGTCCGCGGGCGCGGCCCCCTACCTCTTCTGCCGACCAGGCCAGCGGCAGCATCGGGGCTGGCCGCCGGGATTGGAGCTGTCCCTGCTCCTCCCTCGCGGCCAATGCTGCTCTCCTCCGCGGCCCGGATCCAAGATGGCCGCCACCATCCTTAGGCGCGAGGCCGCGCCTCTTCACTAGATTTAAAGGGACCTCGTCCCTTTAATTGCCTGCAGCTGATTCCTATCCACTGGGCCAGAGGAAGTATAAAAGGAGACTTCCTCTGACCATTCCTCAACTTGGCAACATCTCCTGTGAGTTGTTTGAGTCTGCTTGCTTCGGTGAGTTCCAGCATCTTGACTCCTTGTTCCAGTTTTGTTTTGGTATTCCTGGTTCTGGACTTTGGATCGGCTAGCGGTGTTTCCTGGTATTGACTTCGGATTGGCTAGCGGTGATTCCTGGTATTGACTTCGGACTGGCAAGCGGTGATTCTCTGGTGTGTGGCTTCGGACTGGCAAGTGGTGATCCCTCGGTGTGTGACCTCGGACTGGTAAGCGACGACCCTCTGGCACTTGACCTTGGACCTCTTCCTGACCATCGTCTTCAAGGGCCCACCTAAGTCCCAGAAGCCTGGGTCCCTACGGGCTCCTCCTGGGGGGATCACGGGCTTCCAGGGCTGAAGCTCCAGACATCCCTTGCACCGTATGTCTGTTCCTTTACTTCTCAAAGGTCCACCTAAGTCCCAGCAGTCCAGGTCCCTACGAGCTCCTTCTGGGGGGACCGGGGACTTCCAGTGGCGAAGACACACCTCCGTTCTTTGATGTCACGACTCTTTATCTGCCTTCACAGTCGCATCTGTCTCCAGTGCTGAGGGTCAGTTGGTCACCTCTTCTGTTCCTGCCTCGCCACCCGACGGGAGAACCTACGGATCTTCCTCCAAGGTATACTATCCTTCCGTCGGCCCAAGGGTCCACAAGCCTGAGCATAACAGATTGCCATGTCCATGGACTCAGCGGAGGTATCTGCCCACCAGGCCATTCCCGGAATGGCCCAGCACTTGAAGGATCAACAACAGACCCTCGATGCCTTGGTTTCTGCGGTATAGGGCCTGACCCAATGCCTCGAGGCATTAGGGCCCATGAACCCTACACTGCTGTCTCCGTTGGGGGCTCAAGGAGGCCGCGCTACTCAGCCTCACACCGTTCAGGCCTCCAGGGGTGACCTGGGGCAAGTAGCTCCCACTCAACTCCCGGTGCCCTCTCGATACGGCGGAGATGCAAAGTTGTATTGAGGATTCATCAGCCAATGCCAGGTCCATTTTTCCTTGCTGCCAGCGCAGTTTCCCAGCGACCTGGTCAAAACCAGTTACATTATGTCTCTGCTCGATGGGAAACCTCTGATCTGGGCCTCTCATCTGTGGGAGAGAAGGGACCCTGTCTTCGAAAACTTGACTCAGTTTCTCTCTGCCTTCCGGCAGATGTTTGATGAACCCGTCCGTAAACCCACTGCGGTCTCAGAACTGCTCTGATTGCGACAGGGTAGTCGGACCGTGGCAGAGTACGCAATGGAATTCCGCACCCTGGCCGCAGAGCTGAATTGGAGGGAAGATTGCCTGCACAGAATCTTCTTGGAAGGGCTAGCCGCGTGCCTCCAGAATGAGCTAGTGGTGAGAGAACTCCCAGACGACCTCAATGGCATGATAGAATTGGCCAATCGAGTGGATCGTCAGATGAGGTTTCACCCTCCAGTAGTTAAGACAGCAAGAAAGCCCTCACCTCCACCCAAGAGTGCAACAGAAGCCCTCCAGGCTCCCGCCGAAGAGCCCATGGAATTGGGTCGTGGGAGAGTGTCTCCTCAAGAGCGTCGGCGGCGCACCAGGGAAGGACTTTGCTTTTATTGCGGCATAGCAGGCCATCGAATAGCGGCCTGCCCAGCACGACCAGAAAACTCTCGGGCCTAGGACCGGAAGGAGGTCTCTTCCTGGGCTGTACTGCACCCGCACCTCCACTGACGTTGCCGGTGGCGCTAACCGTGATGGATGGGGAGTTCCACACGCTAGCTCTAGTGGACTCCAGCGCTGGCGGCAATTTTATAATGAAAGGCCTGGTGGAACATTTAAAGATCCCACAAGTTCGTCTCCCTGTTCCCATTGTCATCTCTTCAATCCAAGGGAAGCCTCTTCCTGAACAGGTGACACACACCACGATTCCTGTCCAGCTGAGGGCTGGGGCCCTGCATCAAGAACCAATGTCATTCTACATCCTGGAGTACTCCATCCATCCGATCGTCCTAGGTCTCCCCTGGCTCCAGGAGCACGAGCCCCAGTTCGATTGGAAGACTTTGCAGCTGGCTCATTGGGGGCCGAATTGCCATGGCAATTGCCTCCACTCTGTGGTTCCAGTATCCTGCCCCACAGCCTCCACCAGCCTTCCAGGTCTTCCAGCCCCATATGCCGCATACACGGATGTTTTCTCGAAACAAAAAGCCGAAATTCTGCCACCGCATCATTCCTTCAATTGTGCCATCAATCTTCTCCTAGGGACGGAGCCTCCTCGAGGGCGCACCTATGCCATTTCCCCAGCCGAGACGCAGGCCATGAAAGAGTATATCGACAAAAACCTGGAGAGAGGATTTATCCAGAAATCAAAGTCCCCAGCAAGGGCTGAGTTCTTTTTCGTCGCCAAGAAGGACGGTAGTCTGCACCCTTGCAGTGACTACAGGGGCCTGAATGCTATTACAGTCAAGGACCGTTATCGCTGCCCCTCATCTTTGAACTCTTCGACCGGTTGCAAGGAGCACAGATCTTCTCCAAGCTGGATCTCCGAGGAGCTTACAATTTGATCCATATCAAGGAGGGTGATGAGTGGAAGATGGCCTTCAATACCCGAGACGGCCACTATGAGTATTTGGTAATGCCGTTTGGGCTCTGCAATGCACCCACGGTGTTCCAGAACACCATGAATGAGATTCTCCGTGACCTCTTGTATCGGTGCGTGGTCGTATACTTGGACGATATACTGATATTTTCAGATACTCTAACCGCTCACCACCAGCACATCATCCAAGTGTTACAGCGCCTCAGAGAGCACAAATTGTATGCGAAGCTTGAAAAGTTCCTTTTTGAGCAGGAGTCCCTTCCCTTCCTGGGATACATAGTGTCCAGAGAAGGTTTTCGTATGGACCCCCAGAAGTTGAAAGCCATTCAGGAATGGCCGCAGCCATCAGGACTAAAGGCACTCCAAAGGTTTCTGGGTTTCACAAACTACTATCAATCTTTTATCCTGCATTATGCGACCATCGTTGCCCTGATGACAGCCCTGACCCGGAAAGGCGCGGACCCCAAAAATAGGCCTCCTGTGGCAGAGGCTGCCTTTCATCACCTCAAGGAGGCGTTCCTGTTACAGCCGTGCCTTCGGCATCTGGACCCTCAGCGGCCGTTTGTCATCAAAGTGGACGCATCCTCAGAAGGCGTAGGTGCTGTTCTGAGCCAGACCTCTAAAAATCATAAGCCACGCCCGTGTGCCTTCCTCTCACGCCAGTTCTCCCCGGTAGAACGGAACTACACCATAGGAGACAAGGAGCTCTTGGCTATAAAGGTAGCCTTAGAAGAGTGGTGACCGTGGCTAGAAGGGGTGCAACACCAGTTTACGTTCTACACAGACCACAAAAATTTAGAGTACCTGCAGCAAGCCCAGCGACTCAATCCCCGGCACGTTGGGCCCTATTCTTCACTAGATTCAACTTTGTCCTTCGTTACAGGCCCGCCGGGAAGAATGTCAAGGCTGACGCTCTATCACGTGTCTTTGAGTCTACAGAAGGTACTGAGGAACCACGGTTCATCATTGAACCATCCCGTATCCTTCTGTCTGCTACCACTACCATCCCTCCCGGGAAAACCCTGGTTCTACCGCACTTGCGGAAACAAGTCCTAGCCTGGGCCCATGACTCCCACTGCTCTGGCCACCCCGGACAATTCCGGACCTTACAAACCCTACGCCGATACTGTTGGTGGCCTAAAGTTAACAAGGATGTCCGAGCATACGTGGAGTCCTGCCAGTCATGTGCTCGCCACAAGAGGATCCCCGGCTCAACCCCGGGTTTACTCCAGCCCTTACCAGTGCCCGTAGAACCTTGGACTCACGTGGCAACCGACTTTGTGGTCGACCTGCCACTATCTAGTGGCAACACGGTCATATGGGTGGTCGTTGACCGGTTTAGTAAAATGGCGCATTTCGTGCCACTCTCGGGGTTGCTGTCTGCTCCCCAGCTGGCCCAGCTGTTCGTGCAGCATATCTTTCGGCTGCATGGCCTTCCTAGAAGCATCCTGTCAGATAGAGGGCCTCAATTTACTGCCAGGTTTTGGAGGGCTCTCTATCAAAAGTTTGACGTTACCTTGGACTATACGTCAGCGTACCATCCCCAGTGTAATGGCCTGGCGGAGAGGACGAACCAAACGTTAAAACAATTCCTCCGACTCTACGTCAACGAAAAACAGGATGATTGGTCCAGCCTGCTACCCTGGGCGGAGTTCGTGCTCAACTCCCACCTCTCCTCTGCTACCGGATCCTCACCGTTTCAGATTGTATATGGGAAGCAGCCACGCCCACCATTGCCAGTTCCCATCACAGTTACTTCCCCGGTAGCTCAACTTTCGGCAGATGAGTTACACCGCTTGTGGATCTCCACACGACGCGCATTGTTCCAAGCCAGTCAAGCCGCTAAAAAATACACAGATCAGGGAAGAAGGCCCTACCCTCAGTTCTGGCCAGGCCAAAAGGTATGGCTAAGTACTCAGTTCATCCGTCTGAAGATGCCATCAACACGACTGGCCCCGCGTTTTATTGGACCTTTCCCTATCATCCGTCAAGTCGGAGCCGTGTCGTATCAAGATACACAACACGTATCAAGATACACAACACGTATCAAGATACACAACACGTTTCATGTGTCCCTCTTAAAGCCCTTGGTGTTGTCTTGGCCCTCCAGCACGCCTCCGACTCCCCAACCTATTGCCTCCGAGGATTACCTCACTTTTCAAGTCCGCGAGGTCTTGGACATACAAAAGCACAGAAAGAAATGGGAGTATCTCCTAGCGTGGGAGGGGTTCGGTCCTGAGGAGAGCACCTGGGAACCATTGGCCAACATCCTGGATCGGGGATTGCTAGAGCAGTTCCACCAAGATCATCCGGCTAAACCCAGGCCTCCGGGAAGGCGCCCTAAAGAGGGGGGTATTGTTGTGTTCCACGCCCGTGGCCGTCCGTGGGCTCAGCCCCCTACCTCTTCTGCCAACCAGGCCAGCGGCAGCGTTGGGGCCAACTGCTCCGTGCCGAGCTCAGCACCCCCGAGCGGGGGCGCGGGCCTTCAGGCTGGCCGCCAGGATCGGAGCCATCCCTGCTCCTCCCTCGTGGATGCTGCTGCTCTCCTCCGTGGCCCGGATCCAAGATGGCCGCTGCCATCCTTAGGTGCAAGGCTGCGCCTTTTCACTAGATTTAAAGGGACCTCGTCCCTTTAATTGCCTGCAGCTGATTCCTATCCACTGGGCCAGAGGAAGTATAAAAGGAGACTTCCTCTGACCATTCCTCAACTTGGCAACGTCTCCTGTGAGAGTTGTTTGAGTCTGCTTGCTTCAGTGAGTTCCAGCGTCTTGACTCCTTGTTCCAGTTTCGTCTTGGTATTCCTGGTTCCGGATTTTGGATCGGCTAGCGGTGTTTCCTGGTATTGACTTCGGATTGGCTAGCTGTGATTCCTGGTATTGACTTCGGACTGGCAAGCGGTGATTCTCTGGTGTGTGGCTTCGGACTGGCAAGTGGTGATCCCTCGGTGTGTGACCTCGGACTGGTAAGCGATGACCCTCTGGCACTTGACCTTGGACCTCTTCCTGACCATCGTCTTCAAGGGCCCACCTAATTCCCAGCGGCTCGGGGTCCCTACGGGCTCCTCCCGGGGGGACCGCGGGCTTCCAGGGGTGAAGCTCCAGACAGCCCTTGCACAGTACATCTGTTCCTTGACCTCTCAAAGGTCCACCTAAGTCCCAGTGGTCTGGGTCCCTATGGGTTCCTCCTGGGGGACCGCGGACATCCAGTGGCGAAGACACACCTCCGTTCCTTGACGTCACGACTCTTCATCTGCCTTCACAGTTGCATCTGTCTCCAGTGCCAAGGGTCAGTTGGTCACCTCTTCTGTTCCTGCCTCGCCACCCGACGGGAGAACCTACAGATCTTCCTCCAAGGTATACTATCCTTCCGTCGGCCCAAGGGTCCACAAGCCTGAGCATAACAAGAAGCCTCTCATGAGGAACTTTTTCAAATGCCTTCTGAAAATCCAAATACACTACATCTACCGATTCACCTTTATCTACATGTTTATTAATTCCTTCAAAAAAGTAAAGCAGATTTATGAGGCAAGACTTGCCTTGGGTAAAGCCATGACTTTGTTCCATTAAACCAAGTCTTTCTATATGTTCTGTGATTTTGATATTTAGAACACTTTCCACTATTTTTCCTGGCACTGAAGTCAGGCTAACTAGTTTCCTGGATCCGCTCCCTGAATTCCATGATCTTAATACAGCGGTTATTGTGGTTTTCTAGTTTTTGGTATATTAGATTTCCCACGCTTGGTATGGCCTTCCCGTTATATTCCCATTATATTAAATTTCTGATTTTGTTTAGCATGTCTTACTGTGTTATCCTACTGTTCAGTACTTATTTATTTATTTAAGATTTTTTATATACCGACAATCGTTTGGAACATCTTATCAGTTTACAGAGAAAGTAATGCAGCAACCTGCTTTACAGATAACATGGAACATAGAGTTATACAATCGAGAGAAACCAACAAAAATAGAGAAGGATCTATCTATAGGATGCATAAATGTAGATTAAAGGTTGCTTAAAAACATATATAGGGTAGGTGGCTATTTTGAGGTATATATACAATTACAAAGAGAATTATTATGAAGAAAGGCTAAGGCGCCGGCGGTACGGCAACACGATTCGAGTGCAGGAGGTCGTTCCCGGACCCCCGCTGGACTTTTGGCAAGTCTTGTGGGGGTCAGGAGGCCCCCCCAAGCTGGCCAAAAGTCCCTGGGGGTCCAGCGGGGGTCCGGGAGCGATCTCCTACGCTCGTGACGTCGGGGGATAGGAACCAAAATGGCGCCGTAGCCCGAGAGTGGAAGATCACAACGGGACCCCCCCACTGGACCCCAGGTAATTTAAGACATTTGGGGGGAGTTCGGGAGGGTGGAGGATTTATTTTAAAGGGTCGGGGTGGGTTTTAGGGATGTTTTAGTGTGCCGGTTTTCCCGCCCTCCCCGATTTACGATTTACACGATATTTACAAAAACAAAACCGCGACGATTCAATTCCCTCCCCCCCCCAGCCGAAATCGATCGTTAAGACGATCGATCACACGAATCACATCTCTAGCAACTAAAACATGCAGGGGAAAAAGGCAACTGGATTTAGATAACAACCGAAGGCTCCAACTTTTACGGTCTAGGGAACAGATGGGATTACCACCCTTAACCTATAAGCCTTGATGTTTTTAATGCAACTGAAACATCGCTCTCCACTTTGATAGCTTGGGGAGTAGGAAGAGGAATTTGATTCAGATAACAACTAACATGGGCCCTGACTTTTACTGTTTTGGGTACTGATACAAAGACATAAGGGAACATGCAGAGGACAGCTTCTATGGCCAAGTCCATAAGCAAAGCACATCAAGCAGCATTGTCTGAATTTTCAAGAAGTCTCATTACCCAGTAAAAATATTTCTAGCTTTAATTTTTTTATTTGGTTATCATGTGACTTGGGGATAACTGTGCGGAGCAGCAGTTGCTACCCTTAAAAGAAACACGGGGGTAATGTGCATGGCACAGCTGTTTATTACCATAAGAAACTTGCTGGGCAGACTGGATAGACCATTTGGTCCTTTTGTGCCATCATTTCTATATTACCATGTACCTATGTTAAGTCAGCTAGTATTATTATTTGTGATAGTTGTGGGTGGATCGTTAGGCCGGTGGCAGATGACCACGCTCACAGGGGGAAGATCCCGAGAGGGACCACCAGTCAGGCTCAGAGTTGGGAGACAGACACACACTAGTTATTTTATTAAACTGTTTTAAAGATCCACCAGAGGTGGCAGTAGTGAGCTGGAAGAGCCCGGCTGGGCTGCAGTCCCTCAGGCACTGGAACAGCGATCCCAGGATGGCTGAGCTGTAGAAAAACTGAGATAGTGAGTAGGCAGAGTATGCTGAGTTCAGGAACAGAACCTTGATGGTAACACTCACACAAAAGTCTCTTGGAACAGCCCCGGAGCTGGAATGAAGTAGGCCCTCGAGGAGCGAGTACCTGGTTCCAGGGAAAGCTCTGAGAGAGAGATGGTAACTCACTGGTGTTGTAGGCAGCGGTGACTTCCTGGTAGAAGTTATTCGGTAGCAGGTCCAGGAATGTGGGCCCTCGAGGAGCGAGTACCGGTTCCAGATTGCGACCTGAAAAGCAAGAGAGAAAGCGAGGCCCCCAAGGAGCGGGTACCCCTGGTAAAGTCTGAGGAGGCAGAGTAGCAAGGTAAGTGGAGAGCGAATCCCATCCACAGCGATACTTGGAGGCAGCTAGGTTGGAAACCCTTTGCTAACTCGATTAGCTAGCAAAACAAGAGACCTTAAATACCTGGTGAAGATGACGTCATCTCAGGGGGACGCCCCTTAGGTTCGCGCCACAACTGATACTTGAGTTGAGGCCACACCATGCGCGCGCCCTTAGGCCTTAGGAGAATCATGGCGGAAGGCAGCGTCTAGCCGGTCTGGGAACACCAGAAGAGGTCAGCAAGATGACGCCGCGGCAGCCAAACTTCCATCGACCAAAGAGGAAGTCGCTAAAGAGGTAAGGTGGGCGGAGTGGAGACATCGGGCAGCAATGGTCGCAACAGCCAGATAAGTTAGACTTGCCATTAAGCAGGTTTAAAGATAGCTAGATAAGCTTATCCAGCTAATTCAAACGTTATCCAGGTATATTCAGTGGCATGGGTATATTCAAAGCCAGTTAGACTTTGAATATGTCACAATATTTTATCTAGTTACCTATCTAGATCTTGGCAGCCATTGTTGAATCCAAGATTTAAGAAGGGTTTGTAATTTTATCCTTTTCTCCCATCTAACTTAACACCTATTCATGCAATACATACCGAGATTGACTCAAGATTAAAGGATTTCTGCTGCCTCTGCTACCTGCTACAACAAAGTCTGTCTCTCTATAAAGGCTGGTTCTGGTGGCAGGCAAGCAACAGCATTTTCATCCTTGGGTAGACTAATACACACTGAATGACGCTGCCTACAATGAAAAGAAGGGAGAGCTATAGATCCAGCATTATATAGCCTAAGATTGAAAAGCCACATGTTGCTCTTCATAGTCCACTTTTTCATCACAGGTCTTTCACACATAATTAACATGAGAAACCAGGTTCTCATTATCACAGGACCACATTAAGAAAGATTTGTTTTAGAAACAGATGGTGTTTTCAAAATTATGGCCACATATGGTAAAAAATAACAGTGTTCATTTACAATGATATTATTAAAAAATCTGTGGTAGTCCCTTCTGAAGGCTTGGATTTCCAAATGGAAACCTGATACTATTTCAATATACATTTTTGAGAATTGTTTTACCATTGGATTGTTATATGAAACTACTACAATGTGTTATATGCTAATAAAAGGATCCCTTTTTTAATTGAGACAAATAATTATACCAATAGTGCATTGATAAAAACATAAGAAATGCCATGCTGGATCAGAACACATATCCATAAAGTCCAGCATTCTGTCTCCGACAGTGGCAAGTCTGGGTCACAAGAACCCAGAAGGATCCTAAAAAACATATAGAAATACATAGAAATGACGGCAGAAGACGACCAAATGGCCCATCCAGTCTGCCCAGCAAGCTACGCACTTTATCCATTTTTCCCCTTTTTTTTTCTCTCCCACCCGTTACTATTGGCTTCCAGTACCCTCCAGCCCTAATTCCCCTCCACCCCACCACCAATCTAGAGAGCAGCGCCGTATCTGCATCCAATTGAACGTCCAGCTCAATTTGGGGTAGCAACTGCTGTAACAAGTAGGCCACACCCTTACCCCATACTCTTACCCACCCCTGTTTTTATTTTTTTTTGTTTGTTTTTTTGTTTTTTGTTTTTCTTGGAGATAGCAGCCCTCCATCCTTCCGCTCTGTGAAGGTGGAACACCAACTACTGGCCACTGGCATCCCGCTCCGTGAATGCCTCTGTGGCTACTGCCGCTCCGTGCAGTGTTTGAATGCCTCTGTGGCAACTGTGGGGCTCACAAGTTATAACTGTGTGAGCCTCTAACTACTACATCATCCAATGTTGAGGTTCATATTTAACCTACATTACAAGACAAGGACACTTAACTGCAAAGGGGGAGAGCTAACTAGTTTTCCATGTGCACTGGCCAGACAGGAAGCACAGGCTGTTGATGCTAAGGTTGTTTTCCACCTTGAAAACAGTGAAGTTTTTTTTTACAAAATCTGTCTTATTTGTGGCAATCCTCTCAAGACGTAGCATAAAACTCTGCAGCATATACAGTTTTTGTAGTTTATATTGCTCAATGATTTTAGTAAAAAGGATCCTAATCTTCAGTTTTTCCTGACCCAGCATGCACAGCTGCACCTAACATCTGGCTTCCCTGATGCTGGGGATAAAACAAAAAAAAAAAATCAGTTAATCTTCACTATTAGTTAATGCTACTCTTTATTGCTGAATTGCTGGCATAATGGATCTCAATACACTGATCTCAGGTCTAAGGAGCTTTATATTCTAACAGAAGAAAATTAAAATGTAGTCATGTGGAATAAAATTTCATCTTACACCTCCTATTCATGCACTATTCCCCTTCTACCTCTGCCCCTTTACCATCAACTAATCCTAGAACCACAGAGGAGTTGAAAAACTGTTCAGAAAATTTGCAATTTCATTTAAAATTCATTTTTTAATTGTAAAAAGCAAAGTGACTGATAAGGAGTTAGCCAAACAGCTCATCTGATCTATATTTTCAGTCAAGGGTGATTAGAACATGAATAAAGAACTAATGAATATGGAAAGAGTTTCTGCTTTACTCATTAGTTTAAAATATGTTTCTTTTAAGCAATGTTCATTTTTCCCCCGAGTTATTATATGCAAGGCTTATTAGAAAGAACATAATTAGAATTTTTAAATATACTATATTGGAAAAAATGTATGCGGGCCTTTTAGTATATCTTTTTTTATATGAATGTTTATTGAGAAGCAGCTAGATTTTATTTACTGGGGTACCATGCCTCAGGGAACAGGAAACCAATGTCATGCTTTCAGGCCCTTATATTATGCCAGAAAAATGTCTTGGCACAATATAACTGTTATTTGGCACAGTTGAGACAGAGTTGGTTGAGGTTGCTGTGGACCTGTTGTACTTGAAGCTCTGGTGGGTCTCTGTGAGTATCTATCTGCCAATATTGCTCTCAGGAGAGACACTCAGCATTTTAAACCAGTTTTCTCACCATTGGGCCAGACATACTAAAGTGTTTTTTTCCATTTTGTGTCTATGGGAAAAAATACTTTGTTTATCTGATCCCTTGTTAAGCCCCAGCATTTCATGAATATGAGAATACAGTGAGATGACTCTGTTCCTTTGTTTCATGGTAGTATAACATATCTCAAAGCCAGAAGTGAACTGAGGAATTCAGTGTAACGTAAACTACAGATTCCGTAAAGAAGCTAAATCTGAGCCATAACAAACTGTCACAAAGGTATGTTTCCACTGTGCAACATTTAAATAGTTCTGACAAAATTTGGCTAAAACAGCATCTTCGACACTACAAATTAACATTCTCAAAAACTGATCTTCAGACCTACTTGGGGTTAGGGGAAGAGAGAAGTCTCATGAAAATTAGTTCAGCAGTAAGTTGAACATACTGTTAGTTGTACTATGCCAGTCTTGAAAATTACTCCTGAGATAGGTTGTTCAGATAATCATGGGAAAAAGTAGACCAGGTAGGTTCTTAATATTTCAACATTTACAAAGCCCTCTAATTCAGAGTGCTTTACAATATGGATGTGCATTCATTTAAGATGAATTTTAAATCCAAAATGAAAGACCCCCTTTCATTTAATTTGTGGCTCAAAAAACAAATGGGTCACATCCCTTGAATGAAACATATGTCATTTGTTTCATTAATTTAGCTTCCATAGACATAAATAGCTCCATTAAATTGAATGGATCCATTCAACTTTATGGAGCTGTCTGTTGCTAGCCATGTGGGAGCCTCCATAACAACCACCAGAGGTTGCCTGTGACCCGTATAATCTCACAGATTGCCAGGATGTGTCGGCAAGGAAAGTAGAATGCCAACATACAGGCCGGTACAGTAAAGCGCGGCCGCACTCGTGCGTCTTTTAACCCGCATTAGATGTACGTTTTAAGCTCGTAAGCCGGATGCGCGATTCAATATCAGCTTTACGCATCCTTACCGCATGCCAAAAAAGATGCGTTGCCATTAGCGCCTGCCGCATGTATATGGTATGTTAATGATCGGATTAGCTATTCCCCCGATACAGTAACACGCGCCTAAAGTAGCGCGTCTTTAACCTGTATATTTACCGCATCTTTAACCTTTATATTTACTGCCTACCCTGACCCTGGCACTAGTGTGGTGTTGTGCTCTGTGACAGTCAGCATCGGACCGGACAGTGTCATGGACGACATGTATATATTGGCTTTGGTGATCTTTTTCATTCAGATGAGAACCAGAATAAAAAATGCTCAGCGAGGGAATTGTAGACGACCGATTAGAGACAACAGCCAACAGGAGAACCCAGCAGCAAAACTGGAGCAGGTATGTTTGTGTTCTTTTTTGTGAGTATCCAACGGTACTCTGGGCATCTCTGAGGCTCTGTGGGTCCAGCTCCGGCATCTAGAACTAGGCGTCTTGAGGCTCCGAAGGTCCAGCAGAGACATGGACGCCTCTATGGAGAGAAGGAAGCCGCCGTATCTAGAACTAGGCATCCCTGAGGCTCCGCTTCTATATATTTGTACTGAATGTAGTAAAAGCTTTAATAAGAACGCATAGCTCATCTGAGAATCCATACTTTATTAAAACTACGTCCACCAGAGAATCCACACTGGAGCATATCCATTAAAGTACTAAGTGAAACAATTTATATGTCCTGACCTTGTGCCTATATAAATTGGATTTTCTTGTGTTTTTCATACAGGCACAGGACCAGGTCATTGGTAGACCAGGACGTATCATTCGCCCACGGACAACTCTCTTTGGCATGTCTGAGCGAGATGTATTCCGAACCTACTGGCTGAGCTCACGGGCAATCCTGTTCCTCTATGAAGATCTGCGCTGTGACCTTGACCTACTGGCCAATCGCCACTATGCTGTGCCAGGGTTGACGAAACTTCTTGGTGCCTTAAATTTTTTTGATACTGGAAGTTTTCAAAACCTTGTGAGTGGCATTGCAGGTATGACACAGGTCTCCATTTCACGCCATCTGGCACAGATCGAAGGCCATTATGAAACAGATGAGGAGGTACATCATGTATCCTATGGATCCAGTGGAGCTGCAACAGATATGCAGTGGGTTCATGGGTATTGATGGGATCCTGAATGTGTTGGGTGGTATAGACTGCACCCATAGGGGTAGATTTTCAGACGAGCGCGAATAGCCTACTTTTGTTTGCGCTCCAGGCGCAAACAAAAGTACGCTGGATTTTAATAGATACGCGCGTAGTCGCGCGTATCGGCTAAAATCCTGGATCGGCGCGCGCAAGGCTATCGATTTCGTATAGCCTGCGCGCGCCGAGCCGCGCAGCCTACCCCCGTTCCCTCCTAGGCCGCTCCGAAATCGGAGCGGCCTAGAAGGGAACTTTCCTTTGCCCTCCCCTCACCTTCCCCTCCCTTCCCCTACCTAACCCACCCGCCCGGCCCTGTCTAAACCCCCATCCTACCTGTCCCGGAGGGAGGCGTAAATCCCCGCGCGCGAGCGGGACTCCTGCGCGCCGGGCCGCGACCTGGGGGCGGGTACGGAGGGCGCGGCCACGCCCCCGGACCGCCCCGGGCCGTAGCCACGCCCCCGTACCCGCCCCCAAAACGCTGCCGACACGCCCCCGCAACACCGCGCGCTCCGGCCCCGCCCCCGACACGCCTCCCGACACGCCCACTCCAAAAACCCCGGGACTTACGCGAGTCCCGGGGTTCTGCGCGCGCCGGTGAGCCTATGTAAAATAGGCTCACCGGCGCGCAGGGCCCTGCTCGCGTAAATCCGCCCGGTTTTGGGCGGATTTACGCGAGCAGGGCTCTGAAAATCCGCCCCATATTGCGTTAACCCCAAGGATGGAAGAAGAGAGTTCGTTCCGGAATTACAAGCACTTTCATTCAATGAATGTTCAAGTCGTTTGTGATGCACACCTTCGAATTCTAAATGTTGTAGCGGAGTTTCCTGGGAGCTGCCAAGATGCTTACATTCTGGCATATTCATCTCTGGGGACCCATTTCCCTGAGGGGAAGTACGGTGAAGGCTGGCTCCTTGGTAAGTGACAACGGCTACGGCCTGTGATTCTATGTCATGTGTCATGTGTGCAGGTCTAGGATGTAAGGTATACGATAGTGTTTATGATGTTAAGCACTGTGAAGTTGTTTTTGATGTTTTTGATGCATTCCTGATTATTCCCCCTATAGCTGATGGCAGCTATGGCTGTAAGCCCTGGTTGCTAACTCCACTCCAGTCTCCGCGCACTGCGGCCGAAAAACGCTACAATGAGGCTCATGGCAGCACCAGAAAGGTGATTGAGAGGACTTTTGGAATTCTGAAGGGATGTTTCCAATGTCTGGATCACTCTGGGGGAGCCCTGCAGTACAATGCAGAAAAAGTGGTGAACATAATTGTTGCCTGCTGCATGCTACACAACATTTGTCTGCGATTTGATGTGGATGCAGAGGTAGCAGAAAACTTGCCACCAGATCCACCTGTGGAACCGGCAGCTGAAGCGGACAACACTGCACGGGGGCATGATGTTCGACGAAGGATCATCGAAACATATTTCTCTTGTAAGCTCTTAACTGTTATACATTCTTTTAGCCATACTGATCTTCTTGTGTCTTGTGGCACCACTCCTGTCTCCAGGGTCCCATCCTGATGTGGCACTTTTATTGTAGTACATAGCTCTGCTAAATTCGAGATATTAATCCTTTTAATGCATGTAAAGTATGTTTAATCTTGTGTTGTTTTTATTTCAGGAGCTGTGATCCATCTAACAATTTTAAAAGCAACCTGATCCCTCCATCTAACCATTTCCCTGCAAGCAGAAAAGAGAAGGGATGTTACTTTTGATCTGCAGTTTGAGAGTGCTTTTTGAGTTCTCCCCACCTTTGGGCCTCCCAGAGGAAGTGGGATTTTTTAAATTTTTTGTGTGGGTGTGTTTTGGAGTGCTGAGAGCAGAAAAGAGATTTTTGATGGCATTTCCCATTTCTGGGCACCCTGCCTGGTACCATGGAGAGGACTTTGCCATTGCCAGCGCACTCATGGATCTGGAAGGCAATGTTTGTTTGAAGTAGAGAAGAGTTAGGAAGAAGAGTTTTTTGAGTGAGCTGTATGATTTGCTGAGATTTTTGTTTTTGAGATCTGCTCCTGCCTCAGGACGCTACTACTGCTGCCCTGCCTTTGGAGATCAGGAAGATGCTGTGACTCCCCCTGTCCACTTAAAAGAGGGACAGCAGTGACCTGCGTGTGTATTGAGAAAGAAGAGACATACTTTTGAGTTGTGTTCCAGTTTGTTTTGGGAGGAGGTTTTGCCATCAGCTCCTGCCTGCTGAGAAGGAGAGATAATGTTTTGTGTATTTTGAACATCCTTTTCGGACTTTTCCATCAGAATTCCAACAAAGGAGTTTCACCATCAGAAAAAGGAGGCAAAAAGTCATAATAAAAACTTTTTAAAATATATCCAAACCAAAAACCTGTGAGGGGGTCGGTTGGACCATTAGATGACCGAGGGGTTAAAGGGGCTATTAGGGAAGATAAGGCTATTACAGAAAGACTAAATAAATTCTTTGCCTCCGTGTTTACTAATGAGGATGTTGGGGAGATACCAGTTCCGGAGATGGTTTTCAGGGGTGATGAGTCAGATGAACTGAACGAAATCACTGTGAACCTGGAAGATGTAGTAGGCCAGATTGATAAACTAAAGAGCAGCAAATCACCTGGACCAGATGATTTGCTGCTAGGGTTCCTAGGGTACTGAAGGAACTAAAAAATGAAATTTCTGATCCATTAGTTAAAATTTGTAACCTATCATTAAAATCATCCATTGTACCTGAATACTGGAGAGTGGCCAATGTAACCCCAATATTTAAAAAAGGCTCCAGAGGTGATCCGGGTAACTATAGACCAGTGAGCCTGACTTCAGTGCCGGGAAAAATAGTGAAAACTATTCTCAAAATCAAAATCATAGAACATATAGAAAGACATGGTTTAATGGAACACAGTCAACATGGATTTACCCAAAGGAAGACTTGCCTAACAAATCTGCTTCATTTTTTTGAAGGGGTTAATAAACATGTGGATAAAGGTGAACCGGTAGATGTAGTGTATTTGGATTTTCAGAAGGCATTTGACAAAGTCCCTCATGAGAGGCTTCTAAGAAAACTAAAAAGTCATGGGATAGGAGGCGATGTCTTTTCATGGATTACAAACTGGTTAAAAGACAGGAAACAAGAGAGTAGGATTAAATGGTCAATTTTCTCAGTGGAAAAGGGCAAACAGTGGAGTGCCTCAGGGATCTGTACTTAGACCAGTGCTTTTCAATATATATATAAATGATCTGGAAAGGAATACGACGAGTGAGGTTATCAAATTTGCGGATGATACAAAATTATTCAGAGTAGTTAAATCACAAGTGGATTCTGATACATTACAGGAGGACCTTGCAAGACTGGAAGATTGGACATCCAAATGGCAGATGAAATTTAATGTGTACAAGTGCAAGGTGTTGCATATAGGGAAAAATAACCCTTGCTGTAGTTACACGATATTAGGTTTCATATTTGGAGCTACTACCCAGGAAAAAGATCTAGGCATCATAGTGGATAATACTTTAAAATTGTCGGCTCAGTATGCTGCAGCAATCAAAAAAGCAAACAGAATGTTAGGAATTATTAGGAAGGGAATGGTTAATAAAACGGAAAATGTCATAATGTCTCTATATCACTCCATGGTGTGACTGCATCTTGAATACTGTGTACAATTCTGGTCGCCGCATCTCAAAAAAGATATAGTTGTGATGGAGAAGGTACAGAGAAGGGCGACCAAAATGATAAAGGGGGATGGAACAGCTCCCCTATGAGGAAAGGCTGAAGAGGTTAGGGCTGTTCAGCTTAGAGAAGAGACAGCTGAGGGGGGATATGATAGAGGTCTTTAAGATCATGAGAGGCCTTGAACGAGTAGGTGTGAATCGGTTATTTACACTTTCAAATAATAGAAGGACTAGGTGGCATTCTATGAAGTTAGCAAGTAGTACATTTAAGAGTAATCAGAGAAAATTCTTTTTCACTCAACGCACAATAAAGCTCTAGAATTTGTTGCCAGAGGATGTGGTTAGTGCAGTTAGTGAGGCTGGGTTCAAAAAAGGTTTGGATAAATTCTTGGAGGAGAAGTCCATTAATGGCTATTAATCAAGTTTACTAGCCACTGCTATTAATTGCATCAGTAGCATGGGATCTTCTTAGTGTTTGGGTAATTGCCAGGTTCTTGTGACTGGCTTGGCCTCTGTTGGAAACAAGATGCTGGGCTTGATGGACCCTTGGTCTGACCCAGCATGGAAATTTCTTATGTTCTTATGTTCTTATTTTAGCCCCACTGGGACCCCAAATTCTTACCACTCACGTTTCCCTAGTGTACCATCCAAAGGGACTCTGAATCAGTTAAGATCACTGAGAAAATATTGGTAATTTGGATTCTTTGTTTTTATATGAAGATTATCTGAGGAATTATTTTTGTGAATTGGGCTTTAAAATATTTTTGGTTGCAGTAAATCTTTTGTTGCACACCCAGCCAGAGTGTCCAGCATCTTTCTTCAAGAGTAAGGACATGCGAAGCATGAGTACAATGGAAACTGCAACCAAAGAGAGCTTGAGAGGCAGTGGGTTAGCACTCACCTCTGGGAGTACTGTGGACCTAGAGAGTATGAAAAAACTAAGAGACTGTGTGAGGATCCCCATCCCACGAGCACAGGCTCCAGAGGTTTATTCTCCTCCTCAATGGAATAGACCCCAGCACCCTGGTGTCCAGAGGAAATCTGTGTTGAGAGTGGGTGGAGAGAAGCAGAGGTCTGGATATAGGAGTGGCTCCAGAGACTATGTGTGCCCCTCCATCACTTTGTACTGTCAAATGACCCAAGTAGAGGAAACATAATGAGACATTTTTTCAAATGTGGATGCTCCATCTGCAAAATCAACTCCCATTAGTGTCAGGTATTCAGGGGAGACCAGTACTAGTCCTCAAAAAGTTGCAGGAGCAGGAAAGCCACAGCAAAGGGGAAGCTTCCCAAGCTGATCTTCTAGCCCCTTTCTCCAGTGAAGCAACAATCTAGCAGCCCCCACCCTCACATCTGCAGCAAGCCATCTTGGAGCATATGGAGTGGTGTTCCCTGTCACTGTCCCAGGGAAAGAGGAAAGCAGCATCAAAGGTGGTGACACTGCTTGGGATGACCAGGCCCTGCACTTGATTGACAACATGGAATGGCTACTGCACGTTTTAGCCCTAAATTTCAAAGTTCATTCCAGGACAACATTTAGTAGGTTGGTTGATTTTTACCCTCTGCACTCTTTGCTATGCCTGGATGCAGACACAGATGTCCATCCAAGGCAGAGGGAAGTTGCATTCATTTTATGAGTAGTATTTGGACCATCCAGCATGCTATCCACACCTATCTCTCCCTGATAGCACACTGGTGGCAGCTGGATGAGGCAGGGGATACAGTTTGGGCTGTGCTGTACACTCAGGTGATGGATGAAAGCCAGTGAAAAGGGGAATGATGGCAGGCTGGCAGCTAGGCCAAAAGTATATGCTAAATATGAAAATAGCAAAAGCAGCTGAAAAGTGGCCTCAGAGGAAGGACATCATTCAGAATGCTGGCATTGGAGAGCAGGTGGCCGAATAATTAGAATAACTGACTGATAACTATGAGTCTTCATCAACAAGAAGCTTCCCAATTTCATTAGAATATTCAAATAATGAGGACAACATTTTTTAAAATTCTTTGTAGTTTAAATATTTTAATATACTTTTAAATTGGTAGAAAACACCTCAGATTTGAGCCTGGTTATTACAGATTTGAACAAGGCTCAATATTAAATACTGGTCTGAAAAATATCCTTTTTATTTATTTAAAGTGAGATTTCTACTAGAAATGTTTTCTTCTAGTTTAACAATGAAACTGTTCTCTACAATTACTCATTTCAATGTGACTTATGTACTCTTGTATGCACCGTATGATGGAAAGTATTCAAACTTCAAGTGCAAAAGGACAGCAAATCATTCTCATCTACAATCATTATTTCTTACAGTGTTGTCATATATTTGTTCACATGAGATTGAGAAGCCAACATGAATATATCAATTATTTCAATATGGCTTACATAATCTTGCATACACTGATGCTCTGATAATACTCAGATTGCAGGTGTACCAGAAGAACACTAAGTTGTTCTCATGAAAAAAAGATACTTAAAAAAAAAATCATTGTATGTTACTTTACATGTTATCTTTAAATGCCAATACTGAGAAAATTTCACTGCTGCTGCGTTCACTCAAACTCAAATACTGAAAATAAGAACAATTCAGATTAAACATAAAGCACATGTATAGCTGAAAAAAAACCAAAACTTATCTTGAGAATTGCTTCATCTCCATGGCATTCTAATTCCTCGTGCACTCAAACTCCAGACTTAAAAGTCACTTGTATCAGTAGTGCAGAAATGACTTTATGCACCCTGACTGCAGAGTAATTTAGATGAAAAAACATCATTACTCCTTCCCTTCAATTTATTGGTTAAGAACTGAGCAGTGTTTATTTTATTGATTGCCATGAATGTCACTCAAATCAGTTTATATAAAGAGCACTGTACCAGAGTGTTTTTAGTTTAGGAAACATTGGATGGTGTCAGCCACAACTAACGATTTTGTTGTTTTCAAGAATGGCTTAAATAAGTTATAAAAAGATTTGTTCACTTTAAAGTACCTTTACATAGTTTTAAATACATATGTATTCTGTGTACTAACAGAGCACACCATATGCAAGAGGATGCAAGCCATAATGAAATAATTGATTCATTTTGGCTTCTCAAAACTCACATGTGAACAAACGTATAACCTCACTATTGTATTAACCAGGCTCACATCTGACTTCTTTTCCTCCAGTATAAAAGACAATTATATATATAAACTAAAAATAATTTTTAAACAACTTTGTCTTTACTTTTTGAATATACTAATGTAACTGGGAAGCTTCTTGTTGATGTATATTGATGAACTAGCTTCCTTTCCTGATTTTTTGCATGGGTGTGCATTACTTAGTGTGGGGATGGCAGCATTGGAATGCTATTCTGAACAAATGTTTGCTTGACTTAATGGTATTGATCATTGAGTCAACTCGAGAATTGAGTTAATTGCTTAAGACAAAAATTAAATGATAAGATTGCTTCATTAAAAACCAATACAGTACTTGAAATTTTTGACAGCCAATATGCTGATTTACAGAGGTCTATGGATACATTTAAAAAAGACCTGAGTCAGTTTTATCTAAATTTACCAGAGATGAATTAGATTTGAAGAAAAGTAGTGTTTACCCTTGTATAAATCAAACCACTGCTATTGAAACATTGAGGAGAGTCACATTCAATAACTCTCTTGAAGGGTCATCAGAAGGGGAAGAACTTGATAAATCTCTTAAAATTGGTTTTTAGATGCAGTCATAACAGCCAAAGGAAGGAGGAACATTTGAAAGAACCACAGTGGTCAGCAATCATCTCAGATTTGGACATGACTGAGTACTCAAGTCCAGAATTACAAGAATCAGCCAACATAAATCAGTTAGTCCATGTTTTCAGCCTCTTGAAGATTACTTTTAAAGGGATTGTCATTTTTGCTGACCAATGCACATAAAGGTGCTCATCAATTAAGGGATGCTTACACAAGTTGGACTTGCATCTGGTGAGCAGATTTGAAAAACCACGAGATATGCGCGTATCTCCTGTAGCACGCACATATCAAAAGTTTTCAAAAAGGGCTGGGGCATGGACATTTCAGGGCTTGAAACAGAGATGTGCATGTAAATACTTATGCACCTGGGTGCACACTCAGAACCCCTGTCATGTAAATTGACTTCTACTATGGAGGAGGTATAAGTTATGAAATAGGGAAAACCAGGAAGATATATGGGGCTTTAAGGGTTGGGGCTAAGTGGGGAGAATGAAGGCTATTAAACTAGGGGTGTTTGGAGGACCTATCTCTTAACTGGATGAACTTGGGACAAACTGGTAACACAGAGAATGGTGTTGGTGTGCACCCCTATTAAAATCCCCTGACTTACATGTTAGAAGTGGGATTCGCACGTCCACGTTAGTTTCAGAACACACATACACGCAGCCAGGCTATTTTATAACATGCATGTATGTAGGCATGCAAGTTATAAAATAGCTGTTTCCCTGAGCATGGGCTGACATATGTGAGGAAATGTGTGCCCGCACATTGGTTTGAACGTTACCATCCCTGTGCTTTTCAATGTTGAATTCATTTTCAGTGATTATCAATTAAGTCATATTTTTTGGAACATCCATCTACAATTTGTTC
This sequence comes from Rhinatrema bivittatum, assembly GCF_901001135.1. Classification (NCBI taxonomy): domain Eukaryota; kingdom Metazoa; phylum Chordata; class Amphibia; order Gymnophiona; family Rhinatrematidae; genus Rhinatrema; species Rhinatrema bivittatum. The sequence goes on from NC_042615.1 coordinate 773,783,338, forward strand.
TTCATTGGTCCTTTACATATACTGTTACATATGTTTAAAGAACTTGTATTGAAAGATTTGACTGATTTGGAAAATCAGTGCAACAAATTTAAGATAAATATCTCCAAAGATGAGTGCATTTCATTAAAACAGCTTACATAGGATCATTCCATAATTATTAAGTCAGCAGAAGGGGGGGTGCTATAATTTTACAGAACCAATGTGATTATGTAGATAAGATTATATGACAGTTAAGAGGTCAATCTAATTACAAGTTATTATCAAGTGATCCAACTTGATGATTACAGTAATAGATTAAGGAGAATACCACAAATGTTTTACATTATAGAGCCTGGATTTATCAAAATGCACTAAATATTGCATGCGATAGGAAAAGGGATGAGTTTTATGGTAATAGGCAGTTTGTTGCAATAATACCTATACAAAGTGTGATAACTTTTTTGCACTAATAAGTGCCAGAATTGATGTATTTCCTACATACAACCACTGGGGGGACAATGTTTAGTAGGTTTAAGGAGAGAGAGAGAGAGTGAGAGAGAGAGAGAGAGAGAGAAAGAGGCTAGCTTTGCCTTACCTTTAATCATCAGCCATATTAATGTCAGCAATTTTTGGGGGATTTTGTTTGTATATGCAATTAAAAACTTAACTTGCAAGCATGATCACTGAAGTCCAAATATTCCCCGTCACATGTCCATGTTTCGAGTGCCATTTCAGGGGGCCTATTCATGTTTAATTCATTGTTATAATTTGGCTTAATCTCACTACTAAAATAAATGCACATAACAAAAGATGACTCTTCAGTTCAGTGTTACCTGCATACAGCGTTTCTTTCATTTTTACCACCAGGGTTAAACCGGAAACTGAAACACCTAATTCCAGTATATATACCTGAGTTAGATATTGAAATTAACAAGTACCATTCAACTTCCAAATTCAACCCTTGAGGGGAAACTGTATTTAAATGGAAAATCCAAAATTGTTCTCTGCGATTCAGCAATATCAAGAAATTGCCTTTGAATGGAGACTCAATAAGACATTCCAAAATGCCCCATTTCAAATCCTTAAAATTGTGCGCATATTCCAAACATTGGGCCACCATTGGGGCTTGAATCTTTGCTGTATTAATACAGCTTTTGTGTTCCATTAATCTTGTTTTAATATTATGCGATGTACGGCCAACATATATTTTATTACATGGTCATACCATACATACCATGTCCATGTTTTGTTTGTAGCCATCGTTTGACAACTAATCGAAAAAAGAACTGTTTAAAATTGGAACAGTTGAGCTGACAGGTTTAAATATTAATAGATTGGGGAACATTATTTTGTTGAAAAATATGGGCTTCAGTGAGCACATGGAACTGGAACACTATCATAACATCACAAAGACTGGTCTCAGCTGATTTGGCTGGGATTAGTTGCAATTTAAATGCCTACAAGAGTTACTTATTCCTTTCAATTTATTTTGATGTGAAACATTGGCAACATTGGTGTTTTTTCATCTAAAGTACTCTGAGTCTGGAGTCAGCGTGCATAAAGGCATTTGAGCATTACTGATGCAAGTGACTTTTAAGTCTGGAGTTTGAGTGCACAAGGAATTAGAATGCCATGGAGATGAAGTGATTCTCAAGCTAAGTTTATTAGTTTTCAGCTTTACTGTGTGTTTTTTCAAATTCTGAACTGTCATGTTTTCAGTATTTGAGCTTGAGTGAATGCAGTGGTTTTCTCCATATTGGCATTTAAAGATAACCATGTAGAAGCATACGAGGATTTTATTTTAAAAATAACTTTTTTCATGAGAACAATTTAGTGTTCCTAAAGGTACACCTGCAATCTGAGTACTATCAGAGTATCAGCATATGCAAGAGTATCTAAGCCATATTGAAATAATCTATATATTCATGTTGGTTTCTCAATCACATGTAAACAAACACTGTAAGAAGAAATGATTGTAGGTGAGAATGTTTTGGTGTCCTTTGAGTACTTTCTAGCATATGGTGCATACAAGAGTATATAAGTCATATTGAAATGAGCAATTTTAGAAAACAGTTTGTTCTTGCACCATTGTTGCAGGAACATGGTGGTTGGATACCACCTTCAGAGTGGCGCAGGATGGCATGATGAGATTAGGGTTAGACTTGGATGTCCTGTGAGGCTGAAGCAAGGCAGGCTGTGCAAAATAGGCTGGAGCTCAGGAACGGAGTGCAGGCTGGACTGAAACATAGGAACAGAGTGCAGGCTGGAGTAGAACTCAGGAACAGACTGGAATTGCCTGGAGTTCCTGGAGAGGAACATACTAGAGCTGTGTGGAGGTAAGAGTGAACTGGAACACAGGAACAGACTGGAGCTGCTTGGAGGTAAGAGTGAACTGGAACACAGGAACAAATTTGTGCTGCATGGAGGTAAGAGTGAACTGGAACACAGGAACAGACTGCAAGATCATGGACAGACTAAGACAGGACAAAACAGAACAGGACAAAGATACCACAGAACATGAAACATAAAGCCTGAAAGCCAATAATGTTGAAAGGCCTCAAAGGGCAAGACAAAAAAAGTCTTAGAGTCAGTAAGAGAGCTAGGGAGTCCTCAGGGCTAGGCCAGAGGTCAGGAGACAGAGAAGGCCTAGTATCAGGAAGAGACCTAGGGAGGCCTCAGGGTTAGGCTAGACAGAGCTGAAGGCCAGGAGCCACAAGACAAAGACAGGAATCAGAAGGCCCAGATGCCACAAAGACAGACAAGGAAAGGCCAGGAACGGTTGCAAGGCAGACATGGCTAGAGCAAAGAGCAGATTAACACTTGATGACAAAGCCTTGAGGCAAAAGCTAGTCAGGATTAATAGGACTGGGGTTTGGGCATGATGCAGGCAGGCAAGAGAAGCTTCTTAGTGTTTGGGTAATTGCCAGGTTCTTGTGGCCTGGTTTAGCCTCTGTTGGAAACAGGATGCTGGGCTTGATTGACCCTTGGTCTGACCCAGCATGGCAATTTCTTATGTTCTTATGTTCATAATACTTCATAAGACTGCCCTTTGAATTTCCTTTTTAATGTAAAGACCATTATAAATGCATACATTTTAATTGCGTGTGGGGAGGAAGGGGCTGGGGATACAAAGGCTATAAGGTTTACCTATGATGCCTAATACGCTTGCACCAGCCCTGACTGCACTGGATCCATGTGGAAAAGCAGGATTCTGGAGCTGTACTGCTTTAGGTCATGTGGATCTCTCCGGTCTCTGTCAGGGCTTCATTTTTCTTTTTAAGCCCTGGAGGAAGAGTCAAATGTCTGGTCTCCACACCTCTCCGCTGGAACAGGTAGGCACTGCTGAGCCTGAGGAACCATAAAAGCAGCAGATTCTGTAGCACTCAGTCAATGGTAATATGCTGGAATGGTAGCAGGGGCATGAAGAAGTGGAGGCAAGCTATAGTCACAAAAAGGGATGGGATGAGACAAGAGGAAATGCCTGTACAATGTTGGAGAAGCTTTGTAGGTTGGTCTTTCCTTCTGAAAGAGTTAACTAGCTGTGGAACTAGTGAGTCTCCTGGAGTGAGGGTGCCAAGAAGGATGAGAGGTGGGAATGAGAAAGGGAGTGGGCTGCTGTCAGAGAGAGAGAGAGAGAGAGAGAGAGAGAAACCCACACACACCCTCTCTAAGACACAAAGTGGGTGTCTGAAAGAGTGTGTATGGGTGTTTGTGTCTGTGAGTGTGTGTCTGACACTGGCTGGCAATGTGATTGTTACATTAATTGGCAACTGGTTCAAGAGCTAATTGGTTGGCAAGAGACTTTAATACCAGTCCATGAATCTAAGATATATATGAGGGATGTAACTAGACTTCAAGTCAGATGGCAACTGATTGCATGGATTGAAGAGGGCCCACAGCTCTGTTTGCTCACCCCTGGTCTAGGGTGTGTTCTACTACTTAGTCATTTAAGAAAAATGTGAAATTTATGTTGCAGATTTTTTGGCTCTAATCTGCCAGGTTCCAGGTCACATGATAGACCCTTGAAGGATCAGTTTGGTGTGCTTTAGGGGACTGTTGAAATACATTCTGCAGGGAAAGCATACAAGGGAGTCAGACAGATACCACGTGGTCTGGTTTTGAAAAATAATCCCCCGGGCTGATATTTTCCTGCAATCTGCCCCTGCTCTGTTGGCACAGAGGCTGTTGGTCTGGCTGAGGCATGAAACCAAGGACATATAGAAGAGCACAGTTTGGAGCCAGGCTCCCCGGAGTCTTCTGATGGAGGCGAGGCCGAATGAGGCCAAAAATGCAACACAGTTTATTTTTAACAAGTATATAGTCACAGTGAAAGGAATAATTTTAGAAAGGTTTATTCATAAAAAAAAATTTCTATTAGAAATTTCACTTTAAACACGTAAGAAAAGGTTTTTAGATCACTAATTTATATCAATTTTTGGTCAAGACTGTAATAACCAGGCTCAAATTTGAGGTCTTTTCCTCCAATTTAAAAGAATATTAAAAAATATAATTAAAATTAAAAAAAAACATTTACAACATTTTTCCTCATTATTTGATTATTATAATGAAATTGGGAAGCTTCTAGTTTTATTTATTTATTTATTTAAAATCTTTTCTATACCGTCGTTAAGTTATATACCATCACAACGGTTTACATTTATTTATTTATTTATTTATTTAACATTTTTCTATACCGAACTTCATGACAAGCTTCATATCAGGCCGGTTTACATCAAACTTAGGGGTTAACTTAGCAAAAAACCATATAACAAGAAGGCCGAAGCGCAGATACAAATAACAGGGAAAATGAACTTGGAGGCTAGAGTAGCCAGGAAATAAAGGACAGAAAAAACTGGAGAATGAGCATGGATGAATATGCAATTACTGGATTGGACATTACTGGATTGGACATATAGGCACATAAATTAAAGTTGGTAAATGTGTATGGTAGTACATTCTAATGAGTGCCAATAAGGTACGGTTACATCATGTCATAATAAATCTTATTTGCTGAGTGAGGTAAATCTTGACCATATATACATGTAAGTTACTTATTTACAGGTATAATTCTCATGCTCTGTTTAATTCTATTAAGTTAGCCGTTAGGTAAACTAGTAAATTACTACAACGCATATGTTGAGAACAGTGCTGTGTGCTGGTGAACTTCTGCCTGAACCTGCGTACTTTCTAATCTCCGTTCTCTTTGTAAAAAGCTTGTTTAAAAAGCCAGGTTTTTAAACTCTTTTTAAAGGTTTTGAGGTCTCTTTGTAATCTGATCTCTAGTGGCATTGTGGTCCACAGTGTAGGACCTGCTAAGGATAATGCCCTTTCTCTAACTTGGGTTAGTCTTGCTGTCCTAACTGAAGGAATGGTTAGGAGTGCTTTGTTGGCTGATCTCAGGTTTCTGTGTGGGACATGTACCTGTAATGCTGTGTTCAGCCAGTCTGCCTTTTCGTCGTGTATTAATTTATGTATTGTACATAGGGTTTTGTATTTATTTATTTTATTTATTTAAATTCTTTTAATATACCGATGCTCAAGACCAGGTCTTATCATATTATAAGACCAGGTCTTTTCTTAGTATTGTATTCTGTGTTCTATTGGTAACCAGTGTAACTCTGCTAGAGTTTCAGTGATATGGTCCCTCCTTCTTTTACCAGTCAATATTCTTGCAGCAATGTTTTATTTATTTGTATTTATTTATTTATTGATTTTATATACCGACATTCGTCGGAACATCATGCCGGTTTACATTGCAACTGATTAACAAAAGAGTGAAAATACAATAAACTGGGTGGGGGGAGGGGGAGCAGCGAGAGAAAGAGGAGCGAAGACAGCAGTAGGAAAGAGAGGGAAAGAGAGGAGATGAATAGGAACACTCGAACATTCGAAGCATATGAATTAACTAAAGGGATATATATACAATAGATACATATAAAATAGATGAAAAATACTAGATCATTGATGGCAGGGACTGGGAGGGGGGAAATTATACTCCTTTATTTAGAGACTTTGCTAGGGGCAAGGAGTGGAAGGAGAGAGGAAGCTGGGGAGAGGGGGGAGGGAGGGTGGGTAAGGTGAAAATTTGAAGTGGTCTTAATGTTTATGTGGGAATCCTAGTAAGAGGGCATTACAGTAGTTAGTGCTATAGAATATTACTGCCTAGAGCACTGTTCGAAAATTTGCAGGTGTTAGTAAGGGCTTTAGTTTTCTGAGAATCATGAATTTTATTTATTTATTTATTTATTTAGAATTTTTATAACCGACATTCTCGATACACATATCAAATCAGGTCGGTTTCCATTGAACAAAACAGTCGCTGTTAAGGCGTTACATTGAACAGAGTTTTTTAGAACATAAGAACGTAAATATTAAACAGAGTTTCTGAACATAAGAATGTGACTATTAAATAGATATCAATAACATGTCAAACAATGTTCAAAAGCCGTAAAAAAATATCTACAATAAATAGTAAAATAAATTGAGTGTAGCAGGTAACAGTGTACAAAGTTGAATGGTAAGACCTGAGCATAACGAGAGCTAATGAACTAGAGCATCTACAGTGGTGACTTTCATAACCTGTGGACTGTCCGTATAAGGCGTGATTAGGCGCAGTGGGGTTTGGGGGTGTTCAAGAGATTTGTAGTGTTCTATTTTGCCTTTTGACCGGTGTCTGAGTGTTCCTTCGATTCCGGGAAGGCTTGCCGGAAGAGCCATGTTTTTAGGTGTTTCTTAAAAGTTTGATGGCATGTTTCTAGGCGAAGTTCCGGAGGTAATGAGTTCCAGAGGGTGGGCCCTGCTGTAGAGAGTGCTCGTTTTCTTAATAGGGATTTGACTGGAGGAGCATATAATGATCCTTTGTAATTGTATCTGATGGGTCTTTGTGATGTGTGAGGGCAGAGTTGCGTGTTTAGATGAAGGTGGGCGATGCCCATAATGTCCTTGTGAATCATCATTAATGTCTTGAAGGTGATCCTGGATTTTATAGGAAGCCAGTGAAGGCCGTGTAGAATTGGTGTGATGTGTGTTCTTTTATTTGAGTTGGTGAGTAACCTCGCTGCAGCATTCTGCACCATTTGTAACGGTTTTGTGGATATGGCAGGGAGACCTAGTAGAAGGGAGTTGCAGTAGTCTAATTTTGACAGAATTATAGACTGAATTACTAATCGGAAGTTGCTGAAATGAAGAAGCGGTTTCAGATTTTTGAGCACTTGAAGTTTGAAAAAACATTCTTTAGTGGTGTTGTGGACGAAGGATTTAAGGTTAAATTGATTGTCAAGTTGCACCCCTAAGTCCCTGACAGATGGGGAGTGGTTAATGTATGAGTTTTGCATAACCTTCTTTTACTTTTAGTGATATGTGCTGTTTTAGACTCAGTTCTGTGTCCATTATTATTCCGAGGGTCCGAACCTTTTCGGCTAGTTGATGTAGATTGATGTATTAGCTTCCTTCCCTGATATTTATCTTGATAATTATGACGGTAACTTTAAAACAAGCACACGTGTGCCTATATAAGCATAAACTGGAATTTTAAATCGAGCACGCTAGCATGCACATACAAAATAAGCCTAGCAAGCATAAGTGTGCACCTAATTTTAAGCAGTTATGCAAGGAAATGTTATTTGTCTATGTTTCCTTTGGCCTTGGTGTCTTTTACATGCACAAGTGAGCACATTTTAAAATATGTGCACCTGAAGGAAATAACCAGTTTGATCTATTAGTCCACCAGTTTGCCTAGTCTATTTCTAAGTCCCCTCTGTTTCTTCAGCCTGTTGCACGTGCATAAAGGCTTATAATTTGCTAGTTTTAAAATAAGAGTTGCTCGCACTCGGCCCATATAGATGGCCTTTTTATATGAGCAACTCTTCGAAATGTACCCCTTTGTGAGCAGGTTTTCAATCCTATTTATGCAGCTGAAGATTATTGTGAGCTCGATCAAGTACCTACCCAAAAAATGTAAAAACATAGGGGTAAATTTTAAAGTGAGTTCCTCTGGATGCGCCCCTATAGACCAGAAAACCTGATGCAAATCCCAAAGGGCGATATCCCATATAAGTTACGACAGAGCCTTCTATTGAACTCGGGAAGATTGGCATGGTCCTATCTTTGCAAGGGGAAATTACAGATGAGGGGAATGCTTATACCTTTCCTATCTCTAAGGGGTAACCCAGGTTTTACAGGTGGCCTAGACTCGCCAATTTTTACCAGATGGGCCCAAGGGGGCTTACGATGTATGGCACAGTTCCTGGAGGATGGAACCACTGTCATAAAAAGCTTTGCTGACCTTCAAACACAGTATCAATTACCGGTTACTGATTTCTATGCCTACCTGCAGGCAAGGCATTATGCTCAATCTATCCTGATCAATGCCCAGGATTGCCAGAAATTTCACAGATTGAAGGGGGTTCTGCAGCCTAAGGGTTCTAAATCTAATTCTTGTTCTAGGTTCTCTGTGGAGCTAAAGAGCTTGCCAAATAACAGTGTAATGCTTACTATACAAAACAAATGGGTCAAGCAGGCAGGTATTAAATTATCTTCTGCAGAGATCACACGTATCCTTAAGTGTTGTATTACTGTTTCGGAAAATGTCTTATTACAGGAAGTGGGGTTTAAAATGCTTCACTGTATGTATATGCCCCGTGTGTGTGTATATGCTGCTAAACTCTGTGATTCAGATCGTTGTTTGAAATGTTCTACGGAAAAGGGAACATTCTTTCACAGTGTGTGGGACTGCACCCAGATACGTCAATACTGGGAAGAAGTTTTGTCGGACTTAGATCAGATATTAACAAGAAAATTGCCTAGAGACCCGACCCTATGTCTATTTCGCAATACAGACGCCATCCGGACGCCTGTTTCAGTCTCAGACAGGTTATTCCTGGAAAAAGTCTTGGTGGTATCGCTTCAAGTGATCACAACTCAATGGATATCGCCGGATCGACCGACACTTGAACATTGGAAAGCACGTATCTTCACGCTGTTTTTATTTGAACACATGACTGCTAAGACCAAAAATATTCAAGCCCAACAGAAATGCTCGGATATTTGGTGCAGATATGTAAAGTCACTCCCAGATTCCAAGAAGGACTTTGTTAACAGACGTTTAGACCTACACTACGAGGCATCTTCCAGATCTCCAAGTACTAGCGCAAAAGGACTATGATGAAGCGACCTTTTATTGTGTCTCAAAGGATACAGGACATAGGGAGCCAGTCCAGAGGAGAGAGAGTGGGGGAAGGGGGGAGGGAAGGGGAATATCACCTTTGTTTGTAAGTGAGCGTTTACTGTAGGTTCACGTTTTCTGTTTTATAATCATCTGCTCATTATATGCCCTCCATATGTCATTGGATACGGTATTCCTGTTAATAATGTTAAAAAGTTAATAAAGAAATATATAAAAAAAAAAAAGTGAGTTCCTCATTGTAAAAAAAACCATAGATGCAAGTTTTATAGGCCGAGCATGAGCAACTCTTAGTTTAAAACTGGCAAATTATACACGTACAAGCTCAGGCAAGTGCAAAAGAACGCATGAAAAAAGGGGCAGATCTGAGGTGGGGCGAAGGAATTCTGGAGTGGAGCCAACGCTTACACACATAAATCCTGATTTTAAATCCGACAAATGCAGCATGCATAGGATTGTTACCTGCACATATTTACTTCTGCTCTTTAGCAGATGTAAGTCTGCAAAAAAAAAAAAAAATCATTATAGCCAATAACTGGCTGGGTGAGGGATCTGGGTAAACTGGGCGGAGTGCAGGTTGATGAAAATGTGCTCACTTGCACGTGTATAAGTCAACAAGTCTTATGGAAAAACATGCAGATAACAATAACTTTGAGAACTGTGTGCGGGCGCACATGTACGCACATATGCTGGCTCACACCAAAGGAGGTTTTATAACAGATGTGTGTATATGCACACATGGTATAGAATAGGTTGAACATACGTTCATTTATGCACAGTTTTATATGGAAGTGCACGTGTGCATAAATGCTGACCCTACTGCCTAAGTGGGAGAAATTTATAAGGGATGCACGCCAATGCCATTACTAGTTTCCCCAGTTCATTCCCAGTTCGCTCAGTTAAGGGATAAAACCTCCAAACCCTCCTAAGTTATTAGCCTTCCTTTCCCCCTGTTATCCCCAACCCTTAAAATCCGCTGACTAGCCTAGTGTTTTTTGTTTTATTACGTGCATGCCATCCATAGCAGTAGTAAAGTTATGCGGCAAGGGATCACGGCGCGTGCTTGTAAGCGTAAATACTTATGTGCACGTTTCATGTTAAACTCCTGGAATGCCCATGTTCCACCCTTGCCCCGCCCAGACCACGCCCCACTCCTTTTTTGGGCCTTCTCTCTTGTGCACATATTGGGAGATGCACATGTACATGGATAGCTTTAAAAATTAACTCTGTGAGCGCCGGCCAGACATACTCGTTTATCTTCTGGTTTGGGCTCGCCAGGGTTTTAAAATTCACCTGTTTCCTTGCATAACCGCTTAAAACTAGGAGCATACTTACATGTGCTAGTATTATTTTAAATAGTTTGCATGCACTTGTGCGGACGATTAAAAATTATAGCGTATGTGTACTCACACTCACATATGAAATTATGTGGGCACATGCACACTCAAATTAAGGTTACCGTTACAATGAAAAGAGGTCAATTTTTCCAGCAGGAGGTAACTGATAACCACTTACTTGGCTAGATCTGCAGACCTTCAAATTGTCCTCCTGCTGAGTGAGTTAAAAATGTGGAACTGGTTAATAAGAAATTTTAAATAAATCAGGCCACCAATTTTCACTAAGTAACTACATCCATGCACAAAGAATAAGGGGCAACTTGGTATGTTGAGTCAAGGTAGAGGAAAGGAAATATATATAATTTTCAAACATAAGCCTGTATTTTTCATCATGCAGTGGCTAGCAGAAATAGCAGGTTACAAGTTACCCAGGTAACTTCACTTTGAGAATTAACTACATAGTACATAGGTACAAAAGCATCTGCCTGCCTTGTACCTAAGTGATTTAGTGAAAAATTGCCCCTCAACATTTGCTTAGACAAAAAGGATAAAAAACAGGAATATTGACAAAGAACTGAAAGCAGAAAAGCGAATATTTTGAGCAATCTGTTTCTATTACTGCTGCTTATCATTTGTATGACACTGCTAGACATACACAGCGCTAGTTTGCATTGCTGCTTTAAGGTGTGTAAAACAAACTCTTGCACAGCAACCACTGGTTCTAAAAGCCTTAATTCAGACTGATTTCCTGTAATTAATATTAACCAGCCCAAATGACCTAAATACGAAAATAATACTGTAGCTGTCTCTTAGTCAGGCTGTCACTTTTGATGAGGTCAGGCACTTGCCTGCTTGGTTTGATTGTACAGCTCCCAGGATGACTTTGTCCATGCTGCTATAAACGGTATTCTAATCATATTAGGCAGTATGCAGCCTCGAATCTTGTCTTACCGAGTAGCGAAGACAGACAGCTGACAGTTTTGAAAGGTCAGAGCGCTTTTCTTCACATTATAAGAATGGGGATTACAACTGTAACAGAAGGAGTCTTGTCTTAGCTCTGCCACTGGATCTCTGCATGATTTTAGATAAGATGCTTTAGCAATTTGTGCTGTATTTTACCCAAATGTAGGAAGAAAGATGTAAAATAAAAATAAAACAATTAACTCTTTTGGACAGAGTCTGCTACATCAAGAGCACTGTGGAAAAAGGATCAAAAACAGTACTATATAGCAAGAGTGTCTAACATCATAAAGAATTATCAAAATAAACATAATACTGCATATTCAAACATTTTGTTATATGTGCTCAGTTCTAGAGATGTGAATCGGAACCGGAATCGGTTCCGATTCCGGTTCCGATTCACATCGTGATTTTTTTTTCATCCGGCCCGATCGGGTTTTTTTTTTATCGGCTGCGCCCGAGCAGATAAACAAAAAACCCACCCCGACCTTTTAAAACTAATCCCTTAGCTTCCCCTACCCCCCCAAAACCTTTTACAGGTACCTGGTGGTCCAGTGGGGGTCCCGGGAGCGATCTCCCACTGTCAGGCCGTCGGCTACCACTAATAAAAATGGCGCCGATGGCCCTTTGCCCTTACCATGTGACAGGGTATCCGTGCCATTGGCCGGCCCCTGTCACATGGTAGGAGCACTGGATGGCCCACGCCATTTTTAAAGATGGCGCTGGCTATCCAGTGCTCCCTCCATGTGACAGGGGCCGGCCAATGGCACGGATACCCTGTCACATGGTAAGGGCAAAGGGCCATCGGCGCCATTTTGATTAGTGGCAGCCGACGGCCCGAGAGCGGGAGATCGCTCCCGGGACCCCCACTGGACCACCAGGTACCTGTGAAAAGTTTTTTGGGGGGCCGGGAGGGTGGGGGAAGCTAAGGGATTAGTTTTAAAGGGTCGGGGTAGGTTTAGGGTTTATTTTTGTGTGCCGTTTTTCCCGCCCTCCCCCAAAACAATAAGAGAACCCCACAAACAATATCGTGGGGTTTTCCTATCGGTTTCAGGGAGCCGCCGATTTCTGACAATTTTGAAAATATCGTACAATATTTTCAATAATCAGAAATACGATTCACATCCCTACTCAGTTCTATCACCTTAAAGTTTTACCCTTTTTAAAATTTTGACTCATAATAAATGTTATGTTCTGGTATGGTTGTGGACCCTGGATCGTAGTGAGAGCTGACTCCACGGAGAGGAGCCCTGTGGGGACTCAGCACAATAGGCATAGCCTCAGCTGAGACGGACACAGTTAGTAACGAAACTTTATTAGACTGGAACGTAGGTGAAGTACCCACCGAGTGGGATGAAAGACATAGTCCAGAGTAGTAAGATGGCTCAGTGATGATATCCCCGGTAGTGGCCCGCAGAGTGGGGTACGCCAGGGAACTCCTCCTCCAGATGAACACTTCTCAGGGGTAGATCCTGCAGTGGCCCGCAGCGTGGGGTACGCCGAGAATCAGCACTGATATTGGTCAGAGAAGTGCAGGAGGTCAGCAGAGCAGAACAGATGAGGGTACTCACTCAGAAGTGTAGAAGCAGATATGCTGAGGTAAGCACGGTAGTGGCCCGAGGCACGGGGTACACCGGAGGTTCCGTCAGCAAGATAGTAGCAAACGAGTAGTGTACTCACATGGCTGGGTCCCAATATGAGTAGATGGATTCTCCAGGCAGGAAGGCACTCCAAGGAGCGGATAGCCAGAATGCGAGAAGGACCCTGAGGAGTGGGTACCTAAAGTGTTCAAAGATCTGGAGTGCAGGAACGAGTTCAGAGTAGCGAAGTGTCTCCAAGAGGAGTGGAATTCAGCAGGAAGGAAATTCTTGCTAACTCGTAGAAAGAAAAGTCCGAATAGCTTAAATTATTTTTTTTATTTATACATTTTCAATCATTACAAACATCAAAAATAGTTTCTAACATGAAATCTTTCATTCCAGTACAAACCATTCTTCTGTAATATTGTTAAGAATCATTTAAGGATCGTTATAGTTTCATTGGAGCAAACAAAGAAAAGAAGTAATTTCTAGTTTAATAAGGAAATTTACAGATTTTCTTTATATGTGCATCACTCTGGATGAGTGTCACCTACCTCCCTTTTACAGTTATCTAAAAAAGCTCTTAAATGTACTGGCTCATAATAAACATACTTATTGTTCTTATACATAAATGTACATTTACATGGATACTTAATAACTGCTTGGATTCCTAAAGTCTTAATTTCTGGTAATATTTCTACAAATTTTTTCCTTCTAGTTTGAGTGTCCTTTGTAAGATCGGGATAGATCCATATTTTTTGACCTAAAAATTTCTTATCACGATTCTGAAGAAATATTTTTAAAATCATGTCTCTATCCCTTTCATTTACAAAGGTCACTAACAGTGTCCCTCTAAATTCAATTTGTTCCTCAGTGGATGTTTCAAGGAATGCTGTCAACTCTGATTCTAAATTAACCTCTAATATCCTGGGTTCATTCTTAGCTCCCAAATTGGGTACAAAATAGATTTTTGAGATTTCTGGCATTTTATCTTGTGTTATTAATAAGACATTCTTTAAATACTTTTTAAATTGCTCTTTTGGTGAGATCAATTTAACACCTGGGAAATTTAATATTCTCAGGTTTAAATATCTCATCTTATTTTCAAGTTTTTCATAATTTCTTCTCATCAGTTCATCTGATTTAATCAGATTTACTTGTACTTCTTTCATAGATGATAATTGTGCAGAGATCTCATTAATCTTAACTTCATGTGATTTTACCACAGGTTCAATTTCATTCACTTTGTTATGAGATACATTTATAGATTTAGTTAATGATGATATTGAGTTATCTAGAGTCATTAAGGCTTTCCAGATTGAATCCAATGTGATAACCTCAGGCTGTACTATTTTCTGAATATTGAGGTTGGGCAGCAACTCTCCTTCCTGGCTTACCTCTGAAATCTTTTGGATTTCTGTAGCCAAGGTTACTTCACATCTTTCTGCTGTTATACTTGCCCCTATAGGTCTACCTTCCAATTCCTCCTCTGAGACCATAGGTATACAAGCTTTTTGCTGAATCCCATGGTCCGAATTTAGGAAGGGTCCCGGGGTCGGATGTGAAGGAGTTTGAGGTGCTCCGGGGCTTAAAGAGGTGTGAATGTCCAAGAAGGCAAGGTTTTGCTCTAAACCTATACCTTCAGCGGGCTCAGCACCCGGTGTTGAAACTGCTACAGGTGTGAAGAAACCATCTATTACTTGCTGCGTATGGGTGGTTTGCGCAGGTACAGAGGGTTCCATGCGCACTCGGCCCTTACGTTTAGTGTGAGGCATAATAAGGTAGACAGAATATAAATGTTCCTACCACACCGATTTCCTTCCCACGAATTCTCGATCCTCAGGAGGGATAGGAGAGTCCCAAGATTTTATAGAACAAATAATTGTACTTACAGCATCTCCAGCCGTCGAAAGCAAGTCGCAAAATAAGTCGCGCGCCCCTTCGACGGCGCGCGGCTTAGACGACGCGCCGGCGGACGCAACGCGCCGCAAGAGCGGCGGCTTTGTAGCAAGCAGGTCGCGGCAAAATGACGTCAGATGGGCGGAGGAGGGTATCGTAGGGCCGGGAAACCTCACCCCACTCAGGCAGGTCTTTTCTCCTCTCCTTCCTCAGTTCAATGCCGCAAGAGCGGCGGCTTTGTAGCAAGCAGGTCGCGGCAAAATGACGTCAGATGGGCGGAGGAGGGTATCGTAGGGCCGGGAAACCTCACCCCACTCAGGCAGGTCTTTTCTCCTCTCCTTCCTCAGTTCAATGCCGCAAGAGCGGCGGCTTTGTAGCAAGCAGGTCGCGGCAAAATGACGTCAGATGGGCGGAGGAGGGTATCGTAGGGCCGGGAAACCTCACCCCACTCAGGCAGGTCTTTTCTCCTCTCCTTCCTCAGTTCAATGCCACAAGAGCGGCGGCTTTGTAGCAAGCAGGTCGCGGCAAAATGACGTCAGATGGGCGGAGGAGGGTATCGTAGGGCCGGGAAACCTCACCCCACTCAGGCAGGTCTTTTCTCCTCTCCTTCCTCAGTTCAATGCCGCAAGAGCGGCGGCTTTGTAGCAAGCAGGTCGCGGCAAAATGACGTCAGATGGGCGGAGGAGGGTATCGTAGGGCCGGGAAACCTCACCCCACTCAGGCAGGTCTTTTCTCCTCTCCTTCCTCAGTTCAATGCCGCAAGAGCGGCGGCTTTGTAGCAAGCAGGTCGCGGCAAAATGACGTCAGATGGGCGGAGGAGGGTATCGTAGGGCCGGGAAACCTCACCCCACTCAGGCAGGTCTTTTCTCCTCTCCTTCCTCAGTTCAATGCCGCAAGAGCGGCGGCTTTGTAGCAAGCAGGTCGCGGCAAAATGACGTCAGATGGGCGGAGGAGGGTATCGTAGGGCCGGGAAACCTCACCCCACTCAGGCAGGTCTTTTCTCCTCTCCTTCCTCCAGTCCGAATAGCTTAAATACACTGGTGGGTAATGTCATGCAGAGGGGACGCCCCCAAGATTCCTGCCATGACGTGTTTAAGAGGGGGCCTGGCACGCGCACGTTTGTCCTATGTAATCCCCGATTCAAGATGGCGGACAGGATCACCCACGCCGTCCTGGGGACGCCAGGGAAGGCAGCGTTTGCAGTCTGAGACTGCCATCCTTCCAAGAATCGCTGGTGCAGGGAAAAAGGAGGTGAGCATCAGAGGTTGCAGCCATCTGCGACTGACAGGCACAACAGTACCTCCTTTCTTAGGGCCCCTCCCCGGAGGTTTAGGCTTCCTTGGATGAGTTAGATGAAATTTACAAATTAAATCCTTGTCAATGATGTTATTAGCAGGTTCCCAACTATTTTCTTCCGGCCCTTCCCTTCCCAGGATATGAGGTACTCCCATTCTTTCCAAGTTTACGTACGTCAAGAATGTCATCCACTTGGTACGTGATGTTCTCTTTGGCAGTAAGAGGTAGCGTGTCTGGAGTCTTATTTGAAAACTTGGAAAGGATGAGTGGCTTCAAGAGAGATACGTGGATGGCATTGTGTATCTTCATGAAAGTAGGTAGTTGTAAGCTGTTAGTTACCAGTCCCAGACGGCGAAGAATGGGAAAAGGCCCAATGTAGCGTGGAGTGAATCGAACAGATGGCAGCTTGAGATGGATGAACTTGGTACTGAGCCATACCTTGTCTCCTGGTTGGAACTGGGGTGTTGCTCTCTGATGAGTGTCATTACATTTCTTGGCCAGTTGTCCTGCCTTTTGTAAAAGGCCTTTGGTTTGTTCCCAAAGCTGATGGAGTTCTTCAGCTGAAGCCTAGGCTGCAGGAGATGAATCCGACAAGGGTATTGATAGCGGAGGTAATGGCTGATGGCCATACACTATTTGGAAAGGTGTTAATTCAGTAGTGGCTGATGAGTGTGAATTCAGGGTGAACTTGGCCCCGGGGAGCAACTCTGCCCAGTCACTTTGTCTGGCTTTGACACAGGAGCGTAGGAACTGTTTAAGTGTACGGTTCGTTCTTTCAGTTTGACCATTTGATTGTGGATGGTATGCTGACATCAGGTCTAAAGAAATATCGAATTTCTTACAAGGGACTCTCCAGAATTTAGCCGTGAACTGTACACCTCTATGCGAAAGGATAGGCTTTGGTATGCCGTGCAGGTGAAATATATGCCGTATAAACAACCTTACCAATTCTGGGGCAGATGGTAGCCCGGGTAATGCCACGCAGTGCGCCATTTTCGAGAAGCAGTCTACTGTGACTCATATGGTGTTTTTCTGCTGGACACTGGCAGGTCAACAACGAAATCCGTAACAATGTGTGTCCAAGGTTCCTCTGGAACTGGCAAGGGCTGGAGAAGACCCCAAGGGTGAACAGCTGGAGGCTTATGTTTTGCGCAGGTGGCGCAAGATTCAACGTACGCTCAAACATCCTCCTTCATTGACGGCCACCAATAATACCTCTGTAAGGTGGATAGTGTACGGGATTGCCCAGGGTGACTGGCTAATCGGGAATCATGAGCCCGCTTAAGAAGTTTCTTTCTCAGGGTCCAAGGTACCACCATCTTCCCAGCTAGAACGGAATGGGTAGCAGCCAGAATCACCTTATCGGAGCTGATAATATGGCCAGGTGCATCCGGGACATCCTTTGAAGTGAAGGAGCATGAGAGGGCGTCTGCACAGGTATTTTTGTCAGTAGGATGGTACTTAAGCAGAAAGTCAAACCGATTAAAAAACAAAGACCATCGGACTTATCTATGATTCAGTTGCTGCACATGATGCAGATATTTCAAATTTTTGTGGTATGTGTATACAGTTATCTGATGTTGTGCCCACTTGAGCCATGAGCGCCACTCTTTGAATGCTAGCTTGATAGCCAACAGCTCTTTATCTCCTATACCATAATTTCTCTTGGCTGGAGAAAAACGCCAGGAGAAAAAAGAGCAAGGGTGCAGTGTATGGGTGTCACTGTTCTGACTCAGCATGGCTCCTACTCCAACATCGGAGGTATCAACCTCGACTACAAATGGTCGTCGAGGGTCTGGGTGGCGAAGGAAAGGTTTTTTGGGAAAAGCCTCCTTGAGGGTTTGGAAGGCAGCAAGATCTTCTGGAGACCACTGTGAAGGGTTGGCTCCCTTCTTTGTCATGGCAGTAAGTGGTGCAGTCAAGGTCGAGTAGTAGTGGATGAATATGCGATAATAATTGGTGAAGCCAAGGAATCGGCAGAGAGCTTTGAGACCAGTGGGTTGAGGCCAGTACTGTATGCTTTTGATCTTTTGTGGATCCATTTGAAAGCCCCTGCTGGATACCACGTAGCCCAAAAATGGAACAGACTCCTGATGGAAGGCACACGTTTCAAGCTTAGCATAGACAGTTGTCCCGAAGTCTCTGCGGGACTCTGGCAACATCGACTTGGTGGCTTTGTAGAACTTGGGAGAAAATTAGTATGTCGTCTAAATACAAAACCACGCATTGGTACAGCATATCTTGCAGGATCTCATTCATCATATTTTGGAACAGACCAAAGGGCATGACCAAGTACTCAAAATGGCCATCGCAAGTATTAAAGGTTGTCTTCCACTCGCCACCTTGACGAATGCGGATCAGATTGTATACCCCTTTTAGGTCCAGCTTTGTGAAAATCTTGGCTCCCTGTAGTCTGTTGAATAACTCTGAAATCAGAGGTTAAGTCCTCTATAGTCTATACATGGGCAAAAGGATCCATCCTTCTTGCCGACAAAAAAGAATCTGGCTCTCGTAGGTGACTTCCTCTAGGGGGTTCCGAGTCAGGCTTTAATTTAATAGCACAGTCGAAGGACCGGTGTGGTGGTAATACATCAGCTGCTTTTTTTGAAAACACGTCTTGAAAGGACGAGTATTGTGGCGGCAAACCTGGGAGGGAAATAGTAGTAGTCATGCAGGACATAGGTGTTACTTTCTTCAAGCACCTGTTGAGACAAGCCACTCCCCATTGTGATAGTTCTATGGTACCCCAATCAAACTGGGGTGTGTGGTCTTGCAGCCATGGTAGGCCAAGTACTACTGGATGAATGGCTTTGTCAAGAACCAAAAATGAGATGGTCTCGGTATGAAGAGAACCAGTGTGCAGGCAAATTGGTTGCATGGTGTAGGAAACTTCTCCAGGTAGTGGCTCGCTGTGTGTAGAGGAGAGAAGCAGCAGAGTAGGTGTCGGAACAATAGGAATCCGTAGGTATTCCGCCAGCCTTTTAAGTATAAAATTATCACTGGCTCCGGATTCTACAAGTGCTAGAATCTGGAATTCAAGTGTCTTGGAAATGATTAAGACTAGGAGATGGAGTAGTAAGACCTAGGAAGAGACCTCCAGTGGATCCTAGGTCTGCTTGTTTCCTGGACAGATGGGACAGGATTGAACCGCATGGCCAGGTTGTCCGCAGTACATACAGAGACCTAATCTCTTATGGTAGCGCCTCTCCATGGTGGTTAGGTAGCTGCGGCCTAATTAAATGGGTTCATCTTCTTCAGTGATAGGTGAAGGCAGGGTCTGGGTTGCTGGTGTTGCTAGGGAGCGCATACTCCCTGATGGATGTTTCCTGGAACTCTTTACCTCTTGTGAATGTTCATGCAGGCGGCGATCAATTCTCCCTGCAAGGTTCAAAGGGTCAGGTAATTCAAGGGCTGCTAATTCATCCTTGATGCGGGAGTTAAGGCCCTCTAGGAAAATCAAACGTAGGCACCCCAAGTCCCAGTAAAGCTCTGAAGATAGGGTCTTAAATTCAATAACATAGACCGGAAGTGGCTTAGCTCCTTGTGGAGGTGTAAAAGAGCAGATCCAGCGACTGTCTTGCAAGCTGGGTCATCAAATACTGATTTGAAGAGAGCAAGAAAACCTGGCAAGTCGCTGTGGATTGGATCATTGCGTTCCCAGAGAGGTGAAGCCCAGGCTAGGGCTTTCCCATCTAAAAGAGACAGGATATATGTAGTCTTGGCTACTACATTAGGAAAGTAGGTCGGTTGTAACGAGAAGTGCATACAGCACTGGTTGAGAAAACCCCTACACAACAGGGAATCTCCTGAGAAGCGGGAGGGGGCTGGTAAAGGTACTGCAGTTCATACAGAAGCCACTTGCGATGAAGTATATTTATCAGGTGATTTAGAAATGTTCAGTCGGGAATTCAACTCATTAATAGCATTAGCCAATGTCTCTAAGGTCCTCTGTTGTTCAGTAATAGATTGGGCCAGGCCAGGGATGGCCTGCAGGGCTGAGACCTGAGTCAGGTCCATGGAGTTAGCAATCTGTTATGTTCTGGTATGGTTGAGGACCCTGGATCATAGTGGGAGCTGACTCCACCCACAGGGAGGAGCCCTGTGGGGACTCACCACGATAGGTGTGACCTCAGCTAAAACGGACACAGTTAGTAATGAGACTTTATTAGACTGGAACGTAGGTGAAGTACCCACCGAGTGGGATGAAAGACATAGTCCAGAGTAGTAAGATGGCTCAGTGATGATATCCTCGGTAGTGGCCCGCAGAGCGGGGTATGCCAGGGATCTCCTCCTCCAGATGAACACTTCTCATGGGTAGATCCGGTAGTGGCCCGCAGCGCGGGGTACGCCGAGAATCAGCACTGATGTTGGTCAGAGAAGTGCAGGAGGTCAGCAGAGCAGAATAGATGAGGGTACTCACTCAGAAGTGTAGAAGCAGGTATGCTGAGGTGAGAATGGTAGTGGCCCGAGGCACGGGGTACACCGGAGGTTCCGTCAGCAAGATAGTAGCAAATGAGTATCGTACTCACAAGGCTGAACAAGGCTGTGTCCCAATATAAGTAGATGGATTCACCAGGCAGGAAGGCCCTCCGAGGAGTGGATAGCCAGAATGCGATAAGGCCCCTGAGGAGCAGGTACCTAAAGCGTTCAAAGACCCGGATTGCAGGAACGAGTTCAGAGTGGCGAAGCATCTCCAAGAGGAGTGGAATTCAGCAGGAAGGAAGTCCTTGCTAACTCGTAGGAAGCAAAGTCCGAATAGCTTAAATACACTGGCGGGTGACGTCATGCGGAGGGGACGCCCTCGAAGTTCCTGCCATGACGTGTTTAAGAGAGGGCCTGGTGTGCACGCGCATGCCCTAGGTAATCCCTGATTCAAGATGGCGGACAGAATCACCCACACCATTCTGGGGACACTGGGGAAGGCGGCATTTGCAGGCAGAGATTGCCATCCTTCCAAGAATCGCTGGTGCAGGGGAAAAGGAGGTGAGCAGCCATCTGCGACCTATGGACGCAACAATAGGCCAGGGCCACAATAAGGCTAGTGCAGGCCCGGATGCTATAGACAAAAAAGTGGACCCCTAGCAATTGTATAACCTGCTAACTGCTTAATAATGCATTCTGTGATTCCTTTAAAACTACACACAGTGACACTATGAATGACATTTGCAGGCAGATACGAAAAAACAGCTTGAAATCAATAAATCAAATCAGTGTAGTCAAAATAAGAGCATAGGTCTACTCAAATCTGAGGTTGTTAACTACTGTTATACAATTGACCTAAGTCACGAGCTAGATTGCAGGCTGCACCTGCAGCAAAGCCTTGCAAGTCTTCATTCGAGTAAAGTCATCAGTTATGTCATCAAAGTCGATTGCATGCAGTAATTCACATTTAGTGCTCATCAATGACAGCATATTCAGGCCTCCCTGACCCATCACTGAGTGAAGCACACTCTTAATGATACCCATCTTGGAGAATGTTCGTTCCTCAGTACAGTTGCTCACCCTCATTGACAGATAGATATGCAGCATGATCTTAACATTAGGGAATGTCTGCATTAGCTGCCAGTCATGCAGGTGATTTCACACCAGTGTTTCCAGCTTGGCCATCCTGCAGCTTCTGTGCCTTCTGTGCACAGCTGGCATTGAGAAGCTTGGTAAAGTGTGTCAGCTCAGCAGAAAGCTCACTTTCCAAGTCCTCTGGATTCTTCTTGACGAGACCCTCAGCAGTTGTCACTACCTCAGCTGGAGGCATCTCTTGCAGTCTTCCCAGGAAACTGAACATGTCACTTACCACCTGACACACACTTAGTCATCCATTCAGTGCTGCAAACAAATGGTCAACAATTACCAGGAAAACCTCAACCTTAAAGCACTCTCTAGGATCAAGCTTTGTTTTTGAACTGGTACCATCGTTGTATGCCCAGTTTTACTTGTGGATATTGTGAATCACTGCTTTGAAATTGTTGTGTCTAACTCATTCAATAACTCTCTTTTCAAACTCATTGAATTGACCCTGCATTTCTTCCAGGAGAATCACCAGAGATTTCAGATAGAAGTTCAAGGATTCCAAGGTAATTCCCATTTAATGGCGAACCAATTGGTTGATCAGACCCTCGAAAAGCCTCTCTGCAAGTAGGCATATAACACTCACTGTGCATTTCAAGAACTTACACCAGTAAGAACACTCATCTTCATACTACGTTACTTGTTTATAATCAACATACTCTTTGCTGCCACAGTGAAATCAACACAATCATTGCACATGGTGAGACAGACTATTTTTTTCTCTGGAAATCTTCTTCACCATTCTTCCAGCTTTTGAAGCTGCTGGTGAATTAATTTGACTGTTTACTAACCAGTAGGGATGTGCAGACCAAAAGTTTAAGTTCATAAGTCCATAAGTCGAAAGGGGGTCCCATTTGCGGTCAATATGGACATATGGAGAATTCCATAAGTTGAGTCTATGTCCATATGTGCAAATAAAAATTTAAACCCCTCACCCGCCTTAATCCCCCCCCCCAAGACTTACCACAACTCCCTGGTGGTCCAGCGGGGTCAGGACGCCATTCCTGAACTCCTTTGCAAGGAGCACGTGACGTCGGCGTCACGTTGGAGTGACGCGGTGCCACGTGATTCCCCTCGGGTTCGCTCCCGGACCCCTCGTTGGGCTCAAAAGGCACTTTTGGCCAGCTTGGGGGGGTCAGGAGGCCCCCCCAAGCTGGCCAAAAGTTCCTTTTGAGCCCAACATTCTCCCAGGTCTATTTTTTTTTTTGGGGGGGAGGGGATTGGGGGAAGACTATGCATGGATATCTTAAAAGATAGGTCCTCTGCAGTTGTAGTTTCCAGTTCTTGGCAGCTTGTTCAAATTTAAGAATTTTAGAGATGTACAGAGAGGTTTGCATCCCTCTAGTAGGGATTATGCTTTGACATGGCTCACATAGTCATACTGATTATTTTTTATGCTCATCAAAAGTTATGGCCTACTTAAGCAATTGAGATATATTACCTTGTTGTATCTCAGCTCACAATTCTATTTCTAGAGAGTTCATTGGTGATGGTTCTCCCAAGTGATGGCTACTTAATTTACCTCTACACTTTTACCTCTGCACTTTTGGCCAGCTTGGGGGGGTCAGGAGGCCCCCCCAAGCTGGCCAAAAGTGCCTTTTGGGCCCAACGAGGGGTCCGGGAGCGAACCCGAGGGGAATCACGTGACGCCGCGTCACTCCGACGTGACGCGGACGTCACATGATTCCCCACGCGTCCGCTCCCGGACCCTCACGGAACTTTTGGCCAGCTTTGGAAAGTCTTGGGGGGGGGATTAAGGAGGGTGAGGGGTTAAAATTTTTATTTAGATCAACACTCGCGATTTCCAACGTATTCAACATAGCTATGTTGGATTGAGTTCCAAGTGCAGGTCCAGCTGTCGAGAATGCCCGGTCTCTTGCTGTAGTGTGACGGGTTGATTTTGTGTTCGGAACCTGGAGGGATCCTCGATGGACTTCTCTGATTGGTCTTTGAGAAGTGTGAAGGCTTAGCGGGTATTGAAGATCCAGGGATGTGAGATGATGGATTGATTTGTATATGATTGTAATAGATTTGTAGAGGATTCTGGCCTGGATAGGGAGCCAATGAAGATTTTTTAAGATGGGTGAGATGGGTGAGATGTGGTCTCTTCTTTTGGAGTTTGTGAGGATTCTAGCCGCTGTGTTCTGTACCATCTGTAGCGGTTTCGTGTATGAAGATGGAAGGCCCAGAAGTATGGCGTTGCAATAATCTAATTTGGCAAAAATTATTGCTTGAAGTATGGTTCTAAAATCTTGGAAGTGGAAGAGAGGTTTAATTCTTTTTAATACTTGTATTTTGTAAAAGCAGTCTTTAGTGGTGCGGTTTATATAAGCTTTTAGGTTCAAATTGTTGTCAATAATGGCTCCTAGGTTCCTGACTTGAGAAGATAAGGGGATGTTTGGTATGAAGGTATGTTGATTGTTGTTTTCAGGAGTAATGAGAATAAGTTCTGTTTTGGAGGTGTTTAGTATGAGGTTCAAGCTAGAGAGAAGGTCATTGATTTTTGATTGGCACGAATTCCAGTATTCAAGTGTTTTGACTAATGATTCTTTAATGGGAATTACTATCTGCACATCATCTGCGTAGATAAAGTGTTTGAGATTTAGATCCGTTAGAAGTAGGCACAATGGGCGTAAGTAAATATTGAATAAGGAGGTGATAATGAGGATCCCTGTGGTACTCCTATGTGGGCATGAAAACGGGAGGATTCCTTATTGTGTATTTTCACTTTGTAACCGCTGTTGTTAAGGAAAATGTAAAGTTTGACAGATTGAGGCTGTTTCTAGGTCAGGCTCTGGGTCCTCCTTCTCAAAGATCTCCTCCCTGGCCATGGTTGGTGAGCTGCTCTGTGATGCTGTGACTTTCTCCTGCTGTTCTCCTTTTCCCACCTTCTTCCTCTGCTAAGAGTTCCTCTCCTCCTGTCTTAGTCCCTCCTTGCAGGGATTTTGACAGACTCTAGCTCTAGGAAAACTGGGAAATGTAGTTCCAAAGAACAGTCATCTTAGTTTTCTGCCTCATTTGCTCTCATACAGTCCTGCTTTATAGTTTTTAATTCCTGACTTTTGCACAGAAACTAGTGTAGCCCTTAGTAAACCACAACACTGATTTTGTTATTTTTTTTAAGTTGGATAAACAGTGTTAAGAATAGCTGTCTACATACTAATGCCCACATTTTCAAAGAGCCGTGCATGTAAAAATTGGGGTTTACGCGCGTGACTGAGCCTTGCACGCACTGCGTGCATTTTAAAATGCATGTAAACCCCAGGATGTACACAAGTGCCGGGCCCTAAAAAAGGGATGGGCTGAGGGTGGGGTCTGTGCAGGGAGGGGCAGGGCAGAGTGAGACTGACACCAGCCCCTAACCTCTACCTACCTACCCCAAATTTTTTTATTTCATTACTTACTGCTCCCCTGGAGCAGAAGTGGTTTCCATGCGCCAGCCAGCTTCCGGCATGCACTTCCACAGAATTAAGCCTAAATATCTCCAAAATAATGTCACATTTTTTTCCCTAAATAACTATGAAATAGAGCATACTCTAGACCTGCAGTGAGTAAACAAAGCTGTAAACCCCATTCCATCCATTCAATTCGGTTAAAATACACACATGAATATTCTGGTCTGGCTATTTCTGTGTAGGCATCTATAACAGCCTGGCTTGTTCTATTTTCCCAATATTGATATATGGGTATATAGGGCTTCGTGTAATATTTACAGTATTCTTCTCCTTTTACCCCATCCACCCCTCCTCCCCTCCTACACCCCCCTCCCCATCCCCCCTCCTCCCGTATAACTCTACACAATTGTATTTCCATGGTATTGCTGTATTTATGAATACTTTGTACATAGTGATACTCTATATATATTTGTAAATTTTGCTCATAAGTTTTGTTTAATTATTTCCCTCCTCTTTTCCCCCTCCTCATTTGTTCATATGTTAAATTCGTTATATCTGTTCGATGTAAACCGCCATCCCAGGCGCCTGTTTCAGTTACACTGTAAACCGATGTGATATCCCGGATGAACGTCGGTATATAAAAATTTTAAATAAATAAATAAATAAATAAATAAATACAGTATTGCTTTTTCATAGGCAGGGTTGTTACTGTTTTGAGTGCTGGCAGTTGAAACTGTTTTGGTATGGAAGGTTTACTATATTGTAACTTGTAATTCAGTTTACTCATGGTTTTCTGAGGGCCAAACCCACAACTAACGCACTTCACAATAGACCCAATACCACATGGGTTCCAAGTGTCTTTTTGTGCAGGGTTTTCTGGTTGGCCCCACAACAGTGCATGTAAATATAATTTATATCTTATAAGTGATGTTTTTACCTCAGAGATTGTACTTTGTCCTGTTTCATGTAAAATTTGTTATTATAAATGCATAATTTTAATTGTGTATGGAGAGGGCCGAGGGCTGGGGACAGGAGTTGTGCATAAGGCTGAAAGCTTCACTTAGGGCACCTAATACCCTTGCACCAGTCTTGAGATTCACACATTCATTCAGCTATCTCCAACTTCCCTAGGGGCCAAATGCTGGGGAAGGTTGGGAGGCAGGTGGTAGGGTTACTGCCAACTTCCTAGAAATATCATTAGTATTCTGTCCTCTGGGAATCCTGACCCCACATCCTCCCTTTCCCTAGCATTTCAAAAAGCCAAAAGGGCTATACCCCAAGGGGGATCCCCTCCTCTTTTGCTTTCTCACTGATTTGACCTGTGCCAGGCCACACTGGGGGAGGGGGGGCACTCCCTTTCCTAGCCTCAGGCAGCAGATCGTCTTGAACCGCCCCTGATGTGATTCCTAACACTTTTGACTCTCTCTGTCTCTGTTTTTTTTTTTAAGGATTTTGACTTCTGTTTGGATTTTAAACTAAGATTTTGCAGACCGTGTTGATCCTTTCCAGAAAAAGAGGTGCCAAAGAAGCGAATAAGCTGAAGTCACATTCAAAGCTGCTCCTAAAGCTATTCTTTTCCTTGAGAATCAAATGCTAGAATAAGAAAGGAAAGTGGCTCAGTTCTTCCCTTAGGAGGACGAATACACGTCCAGCAACGAGCACAAGCCTAGCTGGCAGAAGGAACGGGAGTCTGACATCACGAGCATAGAAGATCGCTCCTGGACCCCTGCTGGACCCCCAGGGACTTTTGGCCAGCTTGGGGGGGCCTCCTGACCCCCACAAGACTTGCCAAAAGTCCAGTGGGGGTCCGGGAACGACCTCCTGCACTCGAATCGTGTTGCCGTAATGAAAAATGGCGCCGGCCGTACGGCAATATGGCATTTTGCAAAATGGCGCCGGCCATATGGCCATATTGCCGTATGGCTGGTGCCATTTTTCATTACGGCAACACGATTCGAGTGCAGGAGGTCGTTCCCGGACCCCCGCTGGACTTTTGGCAAGTCTTGGGGGGGTCAGGAGGCCCCCCCAAGCTGGCCAAAAGTCCCTGGGGGTCCAGCGGGGATCCGGGAGCGATCTTCTACGCTCGTGACGTCGGGGACAGGAACAAAAATGGCGCCGGTGCTACCTTTGCCCTGTCATTTTCTATCAACGCACTCGTGGCCCGAGAGTGGAAGATCACAACGAGACCCCCCCACTGGACCCCAGGTAATTTAAGACATTTTGGTGGGGTTCGGGAGGGTGGGGGATTTATTTTAAAGGGTCGGGGTGGGTTTTAGGGATGTGCCCTCCCCCGATTTATGATTTACACGATATTTTAAAAAACAAAACCGCGACGATCCGATTCCCTCCCCCCCCAGCCGAAATTGATCGTTAAGACGATCGATCACACGATACACATCTCTAGTAATTGTCAAACCTTCTTGTTACAAATTATACTTACTAAGAAACATGAAACTATTACTCGAACCTTGTGATTTTCAAATCATTATGCAAGCATAAATTTTAAATGCCTTGGACTATTGTAACTCTTTATATCTCAACTTGCCAATAAATGCAACATGGCCATTACAAATTATACAAAATGCTGCTGCAAGATTGTTACGTGGAACAAAAATTAAAGATCATATAACATCAACCCTCGTGGAGCTGCATTGCTTGCCAAGGACATGGAGATCACAATTTAAAGTTCTCAATCTCATCTATAAACTTCTGAATGAGGACTAGTCTGCTTGCATCAACTCTGCAATTATACAATCTGCTTGCCAATTGAGATCAGCAGAAGAAAATGATCTGGAAGTTCCAACACTAAAGCTGGCACGTCTCGAAATAAACAAAACAGAGCTTTCTCAGTGGCAGGACCCGCTCTTTGGACTGCATTACGTGAGCCCATTCGCACAGCCTCAACATACAAAACTTTCATGACAGCATTAAAAACTCATCTTTTCATGCAACATATCAAATTAATGTAAGTCCAACTTGATATCCTTGTTTTTTGTTTGTTTTGAAATATGTGCTATACAATTTTTATATGTTTTTATGTATGTAAGTAATTATGATTATGTGTATGACCTTGTAAACCTCCATGTACGAAATTGAAATGTGCATGTTAGAAATTTAAATAAATAAAATAAAAACCTTAATCAGCAGCTGGAAATGCTGAAGCTAGAACTGAAGGAGAGTGAACAAGCTAAAATTGAGTTTGCAGATCACCTCACTCATTGTTCCCTTTTCCAGATCATTTATAAAAATATTTTAAAAAACCAGTCCAAGTAAAGATCCCTGAGACACTTCACTCTTTACCACGGTTCACTTCAGAACTGAAAGATTTACAGAAGGAGGTGAGGAGGAAAGAAAGTAAATGGGTTAGAACCCAGGTGTGGCATGATACACTGGACTGGAGGAATTGCTTGAATAAATACTGAGGTACTATCTGGTTGGCTAAAATACTATGAAGATTGGATAAATTCTTTGGGAAGTAACCCAAGGGAGACTTTTTGGGTTACTCAGGAGAAGTTGGGAACAGATTCCCTCCCTACTACAATCATTCCAGAGGGTTTAAGCTGTCATTGGAGACAGAAGGTGGATGGATTATGTGATAAGTTAGTTGATGAAGGGGAATTGGTTGGACCTTTTACTCTGGAGGCAGAGCAGGTGTTTAGGAGGGAAGGTATTGGATTATTTGAAGAAGGGGAAGGCTGGAATTGTGTAAAACTTTAAGGACTGTAATCCCACCACATGTTATATGGACCCTTGCCCTTTTTTGGCTCGGAATATACCAGTTGTGTTATTAACTAGGCTGGTTTTAATTGTAAATGAATCCCTGAATAGGGATATTTACAAAAAAAGATTATAATTCGTCCCCTCCTGAAAAAGATAGGGGCTGATAATAAGGTGATGGGTAATTACAGTTTGGTAACAAATGACCCTTTTTTTAGCAAAAGCTTTAGAAAAGATGGTAACTGTTCAGTTAACTAGACATCTGCTGGATGAGCATCAATCAGGGTTTCACCCTGGTTAAAATACAGAAACTGTGCTGGTAGCATTCAATGACATGATTGGGGAGAATTTATATAGAGGAGAAACGGTGGGTTTAGGTTTACTAGACCTTACCAGTGCCTTTAATCTTAAAGAGATATCATGGCCCAAAAGAGCCTCGCACAACATTTAAAAGACACCCCCCCCCCCCCATGGGGTTTTGTGAGACCACTGCCCACTCCCCTGCCACCTCTAGAGGTGTCCAATAGAAAAAAGCAAAAACCAATTTTGGTAGTCACATGGCTCTGCCCCGCCCCCACCTATCCACTTTCCAATAAACAGTCCCCCAGATCCAAATGCCTGTCTTCCCTCAGCAGTAGCAGCCTTGACCCACTCTAGTCCAGCTCTCTAGACATATCTGGTGGTCTAGTAGGGCCTGGAGTGACCACTAGGCTCAGGGCCATGCTCTCTCTCTCTCTCTCTTGTCAAATTTGCATCAGCCAGCTGTCATACTAGAAATTACCCTAGAAGAAGTGGGAGTGGGTAGGGGGAAGTCTCTAAAAGCTAGTTGGGGGGGGGGGGCTATTTCAGACATAATAGCCCTTTAAGAACCATTCCAGAAGCATCAGAATATATATTAGCATCACGATGCTCCCAGGGAAAGTTAGCTACAACTTCTGAGTTGTAGCTAAATTTCAGGAATATAGAGAGCTTGTGTTTTTTTTTTTTTTTAGGAAAGCTGCCTAATTTTATTTGCATAAAATTTACTAATAAGGAGCTTCTTTGTATGATTTTCAAACCATATGCATACAAAGCAGGCCATTACAATCCCAATATTATTCAGAGTTAAAGTGCAGCATTTAAACTATTGTGTGTTATTGCTGAGTTAGGCACTTAATGCATGGTAAACAGTGTTTAACATACAGTAAATGCTATTCAATGTGCATTAAACATTTAACACAACTTAGTAAATGACCCCCTTTGTCAAGTTATCATTGCTTGCTAAACGCTGATGTGAACTCAGCATGTGAACTTGATTGATTGTGTGTGACAGACACTCTCATTCAGTACTAGAGTGTACTGTGCACTAGTTCGTAGAGTATCAATAAATCAACCCCCCCCCCCCCCCAAGTAAGCACTTCAAATTCCATCATACCATTGCGAGGAAAGAACAGATTGTTGTGCCGGAGGTGGACCCTTGGGCCGAGGTGGGGTTGACCAACCCGTAGGTAGGGGACCTACGGGTCCCCACCGTCGGCAGGCAGGGTGGGCTGATGAACAGAGACCAGCTGGAGCTTCACCAGTACCAGCCCTCGTTCCCCATGGGTTGAGCCTTTGGGTGCCGGGGCCAGCTGGACTTTGGTGGGCCTCTGTATGAAGTCGATGAGGAGATCGAGATCAGCCCAGAGAGATGGTACAGTCTTACACTGGACAAGGTAGTGTCCTGGAGACTCGAACGTGAAAGGAATGAAAGTAGATAGGGGGCGCCCGAGCAAGAGCAGGCTAAAGCCTGAATAGACCAAGTCCAGGAAGTAGACTGAAGAGGCATCGAGGAACAGGCTTGAGTCAGGGCTGGCGGCAATCTGGAAGCAGTGGCAAGCAAGGCTGAGGTCTGATCACAGAGATAGTTAAGCATAGTCAAATGATGCTGAGGTCTGGGTCTGGAGAGAGGCAATGAAGTAGTCAGGCAATGCACAGGTCTGGATCTGGAGAGAGGCAACGACGTAGTCAGGCAATGCAGAGATCTGGGTCTGGAGAGAGTCAGCGGCATGGGCAGGTGAAGTAGAGGTCCAGGCTTGGAGAGAGTAAGTGGTGTGGTCAGGCGAAGCAGAGATCCAGGCTTGGAGAGAGTCAGCGGCGTGGTCAGGTGAAGCAGAGATCCGGGCTTGGAGAGAATCTGTGGCGTGGGCAGGTGAAGCAAAGTCAAAGTCCATGTAGGCAATCCAAGGAAAGGTGAAGAGCAGGAACATAGGAGCAAGGAGTCAGGAACCAGGATTGGCGAGGGACAGGAACATGGGAGTGAAATGAATCTCAGGAGGCAACGAGTACTCAACCAGTGAGGAGACCTGTTGCAAAGGCAGAGCTAAGGAGCAGAGCCCAGGCTTAAGTACCAGTGCTCCACTGACATCATCATCCTGGGCCGCAGCTTGGTTCCCACCTCAGGCCCTGCTTAAGCATTAGTGATGCGAGCGTGTGCACCTAGGGAGAGGCGCAGTGCCGAGTAGCAGCATCTCTCTGCGGGCCACGCAGAGAGGCCCGACGTGGAGCAATGGAAGTGGTGGCTAGACCGGGTACGCCAGGAACTGTAGTTGAGCCTGAGACATCAGGGGAGGCCTTAGGACGTGGGTCTGCCGTGGACGGCATGTGTAACAAACGGGGAGCCTTTAATTTATCTGACACAGCAATGAATGGAAAATGGCTTTCAACACTAGGGATGGCCACTCTAAGTACCTGGTGATGCCCTTTAGTTTATGTAACAATACCGCCGTATTCCAAAATATAATGAATGCAGATTTCTGGGACCTTCTCTATTAGTGCAAAGTAATGTATCTCAATGACATCTTTATCTTCTCCTAGGATTTGGTATCTCATTGCTGCAATGTTCGCCAGGTACTACAACACATCTGGGATAATTAGTTGTATGCTAAGCTTGAAAAATGTTTATTTGTAAAGGAGAGCCTCCCTTTTCTGGGATACATTGTCTCCAGTAGGGGCTTTAACATGGATCCAGACAAACTAAAAAGTATCCAGGACTGGCCTAAGCCAATTGGACTACAAGCCTTGCAGAGATTCTTAGGTTTTGTTAACTAGTACAGACATTTTATTAACAATTACTCCAAGATATCCACATCTCTCATGACCCTCACATGAAAAGGGGCCAACACCACACTCTGGCCACCCGAAGCCATGACGGTCTTTCAGAAATTAAAGGCCACCTTCCTGCAGGAGCCCTGCACGCAGCATCCAGATCCCACACGCCCTGTTGAAGTGGATGCTTCCTTTATTAGGGTAGAGGCAGTCAAGTCAGCACTCCTTTAAAAGAGTCATATACCCCTTTCCTTTTTTCCCCAAAATTTCTTGCCAGCAGAATGCAAATATGGGATTGGCGATAGAGAGCTCCGGGCAATCAAGTTGGCTTTGGAGTAGTGGTGTCACTGGTTATAGGGGGCACAACACTGCCTAACCATCTACACTGATCATAAAAACCTGGAGCACCTCCACCAAGCACAACCCCTAAATACCCGGCAAGCACACTGGTCCTTATTTTGTCCCGCTTCAATTTTGAGCTCCAATATAGACCAGCAGCCAAGAATGCTCACGCGGATGCACTTTCCCACTCGTTTCAGACTCAAGATACCCCAGAGCTGCTCTAACACATCATTAACCCAGCCTGGCTCCTCCTCACTGCCTCCATGACCATTCCTCCAGGGAAGATGGTCGTTCCATGCCAACTTTGAGAAAAAGTATTGAAATGGTTCCACGATTCCCATGTTGGATGTCACCCTGGATGCCCTGCACCAAAAATTCTATTGGTTACCCCATATGCAAAAGGATGTCTGGGACTATGAGGACTCCTGTCCCACCTGCGTGCAGCAGAAACCATTGGTGAGATGACTCTGGGGCTGTTGCAACCATTGCCAGACCTCAGGGAACCCTGGACACATTGCCAACTGACTTTGTAGTGGATCTCCCTCTCTCTAATGGCAATACTGATATTTGGGTCATAGTTGACCGCTTCCCTAAGATGGCCCATTTCACTCCACTGCCTGCTCTCTCTACGTTGCCATTGTTGGCGTGACTCTTCACTCAGCATATCTTTTGCCTCCATGGACTGCCCAAGCACATTGTCTCAGATCAAGGTACCCAGTTTACAGCAAAGTACTGGCAATCCCTATGTAAAAAGTTTAACATCTTGCAAGATTTAACTATGGCCTACCACCCTCAAGCCAATGGACAGTCCAAACAGACCAACCACACTTTGAAAAACATCCTACGGGCCTCACCAACACCTGTTAGGATGATTGGGAATCTTTGCTCCCATGTGCAGAATTCTCACTCAATTTCCACTCATGCACCACCACAGGATGCTCCCTCTTTCAGATTGTCTATGAGCAACAACCACATCCTCCTTTTCCAGGTCACTGAACATCCCTTCACCGGAAGCACACATGCCTGCTCAGGAACCCCAGAAACTTTGCAGGCACAGCACAGGGATGCTCCAAAAGGCAGCCAAGAAGGCTAAGAAACAACTGATAGACACTGGAGACTGGCACCCTAATTTAAGCCTGGGGACAAGGTATGGCTCAGCACCCATCATGTTAACCTTTGGAGGCCCTCTATGCACTTTGCTTCCTGGTACTTTGGTCCTTTTCCAATCATGCCACAAGTGGGACCAGTGGCTTATCAACTATGGCTACCTCCTTCTCTAGGCATCCACAATGTCTTCCATGTCTCTCTCCTGAAGTCATTAGTCCTCTCATAGCCCTCTTGGAAATCTCCAGAGCCACAAGAGATCTCCTCAGAGGAAGATATTACCTGACCAGGTAAAGGAGGTTCTGAATATCCATCAACGAGGCAAGAGATGGGAATGCCATATCTTGTGGGAGGGGTACAGACCAGAGGAGAATACATAGGAACCTGCCTCAAACATATTGGACAAAAACCTCCTAAAGGATTTCCACGCTACACACCCCAAGAAAAACAAACCCTCAGGAGGGAAGCTTAGAGGGGGTGTACTGTTGCACTTGGTGGCTCATGGCCTTCCTTGAGCCGCTGCACTCACCTTCAGGCCAGGCTGGGTCCCGATGCTCCCTGACACCGGGGCCGACCCCCAAGGCAGTATAAGTCCGCTACCTGCTTCTCTGCCAACACCGGCTTTGCTCCTCTTCCTGACACTCAGTGGGCCACCACGCACGATCCCCTTCTGAGGCCACTGTTCTCTAGTCTTCCTTCTTAGGGCACGCACGTGCAAACTGCACACCATTTAAAGGGACATTGATGTGCACCAGAGGTGCCTCCTAATGACATCACAGCCTCCTTCCTATTTAAGGCCTTCCTGAACGCCCTTTCAGTGCCTCGGCAATAAGTCCACTACTTTCTGGTAGAGACAGTTGCCCATATTCCTGATTCCTGCATTCCCATCTGTGCTCCCAAGTCTTATCTTCATCTGCTTCTTGGTCAGTCTCCACTTCCAGCCTTCGGTGTCCACTGTTCCTGCCTATGTCTTCCTGCCTCCTCTCTATTCATCTCCTCCCTCGGATGGATCTAGGTTTGACCTCGGCTTGGACTCTGTTTCTGATTCTTCTCCGCCTTCCTTCAAATCTGGCCTGAACACCAACCTTGCTTGTTCTTCTCCTGCCTCCAACCTCTGTTGGGACATTAACTCTGAAATAACTCTACCTGCCCTGACCACAGCTTCAATATGGCCTGTCAACTCACTGCTTCTTCATCGGGCTGGTCTGCAATGCTCCCTCCTTCATGGACTTACATCACCTCAGAGGCCCCCACCTCAGACCAGCCGGCCCTGCACCCAAGGGCTCAACTTAAGGGTAGTGCGGGCTGGTATTGGCAAAGCTCCAATTGGGTATCTGCGCCTACCATCTCTGCCTGCCAACTGTGGGGACCTGTAGGGCTCCTTCTGCAGGTACGCCAACTCCCCCTCTGTCCAAGGGCCGCATCTGCTGCAGGAGGAAGCATTTCCAATCTTATCTATATTCTGAAAGGGAAGGAACCCAGGTCATTACCTTCATATAAATGCAGGCTGGAATACAGAAAGCAATAGTATCCATCCCAATATCACCTGCTGACCACTGGGAAGTCATATTTATTTATTTATGTATTGATTGTCACTTTTATAGGCTGCTTCTACTATAGAGGCTACAGAGTAGTGTTCATTATAATCAACTACAGAGACATCATGAATAAATCAATAAACAAAAAAATAAGCTATATCCACAATCATAAATAAGAATAAAAAAGATAAAAATGCAGTAAATAAATACAAGATA
The DNA here is from genome assembly GCF_901001135.1 of Rhinatrema bivittatum. Lineage (NCBI taxonomy): Eukaryota > Metazoa > Chordata > Amphibia > Gymnophiona > Rhinatrematidae > Rhinatrema > Rhinatrema bivittatum. The sequence continues at coordinate 773,818,513 of NC_042615.1, forward strand.
AAATTACAATTGAATCTGCGAATGGGAAATTAACTTTATTTGAAGGCCATATAGAATAACCATGCTTTACACATCTTTCTCAAGATAATTGGATCTTCTAGGAGCTTAAGCTCCTGTAGCCTGGTGTTCCAAAGAACTGACCCTATACAGGTGATACTGTTCAAGCTCTCCATCAGTTAAATTTTATCAGGAATCTTGAGCAACAGAAGTTGGGAAGAATGCAGATTATGACAGGAAAGATACCATTATATCCATGACTGTAAATCACCACTAATACTACTGTACTTCATGGGCCTGGATCAGAGCCAGACTCTATGTGAATGTGAGTGGAGGTCTGGCTTGCATCCAAGGAGTGATGCCTAAGAATAATTTGAATAAATTGATTGCTGCAGAAAGTAATGCAAAAGGAAAATTAAAGAAGCAGGTAAAAAAGAGGTGAAACTGAATAATTTAGCAGACAAACAACATAAAAGTGAGAAGGAGAATGCTACAATGTATAAATGAAACAGATTTTGGAAAAGACAGGATGTCCTATGGGATTTCTTTGATAGCTACTAGAACTATGCTACTAGGCATAGCTCTAGTAGCCATACTATCCCTGGAGAAAACAGGATTATATACAGAATAACACTTTCATTTATTGAACTAACATAAAAAATTATCCAGAGATGCTGTTGTACATAAGCTTTGAAGCCTAAACCTGAATAAAGGGCCCATGTGGTCTTAAAAGTTTATGGGCAATCAACCATACTTTGAGATAATTGTTATACTGGCCTACTGAAATTATATCACAGGTCCAGGGTGTAAATGAAAAAAAAAAAAAAAACCCACACAAAAGCTTATCTTCCCTAATGTTATGGAAGAAATGTAAAATTTTGTCTCAAAGTTGTTGAGGTTAAATACAAAACCTTTCTATACATATTGTTTAGCATTGTTTTATTAAAGTTAATGTGGTGAGAAATGCTTTCAGAAAATAATACTATGGTTTAATGCTCACTTTAATGTAAATTTTATTCACTATATCTATTCCAAATGTTAGTATATTATTTCTCATTCCCTGGGTGAATGTTATGTTTACTTTGTATTTATTTATTCAATTTTTTTTTGTTTTCTTATTACTAAAGAAACTAGGAAATGATTTCTGCATCTCCTGGGCATATTCCCCTTATTCCTCCCAATAAATCATATCTGGTAGAATCCTAATATGAATCTAGCTTGTTCAATGAAGTAAAAGTAAGAAACATTTAAGGTTCACCTATTCCTAAATGTGCTGTTGCACACTGAACTGCGCATTTCAACATGTTGTCCATAATGACTCTAAGCTCTTTTCTTGAGTGATAACATCTAATAAGAACCTAACATTGTATACATATGCCTTTGCACTAGTCCATATTGAATTTCATTTGCCATTTAGATACCTTGTTACCCAGTCTCACCAAGTTCTTTTGCAGCCTGCTTGTGTTTTAAATATTTTAAATAATTTTGTATCCTGTAAATTTGAGCAGCTCACTCATTTCTCCCTTTTTCCAGTCATTAATGAATAATGAAACAAAACTGATCCTAGTTCAGAACCCACAAGATATTTCACTATTCAGCTCTCTGCATCAGGAAAACTGACCATTTAGTCCTCTTTATTTCCTGTCCTTTAGACAGTCACCAATCCACAATAGGACATTGACTTCAATCCCTTTCTGAAATACCATTTTAAAATCTAGATACATTATATTGACCCTCTCATCCTTATCCACATGTTTATTTATTCTTTCAGAGAATTATAAAAGATTAGTAAGGCACAACTTCCCTTTGCTAAATCCATTTGGCCATGTTTATTCATATGACCAGTAATTTTGTTCTTAACAACAGCTTCTACCATTTTACCAAATATCGAGCACAAAAGATCAAAAGAGAATGAAGAGGAAAGAGGAAATGAAAGAGAAGTAGATAAAAGAAATGATAGTTGGAAGACACTTAGGTGTTAGATTGTTTATGGAAACCTTCATGTGCAATCACCTGGAATAACAGAAAGCCAAAAAAGGGAATAGACAAAATACAAAATCAACATTCTGTTGCGTTAATGGACGAAAATGTGGACCCCTTGCCCGACGGGGAGTTGGCGTTACTTGAGAAGGCGAACCCCCGCAGTTCCCCATCATCGGGAGGTGAGGCTGAACTGATGCAGGGGCTGGCTGGAGCTTTTCCAATACCAACCCCATTCCCCATGGTTTGAGCCTTTGGGTGCATGGGGCCGGCTGGTCTTAGATGGGCCCCTGTGAAGACAGTAAAATGGTCAATGTTCAGTCCGAGGTCAGAAGCCAGAAGGTCGCCAATAGCCGGTCTAGGGTCAGAAGCCAGAGAGTTGTCAGAAACCAGTCCACGGTCAGAAGCCAGAGAGTATTCGGAAGCCGGTCCAGAGTCAGTAGCCAGAAGATCCGTCTGCAGGGGCAAAGGGAATGCAGCTGGAGCAGGAAGAAGACTCAGAGGACTGGGACAGGACTCAGAGACTGGAACAGGACACGGAGGGCTGGATCAGGACAAGGAGCACCAAGAAGCACTGAAGGCTCCACAAAGGCGAAGCAGACTTGTTGCCAAATCGGGGAAGAGCAGGTGGAGTGGGCCTAAATAGGCCAGGAATGATGACATCATCCAACGACGCCTCCAGGAAGTTCCCGTGCCTGTCTTTTTAAGAGGGATCTGTGGTCGCACCCACCTAGAGGGCGGGTCCAGCTGGCTGGGAGGATGGCAGCATTCTGCGGGCCTGCGGCAGTCCAGTGTCACTGGAGAAGGGCCTGGGGTATCCGGGAGAGGTGCTGAGGCAGGCGGCTGGCCACGTGCAGCTGAGAGCCGTGGCGAGTGGGGAAGGCTCGGCCAGTAAGCACAACACATGCACAGTGTTAGTTTAGTTGTGTTAACTTTCAAGAAGTAAATCAACCAGTATAAGAACATAAGAACATGCCATACTGGGTCAGACCAAAGGTCCATCAAGCCCAGCATCCTGTCTCCAACAGTGGCTAATCCAGGCATAAGAACCTGGCAAGTACCCAAAAACTAAGTGTATCCCATTTTGCTGTTGCTAGTAAAAGCAGTGGCTATTTTCAGAGTCAACTTAATTAATAGCAGGTAACGGAATTCTCCTCCTCCACTAACCACATCCCCTAGCAACAAATTCCAGAGTTTAATTATGCGTTGAGTGAAAAAGAACTTTCTCTGATTAGTTTTAAATGTGCCACATGCTAACTTTATAGAGTTCCCCCTAGTCCTTCTATTATCTGAAAGAGTAAATAACCAATTCACATTTACCTGTTCTAGACCTCTCATGATTTTAAACACCTCTATCATATCCCCCTCTGCTGTCTCTTCTCCAAGCTGAAAAGTCCTAACCTCTTTAGTCTTTCCTCATAGGGGAGCTGTTCCATCCCCTTTATCATTTTGGTTGCCCTTCTCTGTACCTTCTCCATCACAACTATATCTTTTTTGAGATGCGGCGACCAGAATTGTACATAGTATTCAAGGTGCAGTCTCACCATGGAGCGATACAGAGGCATTATGACATTTTCCGTTTTATTCACCATTCCCTTTCTAATAATTCCTAACATTCTGTTTGCTTTTTTGACTGCCACAGCACACTGAACCAATGATTTCAATGAGTTATCCACTATGATGCCTAGATCTCTTTCCTGGGTGGAAGCTCCTACTATGCAACTAACACTGTGTAACTATAGCATGGGTTATTTTTCCCTATATGCATCACCTTGCACTTATCCACATTAAATTTCATCTGCCATTTGGATGCCCAATTTTCCAGTCTCACAAGGTCTTCCTGAAATTTATCACAATTCACTTGTGATTTAACTACTCTGAATAATTTTGCATCATCTGCAAATTTGATTACCTCACTCATCATATTTCTTTCCAGATCATTTATAGATATATTTAAAAGAGGGGGGGGGGGGAGCCAAGATGGCCGCTTGCTAGCAGCGCATTTCAGAAGTTCCCACTGAAGTTTCTACTCTGACTAGTTTTCTATCGGATATGCCCCCTAAATGAAAGGGGAAAGTAAGAGTTTATCCCTCTACACCCTCCCTCCCCATGGGACAATGAACCATCTCTGAATGCACGTTTGTTCGCCTGAAACAGGGGGGCTGCTCCCCGCTGACGAGCCTGGTAAGGAAGTTTTCGTCTCATCTGGGGAACTTTCATTGAGCCCCCCCCCCCCCACACACACACACTAAGGGTTCCATCAGCGATTTCCTCTAACCTGCCACTGGAAACTGCGTTGGCGATACCGAGAATGGCAAGCTCAGAGGAAGCCACTGAGGGAACAGAACCAAACAGAGCACAGTGAGTAGAAACACCTTGGGAAGGAGGCACCATCACTCCGGTATTGGTAGACAATACATTGTGAAACCAGATGACACCATTGGCGGTAAGACTGTTCTAATTCCTACTTCAAATATTTCTTTGCTGGTTTCTTCATCTACCCAGGAACATCAACCTGAGTTGGTTATCCAACCTAAACCTGCTGTGGTTATGTTGGACTCCCTCTGGGAATTGATGGCCCAACAAAATTTGGCCCTGCATGGTTGCAGTAATCAGATTACTCAGATTTCTACATGGTTGGATATCCTAACCCATGATCATGATAAAAGATTAACTGAGCAGTCAAATAAAATACAAATGCTTGAAAATCAAGTGAAAGAAATTCAAAAAGTCCAGTCAGCCACGATTCAGGATTGTACTATTCTTAATAAAAAAAAACAGAGCTGCTGGAGAATCGGTTAAGATGGCTTAATTTAAGATTACTAAATTTCCCCAGGATAATAGGGGAGCAGCCAAGAGTTACCCTACGTAGATACCTGAACGAGACGTTATCAATTGCTTTGGAAGATATACCACCTTTCAATAAGGTTTATTTTTTACCTTTCTCTTGCTCAAGAGGTAATATGATACAAAATCAATTGGAGCTGGGGAATTTGATGGACTTGCTTGAATCATCATCTACAGATATAATTGAGAGTACCACACTGTTAATCTCATTTACATATGAACAAGATATGGGTTTGATAATGAGGAATTATTTTCAGCATATGGGGACCAACTTTATGGGCCAATTTGTCCAGATCTTCCCGGATCTGGCAAAGGCCACACAAGAGAGAAGGTTTCTTAGCGTTGCGGCAAGAAACTAAAGCCATGGGTGCAATTTACCAGCTCAGATACCCGTGTAGATGTATCATCAAGTTTAAAAATAACACTTATGTTTTTCTCATTCCTGAACAACTGAAAGTGTGGCTTAATTCCCAGAGAAGGGTGATGACTATTTCATCACCTATTGAAAGTCCAATTACCTAGCTTAAGTATTAATGGGTAAAACGAATGCAAGTTAATGGCCTTTTTCCTTGAGATATCTGTTTGTATAATTTTCAACTATTGGCTTCCAATTGTATTTCTATAGTTTCCTCCCCCTCATAATATATTTTGGGGTCTAAATATAAAAAGGTTTCTGGTGGATTACTACTGTAATAATTTGTTTCTTTTGTTTCTGTACAAAGATGATATGCTTTGTAATTTTGTGAAAATACAATAAACATAAAATAAAATAATAAAAAAATAATAATAAATAAATAAATACATATATTGAAAAGCACGGGTCCCAATACAGATCTCTGAGGCACTCCACTGCCCTCTCCCCTCCACTGAGAAAATTGTCCAATTAATTCTACTCTCTATTTCCTGTCTTTTAGCCAGTTTGTAATCCACGAAAGGACATCGTCACCTATTTCATGACTTTTTACTTTTCCTAGAAGCCTCTCAAGAGGAACTTTGTCAAATGCCTTCTGAAAATCCAAATACACTACATCTACTGGTTCACCTTTATCTACATGTTTATTAACTCCTTCAAAAACATGAAGATTTGTGAAGCAGATTTGTAAAGCTACTGCCTGTTCCTGCCTCTGACCTGTACACAGGCTTCATCTCTTCACCCGAACTTCCATTGCAGCACAGGTCCAATATAATTGGGAATGGCAAATTTCCAGCATGGGCTACAGGATGGCTTGGCTATACTTTCCAACAAAAGAAGGAGCAGAGACTCGAGTGTGCATGGTTGATAGCTGTGATATATCCTTAGTACAAGGGATGTACTATATGATGGCAAAAGCAAGGGGGCATACTCTTACTCATGACCTTGTATTTTGTTCTAGTTTGTATGGACTTCAGTGTGGGAAGGATAGCTTTCTCCCAGTCCCTCTTTCATGGAGTGACCATTTTTTGGTTAAATTCTCAATTCAAACTGGATGTTGAAAAACTCACCAGAATAGATAGATTATACCTGCCTCTTTCCTGGAATATTTAGAGTGAATCTCCTACAATTTTAGAGGATTTTATATAGCAAAACCTGGGTTTCTTTATGGGGTGAGGAAATGATCAGATTAGTGGAATGATTTGGCACCTGAAGAGTCGCAGTAGGCGAGGAAAGTGAAGCGATTGCCATTGTTTCCTAATACCTTGTAATCACTTAAACAAGTGGCCAAAAGCTTGAAACAATATTCACCTAAATCATGTCTAGACTCCAGCAGACAAACCTATAAGCACCATAGACATCAGTATAATAGGAAACCTTTCAAGGCTAAGTAGTTATTTTTTTAATTGTATTGTTATTGCTCATAACCCTTCCAAGAAACTGTTTAGAATAGCAAACAGCCTGGCAAAACTGTTTGTTGTAGCAACTCCTGTGTCCTCTAGTGAAGCCTGTGAGAGGTGTTCTGCCTTTTTGAACTAGCAAGGTTCTGAAAATACATGCCAAACTTATGGGGAGAGAGGTCTCCATGGAGACTGTTAAATCTAAAAACTGTGTTGATCCTTCAGATCCCCTGGGCCAAGTTGGATGAGTTAGTCAATTTGGTTGCGTCAGAGACTCCAACAAACCAGATAATGTTTGGGAGTCAGGATGTGCAAACCAGGCTGGCTGAGTCAGGGAATCCTACAGCACATGAAGAGCTTGGGATTCAGAGCAGGTTTAGCATGTTTCACTTTTGTTATAGATGTTCAGTAGTAATCTGCTTAGATTAGTGGATCAGTGGAATATAAATTGTTTTACATAAATAAATAAGTTAGTTATTACTGAACTTGCTGCTAACACCAATGACTGCATTTCCAGTCAGCATTCATCTCAGAATGAGTCATTTTATGGTCACTTTCAGGATGTCGGATTTAGACGTTAAAACATTTCTAATTTAAGATTTTTAGCATGTTTCCTATATTCAATATCATATTATTTACTTAAGACAGCTAAATATACATTTAATGTTTGTTTAGGGCTAATTATTATAGTGTCTTTGCATGTTGGTCTTCCTGTGTCCTTGAATTGTGCGGCCATTAAACTTTTATTTTACAAGTTCTCCCAAGATCCTGTTGTAGTGGAGAAATTTAGATAAATTCCAGAGCTCCATTCCTGGCCATACTAACTAAATGGTCAGTTTTTCATCAACGGCAGCAATTTATTCAGAAGGAGAACATTTTAGACCCATATCAATCAGGGTTTAGATGTGTCCATAGAATGAGGTCATTATTAGGTATGTGCAGTAGGAAAAAAATTGCTTTATTTTAAAATTTGTGTCATAGGGATCCTAATTCATTATCTTAGTTTCAAAATGAAAAAAATATGTTTTAGTTTGGTTCATTTTCATTTGCCAATAAAGTCAATGGGGGAAGAATAACAAGTAATTTTCAGCCTATTTTGGGCTTCAGAATAGGGGTTTTCTAATCAATTGTCTTAACATTTGTGGGGAGAAGTCAACAAAAGGCAAAAAAAATTCAAGGTACTTAGAAAGACCAAGGAGACTGGAAATTGGCACTAAAAGTGGCATGAATAGATTTAAAGGGATCCACGGTGGGAAATGTTCCACAGAATTCCTTGCTGACATCATCGGCTCTATAGTATATAAGCATTTCCTGTTCACCCTTCCAGTGCCTTGGCAATAGGTCTCCTTGCTCAGAGTAGTGGATTGCCATTCCTGCATTCCTGTATTCTTGTGTTCCTGCATTCCTGAATTCTTGAGTTCCTGAGTTCCTGCATTCCAATATTCCTGCCTTCCTGCCTCCTGTGTTCCTTGTCGTCCTTCTTCATTCCTTGGACTGATTTTGGCTTTGACTTCAGACTGGACATTGACCATGATCTACGCCGCCTGCCATGACCCTTGCCTAGAGCCTTACCACAAGCCACGCCACCTGCCTTGACCTTTGCTTGACTTACAACCTTGAGCTATTGCCTGCTCCTGCCTCTGACCTGTGCACAGGCTTCATCTCTTCACCCAAACTTCCATTGCAGCAGAGGTTTCACCTAAGTCCAGCTGGCCCCGGCACCCGAGGGGCTCAAGCTAAGGGGAACATGGTGATGAAGCTCCAGCTGGGCCTCTGCTTTCCTTCAGCTCCTCCACACAGGTAGCGCCAACTCCCCCTCGGTCTGAGGGTCCAGCAGCACAACATAGACATGGTTTAATGGGACAAAGCCAGCATATAGTTACCCAAGGGAAGACTTGTCTCACAAATTTTCTACAATTTATTCAGGGGTGAATAAACAGGTGGATAAAGGTGAACCAAGAACTCGCTTTCAGTATCGGGACCTTTATGTTCTACAATGGAATCATAATATAGACTAGAAGAAGTAGCAGAAACAATATGTCATGAACTGAACAAGGAAGAAGGCTACCTATCCTGCTCAGAAATGCATGTCTTATTTGCAACAGAGTTTGTCGACCTTGGATTGGTTTCATCAGTCATCTTTAGACCCACAGATAATGACAATCAAGGAAGACAATCCTTGATATATATGCTAAATATGAGTAACTGTAGTTATTTAGAAAAATCCACATGCCTATACTAAACATGGAATAACATTCAAAGATGCTCCAGCTTGTTTCAAATTTTGATCAATTTGTATTGGAAATTGCAAGAATATAACATTTTATAAATAAATAAATAAACAAACAAACCTGTGCTATATCAATCCCTTTGTGCATATGTTATAGAGATGTGCAGGGAAATATATTTTCATTCTGTTTTATTTTTAGATAATATTTTATGTTTTTTTTACATTTCATGTTTTTTCCTCATTTTTTCATAGTGTGTAATATTCACAAATTTTGAGCATTATTTGCAACTATTGCATACTACTTAGAAGTAGTATGCCCTATTTTCAGAAACAAATGAATCACATTTTCAGAGGGATTTTCTGGAGGATTGTGCATTTATTTTGGTGTAAAACAAGAGGGGGTTGGGGGGAATAATAGTTATATAAATGTATCACTGTCCTGCTCTTTGTTGACTGATGTAGTTTTCTGTGGTTATCTGTTTTTGATAGGAATAAAAATTACTAATTAAAAAACAAACAAGTGAAATAGGTATTATATCACCCTGGTCAATTAATGAAGGAAGGCTGGAAGAAAGACCTAGAAAGGAGATCCAGTAAGTAAAAGAAGCCAGAATATGAGTCAGACTCAAGCTCCCATAAGGCACATGGTTCTTGGAGGTAGAGGAACTATCTAGGCTTTACCCCATTGAGGGGAAGAGAGAGCCCAGCTATAGTAGGTGAAGGTTGAGAGCTTGTCAGGAGGGGTGGAACAGGAACAGGAATGAGTTTTATTAGAACCAGGAGAAGATACAGAGGCGATGGAGATGGAAGTGTTGAGCAGTCCTGAGGATGACTCTGAGCCAATGGATGTAGGAGTCGAGTAGTGGAGGTCCCTTCCAGAAGAGGGATACACTCAGGGAAACTGCAGGTCAGGAGCTTAAAGTAAATACTACCATGGGTGACTGAGTTGCAGCCACAGTGAAAGGGGAAGTACAAGCCTCAGCTACAGACTACGGTGGAAGGTGGCAGTAGGGCCTGGTTCCCTTAGAACCAGACCCTTAGAGCAGAAGCCAGACCTAGGCTGTGAAGGAAGCAACTGCAAGCAGCAGATATGAGGATTGATAGTTAGTTGCTTTATTACTGCATGATTTTTGGATTATTGTTGTTTAATAAATTAATGCTATAGAAACTGTAAACTAAGGGATTATATTGGCTCAACTGGGGTGAGAGGCCCCAAATCCATAATGGTGACACCCTGGAAGGAATAGGGTAAAGTAATGCTATAGAGACTTCAAACTACCAGGACAACCTGGAACTATATTTGCTTAAGCCCAACTCTCCAACTGGGGGGAGAGGGCCAGAATCCTTAAGTGTGACTCCCTAAAAGGAATGGGGTAAAGAAACACTATAGAGACTTTAAATTAGCAGGTAGGGAGATCATGTGATGCCTTGAGCAAAGAGGGATGTGATTTCCTTTGCTCTTCTCAACCCCCTGCCACATCTGCTTCCATCCCTTTTACTAGGCTATCCTCTAACAGCAGACAGGTGTTAGAAGTAGTGATGGTATTTCTGGAGGCCGTATAAGGTATGTCGGCTTGATTAACTAAAAAAGAAAAAGGTAAAGACAAAGCTAGGCCAGGAAACAGCAAGATGGCGGAGGTGAACCAGGCCTTGGAGAATCCAACAGTATGTGCAAAGGAGATTACAGAGTCGAAACAAGCAGTTGTGTCAGCTTTAGAGCCGAAATTTAAGATAATAGTAGATAAATTGGAGGAGGTGTATGCTTCTATGGCTATTTATGAGGTACAATTTGGGGAAATCAAACAAAGAGTATCTGCGAATCAAGATGATGTAACAGCAACTGAAGAGGAAATGCACACTTTGAAAGCAATGGTCCAAAAACAAGAAGATAGACTTGATGAGCTAGAAAATCGCTCCTGATGAAATAATTTACATTTTGTCAGTCTCCCTGAGACTCTGCTTGAGAAGGACTTAGTAAAATTTATGAAGATTTGGCTGGTGTTGCTATTGGGCCTTAACACAGTGAGAGGTCCTTTGCATATTGAGCGTGCACACCGCTTAGGAGCAAAAAGGGAATGTATGGAGTGATCGAGAGTAATTATTGCTCATTTTTTTGTTTTTTTATTTTGTATAATTCTTTGTTTATTATTTCCATTACATATTCAAGAAGTAATTACATACTTGAATGAAAAACATATATGGCATTCAGTAATATATCTGAAACAATAAATTGAAGAAACAAATAGTCATTTATCAGAGATGTACTAGTCCTCAGCAGGGATCCATTACCACAATCCCCGGACAATTATATTAAAACATTAAGGTAAAAAGCTGGTATAACTAGGCACTCTCAATATGAACGGTATCCTAACGGGAACTTTTTTACATTTAGGTAATAGGAGAAGAGCTAGCGACAGGCACATACTTTTCACTAATGAAAGAGGAAAGCTGAGAAGAAGTAAAGAAAACATATGAGGCGCTTTTGTATTTGATTATACATTTGCACAGAAATGTAAGGAAAAAAGCAGCCCCATTTCTATAACATGTGGTTTTAAAATCAAGAATTGTTTCCACTTCTTTTGAGTTTCTCGAGCAAAATCGGGATACACATGCACATTCAAACCAAGAAAATTCTCAGCACAATTCCTAAAGAATCTTTTAAGTATCCATTCTTTATCACTAGGAATGTGCATTCGTTTGTGACGAAATAGGAAATAGAGACGCGTCGCGGTTCGGGAGGGCGCTGAAACGATAAGAAAACCCCCAAAATTTTGTATGGTTTTCTTATCGTATTTTTTTGGAGGGGGGAGAAAGAGCACATTAAAAAAACCCAAAAAACCCCCCAAACCCTCCCCAACCCTTCAAATTTAATTAATTGCAACATCCCACCCTCCCGACCCCCCAAGATGGCACTGGCCGTCTATTGATCCTACCATGTGACAGAGGCCGGCCAATGGCACCGATAGCCCCTGTCATATGGTAAGGGCAAAGGGCCATTGGCACCATTTTGATTACTGGCAGCCGATGGCCCGAGAGTGGGAGATCGCTCCCGGCACTCCCGCTGGACCACCAGGGACTTTTGGTAAGTCTTGCGGGGTCGGGAGAGTTGAGGGTTGCAATTAATTAAATTTGAAGGGTTGGGGTGGGTTTTGGTTTTGGGTTTTTTTACAACCACCATCTGCCCCCCCCAGATTTTGGGCTTTGTTTCGGGGGGCAGACAAAATAGAATCAGCCTGAACCACGGGAAAACGAAATTTCCCCCAGCGGGCCGATAACGAAGGCCAAACCAAAAGGTTTGACTGAATCACATCTCTATTTATCACGCTATAAAAGAAAGGAAACAATAAGGGGCGGATTTTCAGAGCCCTGCTCGCCTAAATCCGCCCAAAACCGGGCGGATTTAGGCGAGCAGGGCCCTGCACGCCGGTGAGCCTATTTTACATAGGCCTACCGGCGCGCGCAGAGCCCCGGGACTCGCGTAAGTCCCGGGGTTCTCCGAGGGGGGCATGTCGGGGGCGTGTCGGGGGGCGGGCCCGGTCGTCGCGGCGTTTCAGGGGCGTTGTCGGCAGCGTTTTGGGGGTGGGCTACGGGGGTGTGGCTACGGCCCGGGGCGGTCCGGGGGCGTGGCCACGCCCTCCGTACCCGCCCCCAGGTCGCGGCCCGGCGTGCAAGAGACCCGCTGGTGCGCGGGGATTTACTTCTCCCTCCGAGAGGCGTAAATCCCCGGAGAAAGGTAAGGGGGGGGGGTGTAGACAGGGCCAGGCGGGTGGGTTAGATAGAGGAAGGGAGGGGAAGATGAGGGGAGGGCGTTAGAGGATTCCCTCCAAGGCCGCTCCGATTTCGGAGCGGCCTTGGAGGGAACGGGGGTAGGCAGCGCGGCTCGGCGCGCGCCGGCTATACAGAATTCATAGCCTTGCGCGCGCCGATCCAGGATTTTAGTGGATACGCGCTGCTCCGCGCATATCTACTAAAATCCAGCGTACTTTTGTTGGCGCCTGGAGCGCCAACAAAAGTACGCCTATGCGCGCTATTTGAAAATCTACCCCTAAGTGTAGCTGGTAAAACCATGTCCTTCTGTGATGTCTCAATAATGTTTGTAATATCCAAATGTGAATCAAGCAAAGTGAAAATCTGGCTTCCATGCTGTTCCTCAGTTCCCTTCTTGAAAGGTGGAAGATAATAAATTCTTCTTGTCACAGGAAATGTTTGTTCGGGTATTTTAAGATTTTCCAACAAATATTTTTGCCACATATCTTTTGCAGCAATTAGAGGGTCCTTGGGAAAGTTAATAAATCGTATATTCTTCACTCGAGCTCGGTTTTCAATTGCCTCTAATTTGTATTTTATACTTGTGTTTTCTTTTACAATTGAGCATTGCATATCCTTCATAGCAGAAACTTTTTTTTTCAGATTTTCACTGTCCCCCATATTCTTTTTAATCTGGAATTCTATAGTACTCACACGGTACTCCAACCCACTTACTGATTTAACTACCGGTTTCAATTGTGTGGTAATATTAGGATTTAGGGAAGATATTGCATCGCAAATTACTTCTAAGTTGATCTGTGTGGGCTTCACCCAATCAAATGCGTGAAAATCAATTACCTCTTCCTCCTGCCACCACAACATGGGTAAAAATGCTTGTATCTCCGGTCCCGCAGTGGTAGAGGGCTCTCCAGAGGATTTCACTTCCACTCCCCGAGACCCTGTAGCGTTGCTCCTTTCCAGCAATCCTGCTTCTTGGGGTAGGCCCAAGGATCTAGCTACAGCCAGATTGACTGGAGCACATTGTTTTTTGGGGAGAGAGAAGTTTGCAGCTCCAAGGGGACTCTGGGTTCAGCTTCCTCCCATGAGCGAGCCAGCGAGCCAGCTCCCAGAATCAGGTCCTCGCCACAAATAAAAGTCCATCGGGCCCGTAATCGTAGTATGTTGTATTGCTTCTCTTTCCTTAGCTCTACACTTCCTAGCGGTATGTGGCATGCCTTCCTCATAGGAACCCGAGGAGCACTCACAGATGCATCCTACCAGCGCGGCCATCTTTGATCCCCTATTTCTCTTTTTTTTTTTTTTGCCTATAAAGTGGATTCTTTGTAGGCCTTAAGATCTGTTAAAAAGTTGTCCTATGAAAATAAGAACATTCTTGTGTTCCAGGATTTTTCTCCTAAATTATCTGCCCAACACAAAGAAATTTTGCCTGTATGCTCATGGCTGCATGCTCTGGGTTTGAGATTTGCACTCATAGAGCCAGCTAGGCTTTGGGTTATGCTTCCTGAAGGTACTCAATGGTTCCAGTCTGTTGGAGAAGAAATTAAATTAGTGACTCATCTGGAAAATACAAGAATGGCGGTGATAATTACTTGAAGACTCTGCTCCACCTAGTTGATGACATGACGACAGTGACATAAGGCTATATACGTTATTTCTCATTTTATGGGCTTCCTATGGAATTTAAGCAATTTATTGTGCTGGATAAAGCATAGATGACTTTTAGGATGATGCATAGGCATGGTTTGCTCCCTGTAAGTTTCATGCCTTATTCAGCCTACTGCTTTATCTTTGCTCTGGATTTGTTATGGAACTTTTCTTCCTTAAATTCAGTGAAAACACTGGCAACTCTCATTGTTACACATTGGCACTGCTTGGGGCATTCTAGGGCATGGAGGAGGCTCTGCTCCGCGAACACAGAGCTACAACTTTCTTGGAAATTAACAAATTGTGTAAGTTTGGAAAAAGTGAAATTAGCTTCTAGTTATGATTCACAATTCTTCCTTGAGAAGGAATGATTCTTTGCAGAGAGGTTACTAGTAAAGTTTTACAGTTAGGTAACATCTCACTTGTGGGAATATATGGCAACAGATAGTGGCAGGTTGGAGAAATTATGGCATCGGTACTGATCTTGCCACTTTGGGTGAAATTCTCATTTAATAGAGGTGCTGAGTAAAGGGGTTTGGGGGGAAAGGGGAATGGATGCAGTGAGGGAGGGAAGTATTATTAGGAGAATTAGTTGTGTGGGCTGGAAGAAGGGTCTATTGATGGGAGAAGTAAAATATGGACTAGTGGGCACCTTAGCTGGGGAGGTGCTCACTTTCAAATATTTACCTATCTTGGATGTTTAATTATCATACATGAATGAGAAAGAGTAAACCAACACTGAAATTGGTTTCTTGGAATGTCTGTGGTATCCACACATCAGTGAAATGTACAAAAATTTTGACAGTTCTTAAAAAATTAGCCTCTGATATAATTTATTTGCAGGAAATGCACTTGAGTGATGTGGAACATCAGAAGCTTAAGAGTGATTGGGTGGGGCAGTTTTATTTTGCATCTGCTTCCACCAGATCCATTGGATTAGTGATTCTTATTCACAAAAATTGCCCCCTAAAAATTGAAAAGAAGTCAAAGATCCTCTGGGATGATACTTAATCATAGCAGAACTGGGAAAGAAGTGTGTGGCACTTTGTAATATATATGCTCCTAATAAATATGATCATGCTTTCTTTACTAAGATAGTACAGCTGCTATTAACTAATCTAGAGGATATGATAATTGTGGGAGGTGATTTTAATATAGTGGCAGAACCAAACCTAGACAAATCTCACTTGACTAGCAGTAAGATTCTGGTTGTGAACACGGGTATTCTCTTCCTAAATTCAGAGCTCCATCTTCTTGATTTGGGAAACCTTCCACTCACTTGAAAGAGATTATACTTACTTTCTAGAGCATATGCCACATTCAATAGATTGGATTACTTTTTGTTTTCACAGAATGGATTTTCTTATATTGATGATACCAGTATTGGAGAATAAGAATTTCAGATCATGTTCCTGTTTGTATTACACTTAATGGGTTGGGAAGGAGACCTTCTAAGGGTTTGGAGATTTCCATATTATTTGGATAATGATTCTTCTTTTCAGGAATTTCTGAAACAAAGTTGGACAAACTACACAGTTCATAATGGGATTCATTTTGAAGACACCAATTTTGGCCTGGTACACAGCTAAATCTGTTTTGAGAGGAGACAGACATACAATCTTTCATCATTAGGTAAAGAAAGGTAATATATAAACATATTTTGGCTTTAGAATCTAAGCTAAATTTAAGGAAAAAATGTTTGGCTGAATTCAATAATGCTGCAAATAGGAAAGTATTTCTTTCACTTCAGGTACAATTTAATATGCTCCTACATCAAAGAGCAAAAAAGAGTATTTTATATTACAAATTTAAATTGTATCAACATAGCGAAAAGCAGGTAAATTGTTGGCCCGTCTAATCAGATCTGATTCAGGTCCTAAATACATTTCTCATTTAAAGGGCAAGAGTGGGACGATACTCCATTCTAATCATGATATTTTGACCTCCTTTGTTGATTTCTATACAAAATTATAAACCCCTGAGGGATCTGATATAGCCAAATGTCTGGGTTTTCTACAAAATTTGGGATTAAAAACTTTTGAACATAAACATTTACTAAAACTAAACAGGCCCATTAGTGTGGGGGAACTATTGCTGGCTGGGAATATAGCAGGCTAAGCTATTGAAGACACTTGGACTGAATGAATTCAATGCTGAATTCTACAAAATCTTGTCAGAACCAATTGCTCCCCTGCATAGTAAAACTTTTGCAGCATTAAGTAATAGAGGCTATTAACACAACAATGCCAATAAAGACATATTAACAGTCATTCCCAAACCAGGGAAAGATAATTCATCTGTTGCTTCCTACTGCCCGATTTTCTTGCTACATTTTGATCAAATGTCATTAGCCAAAATATTGGCCAATTGTTTGGCATTGATATTACCAGAATTTATCGATTAGGACAAGTGGGATTTGTCCAGGGTAGACATGTTACAGTAAATATACATAGGTTACTTGCTGCCATTTCTTTTGTACCAGTAGGAAAATTTATTTATTTATTTATTTATGTTTTTATATACATAAAGGGGTAGATTTTCAAAGGGTTACGTGCGTAAAATCCACTCATAACCCTCAAAAACCTATCCCTGCACGCACAGAGCCTATTTTGCATAGGCTCAGCTACGCGTGCAAGCCTTGGGATGCGCTTTTGTCCCAGGGCTTTCAAAAATGGGCGGGCCAGGGGCGGGGCTGGGGGCATGGCGGCGGTTCAGGGATGGGCGTGGGATGGGGACGAATCTTCCGGCACAGCAGTCTGTGCTGGGGGATGGCGAGCCGGCGCGCGGAAGTGGCAGGCGTAACTCAACGAGATAAGGTAGGGGGGGATTTAGGTAGGGCTGGGGGGGTGGGTTAGATAGGGGAAGGGAGGGAAATGTGGGGGAAAGCAAAAAAAAAAAAAGTTCCCTCCAAGGCCGCTCCGATTTCGGAGCGGCCTTGGAGGGAAAGGAGAAAGCCATCGGGGCTCCCCTTGGGCTCGGTGCATGCAAGGTGCACAAGTGTGCACCCCCTTGCGCACGCCGACCCCGGATTTTATAACATGTGTGCGGTAGCGAGCACATGTTATAAAATCAGGTGTACATTTGTGCGCACCGGGTAGCACGCACAAATGTACCCCACGTGTTTAAACTAAAATCGGCCCCAAATTGCATATAAGGTCAGTGTAAATATATCTTTTCTAGTAGTCAGCTTCAATGCTGAAAAAGCATTTGATTGAGTGAAATGGCAGTATTTAATTATTTGAACTTCTAGACCATATGCAGCTAGATGGTCTTTTTTTGCATGAGATTTAGTTGCTATATACTATCAGACAGTGGAAGTAACAAAAATGGAGAATGTTTTGACATTTTCATAATCAATAGAGGGACAAGACAAGGATGTCCATTGTCACCTTTGTTGTTTCTATTAACAAATTCAACAGGACCCTACCATCAAGGGTATGCCAATGGGACCCTCATCTTTTAAGTATGCTGCATTTGCTAGTTTTTCTATGTGAACCCATTGGTTCTCTTGCAAAACTGTTACATTTCTTTCAAATTTGGGGGGAATTTTTGAGATTGAAACAATAAAAACAAATCTGAAGCCTTAGCAGACCCAGAAGAAGTGAAAACTAATTAGAGGGGAGATTTCTTTTTAAAGTGGGCCTCAGGATCCTTTCATTATTTAGGGATAATCATTGCTTTGAACTTAAAACAAATGTATGCTCTCAATATACTGCCATTACTCCAGTTTACCAGGTCCAAGTTGGGTGTTTGGAAACATTTACCTTTTTCTTTGGAGGGGGGAGGGGGGTGTAAATCTTTTTCAGATGGTCATATTTCCTAAATGACTATACATTTTACAGACTTTACCCCTTTGGCTCTTAAGTAAGGATATTAAGGTCTTGGACAAATTCATATTACAATTTCTATGGGCAGATAAAAAAACCCCTAGAATTTCTCTTCAACAATTAAAAAGAAGTTGGGATCAGAGAGGATTTGGTCTCCAAAATATGGAACTCTATAATTTAGCAAGTCTATTATTAGTGGTCAGAGGCTGGCTTTACAATGGCTCTATATTTACCTCTATAGTTAATGATCAAGAGATGGTAGATCTGCGTTAATTTCACAGACCTCATCAGATAAATTACCATCAAACCCCGCAAGTCAAATATTAGTGGCACCATTATGATGGGCATGAAAAAGACTTATGAAAATGATGAAAATGTCTAGTGTGTACATGCCAATTTTACCACTTCAGGGAAATGCAGATTTTCTACCAGGTATGCAGTCTCTGCGTTTCCAGTACTGGAAAGATAAAGGGATTACACAAATTAAACGTGCTCTCTGAGGGGGGAACATTATTAACATTTCAAACATTACAGACCCAATTTGGCTTAATTGAGTTTGTTTGTTTTTTTCATATCTGCAACTGCATCATTACATCATTTCCCTGAACAGGACAGATTGAAACCTGAGTATGGTTGACAAGGTGGATAACGTTTTTCAAGTAGAATGAAGGAAGATATCACTGGCCAGACTGTACAAGGGATTGTTAAAATTAGACAAAGAAGTAGGAGTTCAGACACTTTGTGATCATTGGAGGGCAGAGAGTGGTTTTCCAATTTCTCAGAAAATCTTGTTACCGTGCTTTAAAGCAATTAAAACCTTTTCATCCAACAGCTACCTAAGAGAAATCCAATTTAAGTTTTTCCATAGGGCACATATCTTGCAGGTGTTAGCCTTTAAAGCACAACTATCTCTGAAATTTGTTAAAATATTTCCTCGTTAGAGGTTCTCTAACTCATGCTTTTTGGGGGTGCCTGATAATCTCCATATTTTGGAAAGGGTCATACATTAATGAACTTATGGGTTGTGATAGTCCCTTAGTACCAGATCTAATATTATTTGGAACATAAATATTTATGAAGAGATGGGGAAAGACTTTTAATTAAAAAATTATTGGTGCAAGGGAAAAGATCTATTTTATTAGTGTGGAAAGAAGAAACATTTCCTTCTTATTGGTTATGGCGTAATGCTGTGCATAATATGATGTTTACGGAATCCCTGGCGGCACAAATGTCGCTTAAATCCAAGACAAGGTTTTTGAACATTTGGAACAATTATATCCAAAATTTATCTAGCAGACCTCAGTCTAATTTTAAACACTTTATAAATGGTTTGCATTCTCCTTCAAAAGACAGTTTGTATATGGAACTAAGATTTCTGTGGCTGATAGGAGCGAGGGAGGTAGTCAGGTTGGGAGATACTTGGGAGAGAATTCCTGAGCTGTGTGCTGTGGGGTGGTGAGTGACTTACTAGTTTTGGTGGGTAAGAGTAACCCATCTGAACCAAATTTGATGATCTTATAGTGGACTTGGGGAACTGAGGGGTGTGTGCTTGGGGGGGGGGGGGGGAATAATAATAATAAAATTGAAACTTTCATTATTTGAGGTTTAATGAGTTGACTTCTCATGGTATAGAAACTTTGGGGCGGATTTTAAAAGGGTTGCGCGCGTATATTACGCACGTAACCCTGAATACCCGCTCCTGCGCATACCGAGCCTATTTTGCATAGGCGATGCGTGCAAGCCCCGGGATGCATGTATGTCCCAGGGCTTTAAAAAAGAGGTGGAGTGGGCGGGGTGGGCAGTCCGAGGGCGGGGTAGGGGTGAGACCGAGGCCTCCAGCACAGTGGCTGTGCTGGGGGATTGCGTGCTAGCATTTGGCCGGCGTGCGCAACCTATGCCTGCCCAGAGGCAGGTGCAACTTATTTAAAAAAGGTCAGGGGGGGGTTAGATAGGGCTGGGGGGCGGGTTAGGTAGGAGAAAGGAGGGGAAGATGGGGGGTTGGAAGGAAAGCACTCCGAGGCTGATCCAACTTCGGAGCGACCTTGGATGGAACAGGGAAAGCCATCGGGGCTTTCCTAGGGCTCACTGCGTGCAAGGTGCACCCCCTTGCACGCGCCGACCCCAGATTTTATAACATGTGCGTGACTGTACTCGCATTTATAAAATTGGGAGTAGATTTGTGTGCGCCGGATTGCGCGCGCAAATCTACGCCTGCGCATACCTCTTAAAATCCGGCCCTATGTTTGTATGGTGCATGCTTTTGTTCATTATGATGTTATTATATTCGTCACTGTTCTTTATGCCAGGTTGTTGTATTCTTTTGTCATGCCAATAAAGATATATGAAATTAAACTACTGGGACAACCTGGGACTATGTTTGTTTAAGCCCAGCTTACCAAATGGGGTGAGAGGGCCCAAATCCATAACTGTGACTCTCTGGAAGGAAAAGGTATATTAATGCTATAGAGACTTCAAATTATCAGGATACCCTGGGACTATGTTTGCTTAAGCCCAGCTCACCAACTAGGGTAAGAGAGCCCAAATTCATAGCTGTGACACCCTGGAAGGAACGGGGTAAAATTAGGCATGAGAACTGGAGTACCTGGCCTGGGAGCCTCTGAGGGAGGAACTGGGGAAAGCTGCAAGGAGAAGCCAGGCAGTGGGACCATGGAGAAACCCCCCTAGTGACTTAACCAGTGTTTCAACTTCTGATTTAACTAGAGAATTTCAGCTGGATTATGAGTGGGAGAGTGGCCGATGGCACGGACTTACGATATTTGGTGTCAGTTGTGGGATCACGAAGCCTCATGTCACAGAGGAAAATAGAGACAAGGATAGTATGGACACCTAGAAACACAGAGATACAAGAAGAAATGAGGTAAGAGTACTCAATTCTAATTGCTGTTGGATACTAGGGGACAACCAGTGGCGGGATTTTCATTAAAATTAGACATGAAAATAGATGCCCTAAGGTAAGGGTACCACAGGATATCGCTGAACTATTTTATAGATATATTAAAAAAAAGGAAAAAAAAAAAGAGGGAGAGTTCTTGGAGTAGGGAACTTGTAGTGGTGCCACACTTGGGTTTGTCTTTTGTTTTGTTTCCTGAAGTCCAGGATGGTTCCAACTGCCCTGACAAGCACGAATGAATCAATGTCTCCAAGAAAAGTGAAAGTGATGAATTTCAAGGGACTCAATTTACCGATATGTAATTAAAATTGCATGACTTCAGGTCCTCAGTTTCTGTTATGTATTTAATTGAATAATACGCAGCAGAAGACAAAATATCTCCAGTTGTTACTGAAAGGTCATTATTTTTATCTGATTTATATGATGCTCCCCCGATGAAGCTTTTAATTAGGTGAAACAAAGGCCTTTGTTGGCTATATACAAGAGGGTCTTTTAGTCAATATTCTATGAGTTTTTGTGGAATTCAGTGCTGTGGTAGTTTTTATCATTTTATTGGGGAATTACTGGTGTGTTTGAGGCATGAATGGTTTGAGTGTTTGAATAATTTTAAGATGTGTGTTGTGGGCTAATAGCGGAGTTGCGTTAATGATTGATGCATAAAACTAATAAAGTGTTTTCTGCTTGTGTAGGCATATGCGTATACATAAGCATTTTCATATATAACAATGTGAATAAATATCTGAGGTATAATTAAGGTTTTGTTAAG
Source organism: Rhinatrema bivittatum (assembly GCF_901001135.1). Lineage (NCBI taxonomy): Eukaryota > Metazoa > Chordata > Amphibia > Gymnophiona > Rhinatrematidae > Rhinatrema > Rhinatrema bivittatum. The sequence goes on from NC_042615.1 coordinate 773,840,295, forward strand.
GGTATTTTTGTTATGTTTTGTATTATTACACTTTTTACACCCTTTAGTAGGGTGACTGCCAATATATATGATTTTTACTCTCTATATGTAGAGAGTAAAAAACATCTCTCTCTCTCTCTCTTCCAGAGAGAGATGGAGTTTTAAAAAGAAAAGAATGAGTACAGAGGGAAGATTCAATGCGCTTTTTTTCTCAGCTAGCCATGGACTGAGTTACAGTTCAGTAAATTTGAATGTCACTACCACAGCCACAGTACTTGGGTATTTATCCAATACCTGCAGACAAGCAGGTTCCTTAGGCATTCTTTTTTTCTCTGTGCCAATCTCTTGTCTCTCTTTTCATCTGGGACACCATCAAAAAAGAGTAAAGGGCTGACTTTCAACAATGCTGCTGAGTTGTTTATTCAGGATGCCATTGGTTTTTACCACTGCTTGTTGAAACTAAGGTGCTCAGCTTTGAACACTGAACACAATGAAGCTAATGTAATGAGTCTAATATGTCAGTGAACAAAACACAATGAAGTTTTAGCAACAAACACTCTTGGTTTCAAGTTATTGCCTCCCTTAGATTCAGGGCTTTGAATTTTATTGTTTTGTTGCTGTAGCCTTTTTTTTCACAGATGAATGGCCACACCATTCCAATAAAGCACTTTTTTTTTTGTCTCTGTGCCTTTATCATCTCTGCATTACCTCCTGACAGAGAAAGTACTCCAATAGTATCTTAACAGCCTGCAGGGACAGAAAACCTGCAGGCAACCTTATTTAATAAGTTATATTTTCTTTAAAAAATATATAATTTTTTTTAGGTCTATTTAATGTGGTGGATAAAAGAGTCTCTTTCAGTATCTTCTAAGTCCTTGAAATCTTTCAGCTGCGGCAGAGCACCACTGAATATTGAAAAATCTCAGCCACTGCTAATCCTAGGAAGTGGGAAACTATCCGTCACACGTAGGTGCTCACTTATCACTTAGGTACTAATACTGCCAGCACTAATGTTAAATTGCCTTGCACTGTACTGGCATTATGCATTTATCACTGCATGAATTTATCATGCAGTGCTAGATTAATGAGATATTAAACAATTCTAGCCAAGATGCAAATTGGCATGGCAAAGGGCTAGTGCTAATATTTAACAAATGAGCACCTATGGCCAGCTTCAAGTTTCAGGATTTCTATTGGTGCATGGTTCGGAATGATGTATCTTTGAAGAATACTAAGAGAACAGGAAAATTAGGTCATCTCAGTAGAGAGGATAAAATAAATACCAAAATGGACCAGGTTTCTTTTAGTAAAGTGCAGAAAGATTCCAAATTACCCCTGTCAACTGATGAAAAGGTTGTTAACACAAACAAAAAAATAATAATTTGGAAATGACTGTAAACAAATCCTAGAAGTCTAAAAACTAAGATCGGACAGTTAGAGTAGATAGCACTGGATGAAGAGATAGATATAATTGACTTCTCAGAGACCTGGTGGAAGGAGGATAACAATGGCACATTGTGATACCAGGATGAAACAGGAGGAGGGGTGGCACTATATGTTAAAGAGAGCATTGAGTCAAACAGGATAAAGGTTCTTCAGGAAACAAAATGCAATGTTGATTCTTTATGGATAGAAATTCCAGGTGAAAAAGGGAATAAAATAGTAGTAGGTATGTATTACCGTCCACCTGGCCAGAATGTTAAGAGAAATCAGGGAAGCTAACCAATTTGGCAGTGCAATAAATAATGGGAGATTTCAATTTCCCCAATATTGACTGGGTAAATGTAACATCAGGACTTACTAGAGACATAAAGTTCCTGGATGTAATACATGACTGCTTCATGGAGCAATTGGTTCAAGAACCAAAAAGAGAGGGAGCTATCTTAGATTTAATTCTTAGTGTAACACAGGATTTGGTGAGAGAGGTAACAGTGGTGGGGCCACTTGGCAACAGTGATCAAAACATGATCAAATTTAAACTAATAACTGGAAGGGGGGACAATAAGTAAATCTGCAGCTCTAACACTAAACTTTCAAAAGGGAAACTTTGATAAAATGAGGAAAATAGTTAGAAAAAAACTGGAAGGTGCAGCTCCAAAGGTTAACAGTGTTCAACAGGCATGGACATTGTTTAAAAATAGAATCCTAGAGGTGCAGTCCATTTGTATTCCACAAATTAAGAAAGATGGAAGGAAGGCAAAACAATTACCGTCATAGTTAAAAGGTGAGGTGAAAGAGGCTATTTTAGCCAAAAAAAAAAACACCTTCAAAAATTGAAAGAAGGATCCATCTGAAGAAAATAGGATAAAACATAAGCATTGTCAACTTAAGCGTAAAACCTTGATAAGACAGGCAAAGAGAGAATTTGAAATGAAGTTGGCCATAGAGGCAAAACTCATAATAAAAACATTTTAAAATATATCTGAAGCAAGAAACCTGTGAGGGAGTCAGTTGCACCATTAGATGACCGAGGGGTTAAAGGGACTTTTAGGGAAGATAAGGCCATTGAAGAAAGTCTAAATGAATTATTTGCTTCTGGTTTACTAATGAGGATGTTGGGGAGATACCAGTTCTGGAGATGGTTTTCAGGGATATGATTCAGACGAACTGAATGAAATCACTGTGAACCTGGAAGATGTAGTAGGCCAGATTGACAAACTAGAGTAGCAAATCACCTGGACCGGATGGTATGCATCCTAGGGTACTGAATGAACTAAAAAATGAAATTTCTGATCTATTAGTTAAAATTTGTAACCTATCATTAAAATCATCCATTGTACCTGAAGACTGGAGGGTAGCCAGTGTAACCCCAATATTTAAAAAAGGCTCCAGGGGCGATCCAGGTAACTATAGACCAGCGAGCCTGACTTCAGTGCTGGGAAAAATAGTGAAAACTATTCTCAAGATCAAAATCATAGAGCATATGGAAAGACATGGTTTAATGGAACACAGTCAACATGGATTTACCCAAGGGAATTCTTGCCTAACAAATCTGCTTCATTTTTTTGAAGGGGTTAATAAACATGTGGATAAAGGTGAACCGGTAGATGTAGTGTATTTGGATTTTCAGAAGGTGTTTGACAAAGTCCTTCATGAGAGGCTTCTAAGAAAACTAAAAAAGTCATGGGATAGGAGGTGATGTTCTTTCATGGATTACAAACTGGTCAAAAGACAGGAAACAGAGAGTAGGATTAAATGGTCAATTTTCTCAGTGGAAAAGAGTAAACAGTAGAGTGCCTCAGGGATCGGTACTTGGACCGGTGCTTTTCAATATATATATAAATGATCTGGAAAGGAATATGACGAGTGAGGTTAGCAAATTTGTGGATGATACAAAATTATTCAGAGTAGTTAAATCACTACAGGAGGACCTTGCAAGACTTGAAGGTTGGGCATCCAAATGGCAGATGAAATTTAATGTGGACAAGTGCAAGGTGTTGCATATAGGAAAAAATAACTCTTGCTGTAGTCACACGATGAATACTGTATACAATTCTGGTCACCACATCTCAAAAAAGATATAGTTGCGATGGAGAAGGTACAGAGAAGGGCAACCAAAATGATAAAGGGGATGGAACAGCTCCCCTATGAGGAAAGGCTGAAGAGGTTAGGGCTGTTCAGCTTTGAGAAGAAATGGCTGAGGAGGGATATGATAGAGGTCTTTAAGATCATGAGAGGTCTTGAACTAGTAGATGTGAATCGGTTATTTACACTTTCGAATAATAGAAGGACTAGGGGGCATTCCATGAAGTTAGCAAGTAGCACATTTAAGACTAATCAGAGAAAATTCTTTTTCACTCAATGCACAATAAAGCTCTGGAATTTGTTGCCAGAGGATGTGGTTAGTGCAGTTAGTGTAGCTGGGTTCAAAAAAGGTTTGGATAAGTTCTTGGAGGAGAAATCCATTAACTGCTATTAATCAAGTTTACTTAGGGAACAGCCACTGCTATTAATTGCATCAGTAGCATGGGATTTTCTTAGTGTTTGGGTAATTGCCAGGTTCTTGTGGCCTGGTTTGTCCTCTGTTAGAAACAGGATGCTGGGCTTGATGGACCCTTGGTCTGACCCATCATGGTGATTTCTTATGTTCTTAATGAACTAACAGGCAATTAAATGCTAAAAGAAATTAAGAAAGTTAAGAAAATCAGCAGCACATTAATAATGGGTGATTTTAATAACCCCAGTATTGACTGGGTGAATGTTACATCAGGACATGCTAGAGAAGTAAAGTTCCTAGATTAAATAAACGACTGTTTCATGAAGCAGATGGAAAAAGAACCAACAAAAAGGGAAACTGTTTTAGACCTAATCCTTAGTGGAACACAGTATTTGGTGTGAGAAGCCACTTGGTTATAGTGATCACAACATTATCAAATTTATAACTGGAGGGAGTGCAAAAAAGAAATCTACTGCAATAGCATTTAACTTTCATAAAGGTGATTACGCTAAAATGAGGAAAATGGTTAGGAAAAAACTGAATGGAGCAAATGCAAAGATTAAGAGTTTAGCTCAAGCATAGACATTGTTTAAAAATACCATCTTGGAAGCCCAGACCAATGTTTTCCACATTTGAGAAAAGAAGGATAAATGACTAACAGTTTGGTTAAAAGGTAAGGTGAGAGAAGCTATAATATCTAAAATAATATCTTTCAAGAAATGAAAAAAGGGATCCAGGTGAAGAAAACAGGAAACAGCATAAGCACTGGCAAGTCAGATGCAAAGCATTGATAAAGTAGGCAAAGAGAGAATTTGAAAAGATGCTTGCTGTGGAAGCAAAAACTCACAAAATCTTTTCCAGGTATATTTGTGGTAAAAAGCCTATGAGGGAGTCAGTTGGACCATTAGATGATCAAGATGTAAAAGGGATACTTAGGGATGTCAAAGCCGTAGCAGAGAGAGAAAATGAATTGCTTGCTTTGAATTCGCTGAGGAAGATAGAAAGGTGATGATTCAGAAGAACTAAAACAAATCTCAGTGAACCTGGAAGCTGTACTAGGGTAAGTTGACAAACTAAAGAGTAGCAAATTGCCTGGCCCAGTGGAATACATCCCAGAGTGCTGAGAAAAGAAATTGCAGACCTGCTATTGGGAATTTGTAAACTATCAGTAAAATCATCTATGGTACCTGAAAACGGAAGGGTTGCCAATGTAACGCCAATTATTACAAAGGGATTAAGAGGTGATCCAGGAAACTATAGACCAGTGAATCTGAGGTTTATGTCAGGCAAAATGGTAGAAACTATCATAAAGAACAAAATTGCTGAACATATATATAAGCATAGTTTAATAGGACAAAGCTAACATGGATTTAGGCAAGGGAAATCTTGCCTCACATTGCTACTTTTTTTTTGAAGGCATAAACAAACATGTGGATAAAGATGAGCCAGTTGATATTAGAGGTGTGAATCGTGTAATCGATCGTCTTAATGATCAATTTTGGCTGGGGGGGAGGGAAATCTGATCGTCGAGTTTTTTTTTTCTAAAAATCGTTAAAAATCGTAAATTGGGGGAAGGCGGGAAAACCGGCACACCAAAAAAACCCTAAAACCCACCCGAACCTTTAAAACAAATCCCCCACCCTCCCGAACCCCCCCAAAATGTTTTAAATTACCTGGGGTCCAGTGGGGGGGGTCCCGATGCGATCTCCTCCCGCTCTCTGGCCACCGCTGCGTTGAGAAATGGCGCCGGTGGCCCTTTGCCCTTATCATGTGACAGGCCAAAGGTAGTGCCGGCGCCATTTTGTTTCCTGGCTCCCGACGTCACGCGTGCCGGAGATCACCCCTGGACCCTCGCTGGACCCCGCTGGACCCCCAGGGACTTTTGGCCAGCTTGGGGGGGGGGGCAAAGGTAGCGCCGGCGCCATTTTGAAGATTGGCAATACCGCCCGCGTGCAGGAGGTCGCTCCCGGACCCCTGCTGGACTTTTGGCAAGTCTTGTGGGGGTCAGGAAATTAAAATGTCATATATAAACATCGGGGTAACTTCTCGTTATGAAGGTTACTACCCTCAAACATTAAGCCTTATACTTCACTTTGATACAGCTCCAACACTGCTCTCTACATCAATGGCAGGGGAGGAAGGAAATTGGAATAAAAAAGTTATCAATAAGGTCCCTGAACTCAGCGGTTGTGGTAACAGAAAGGCATGGGAAAATAAGTGTGAAGCTTGCTGGACAGATTGGATGGGCCTGTTGGTCTTCTTCTGCCGTCATTTCTATGTTTCTATGTTTCTATAATTGTTATACAAGTAACCACTTCTCATGTTTATTGCTACAAGTTATATGCTTGTTTATAATTTTGAAATTTCAATAAACAAAGTAAAAAAAAAGTTGAAAAGAACTGGTCCAAGGATCGGTAGCAGTGAGAGCAAAGCTGAAGCATAACCAGTCGATGATAAGACTGTTTTCTCCTGCCTGCTCACTTGGGAAGAACTTTGGAGATTCTGGGAATAATCTGAGAAAAAGATAAGAGAAGGAGACCAGGGCTTATTTATTGACATTTTGGCTATCGGGGAGGGGATCAGGAGAAAAACTGTTTTTGCCAAAGTCTCCACTGAGCTCTTTATGGCTAAGGCCAAGGGCCTTTAGTTAATCCTCATCCTCCTTGACCTATCAGCTGTTTTTGACACCATTGATCACCATCTACTACTTGATTAGATTTCAGGACTCTGTTCTATTTTGGTTTTCTTCTTATTTATTTATTTAACATTTTTATATACCGAGGGTCTGGTAACAATGTTACTAATCACTTCGGTTTACATAAAACTTTGAAATGACTTAACACAAGTGTCTTACAGAGAACAAGGAAAATGGGGAACTTGGAAAAAATTGAATAAATAACACCTTATAAAATACATACAATTGCCCCATCCATCATACTTTTACTGTATCCTTATCCTCTGGTGGTACTTTCAACGCTGCAGTTCAACTATGCCTCAAGGTTCTCTCTTGGGCCTTTTTCCTTTTGCTCTCTACACTACTTCTTTTAGAGCTCTGATCTCCTCTCTAGGCTTTCAGAACCACTTTTATGCTGATGACTTCCAGCTCTACCTCTGTATACCAGAAAATTCATCTAGATTCCTGCTGCAAATTTTATCCTGCTTATCAAATATTGCCACCTGGATGTCTTGCCATCACCTCAACTTAAAACATGGCCAAGACAGAACTTCTTGTTTTCTTCCCCAAACTAACTTCCTCTCTTCCCTCTTTCTCTGTTTCTATGGATGGCTCTCTCATACTCCCAATTCCCTCATCCTGTAACACTGGGATCCTCTTTGATGCTTCCCTTTCTCTATATACATCCAAAACACTGCTAAAGCATGCTATTTCTTCCTTTAACACTTCTAAAATCTGTCTTTTCCATTCTGAGCATGCTGCAAAAATCTCATCCACTATCTTTCTACCTCCCACTTAGACTACTGCAACTTGCTCTTCATGGGCCTCCCAATAAATCCTCTCTCTGCACTGCAATCTATTCACAATTCAATTGCACAACTTATCTTCCTTCAATATTGCTATGACCATGTAAACTCTCTTCTGGAGTCACTACATTGGCTTCACGTTTGCTTTCCACATAGTTCAAACTTCTCTTATTCATCTATGAACTCATTCTCTCTACAACTCCTCACTACCTACATTTTCTTCTCTCTCTGTACACCATTACTCATGATCTCCATTCATTGGGCAAGCTGCTCTTATCTGTGCCCTTATCCTCTACTGTGTACATCTAACTCCACGCTTTGCACCTTGCTTCACCGTATGCCTGGAATAGAATTCTAGAGATGGCATATCATGTTCCCTCTCTGGCTGTATTCAAATTCAGTCTAAAAACACACTGTTTTGAGGTTCCTTTCAGATCCTAAGCATGACCAGTTAATAAATTCACTTTCTTTATAATTGTCATGTATGTTTCACTTGACTAGATTGTAATATCCATGGATCAGGGACTGTCTTTTATATGTATCTATACAGGGCTTTATATATTTAGTAGGGATGCATATTCATTTAGGATGAATTAGGTAATTTCAACAAAATTGTCTAATTCGTCCTGGTTCTGGGACACTAAAACCAGAACTAATTTGTCCCAAAATTTCGGGAAAAAATTGTTTTCAGGTTAGTGCGCACTAACGGGAGTTAGTGTGCGCTAACGTTAAAATGTTAGTGCACAATTAATGGGGAGTTAGTGTACCCTAACCCCATTAGTGTGCACTAACCTGAAATTCGGATCCCCCAAATTTCAAAGGCCCGAACCGTGGGAAATACGATATTTCCCGCGGTAGGCTGAAACAAAGCCCGAACCAAAAGATACGGGCTTTGCACATCCCTAATATTTAGTAGCATTTTAGAAGTTATAAATAGTAACATAAGTAATAGTAGTAGAATGGGAACTGGTGGCCATGTTATTTTTTATAATATAGTTTTCTTAAAGGAGGGTGATCAGGGCTACAGGACCAGAATGTTTTAAAAATATTTTGAACTTAGGAAGGGAGGGAGGGAAAGAGGAGGATGAGGCTGAGGGGCATTCATTTTAAGCTTTGTGCAGGAAGGGGGATTATTAGCTTTTTTATTTTAGAAGACTTATTGGGTCATTTACCAAGGCATGTTAGATGTTTACTGCCATGGTTATCACCTTGTGGTAGTGATAATGAGTACTAATTTAAATACTGTACATTATTTTACCCCTGATATTACTGGTATGGATTCAACAAAGGGGAACATAATTTAAAAAATGATTTACCTGCATGACCAGAGAAACCTGTGGTGGCCTGTGATTGAAGAAACAGTGCAGCCATAAAGACAGCATAATGCTACTGCACAAATGGCATAAACTCAACCACAAATTTAGAGAGACAACACATTTAACCTATATAATATTTAATGTAAATATCCACATATCTACCTATATAGACATTTAAAACTAAGCTAGCGCACTCACACATTCATACAACCCAATTAAAATAATAAGTGTTCATTCGAGATGTTAAATTGAGATTAACATATATTATTTTTGCAATAAAGGCACTTATTTAACTGAAAACTGAATATTTGACAGTACAAAGTTTAAAAAAGAAAAAAAATGGATGAATGAGTAACTGGGCAGGAGTCCTGCCCCTTGGGGTGACTACACTCTGTCCCAGGCTGGCTGCAACCCTGTCCAAAGCTAGGTCCCGTTGTAGAAGATATAAGGCAATCAAACTCTAGAGCTGCCTGGGCCAAATGCTACACTCTCCCATGGTAATAAAGGCCTCTGATGACTGCAGGGAAAGGCAGGGAGAAGGCTTAGAAAAAAGGCAGCATCATGCTGCTGTTGCCAGCAATCACAGGAGTAATTTTGTTTTTTCATACAGTGCTGGAAAATGTTCAGGGATGAAAGCAGCTTCAAGTTGTGTTGCTGGTGGTGCCTTGGTAGAACTTCTGAGGAGGCAGGGAGAAGCCAGTTGTCCGGGAGAGTAGTGCTGCTGTGCTGACTGCTGCGGAAGCCCAAGCACACTCTCGCCAGCACAGTTTTTAAAATAGAAGGTGGTCACAAGCACTAGGAGCCTTGTTGAGGCTCCCGGTGCTAAAAAAAAGGGGTGCAAGCCTGGTCTGGCAGTGACATCAGTATGGCATCATTTTCAGGTCTGTGGCAGTGGTGATAAAGTTTTTAAAAGTTTAAAAACACACAAAAAGAAAAGCAAATTGAAATTTAAAAAACCCTGAGTCCAGGTCATGGGCATACAATAAAGGCTCTTACTCATTTTTTAAACCCCCAGTGAAACCCAGTGCCCTTGATGAAAAATAAATAAAAAGAAGAAAAAGGCACAAAACACACAGAAAAATGCCCAGATTACACCAAAGGGGATCTCTAAGAGGCTTATCAAAACCCCCAAAGTCAACCTTTAAAATTTAAAACTGACAAAAACAGTAATGATCCAAGTGGCATTAAAAAGTCATTAAAAGTGAGGAAACCATTAAAATAATTAAGAATAAAGATCTTTAATTTCATTGGGAAGTAGTCAGGAAAATTAAAATGGAAGCCACTAGGGCAGGGGTGACCAACTTCGGTTTTCAAGAAATCCGTACTGAATATGCATGAAATAGATTTACATGTATTGCTTGCATTGTATGCAAATCTATCTCATGCATGTTTATTGTGGAAATCCTGAAAACCAAATCTATCTCATGCATGTTTATTGTGGAAATCCTGAAAACCAAGTCTGTTTGTGGCTCTCGAGGACCAGAGTTGGTCACCCATGCATTAGAGAATACTATATAGTGCTTCACCAAATCAAGGTATAGTAAAAGTTAAACTAAAATAAAACATTAAATAACATATTCAAATTAACAGTGTCAGTCATCAAAATGCATTATGGCATTAACACAAGAAATACATGTGTTACTGCATGGTGCGAATACAAATTTTTAGAAGGGGCAACATCACACTGTGTGATAGCATAATGCATGCTATCGCATGGTTTTAACTTCATCTTTTTTCCTGGCATTGAGCTGAGCAATATGCCCAAAGCAGCTGTAATGCAATTTAGAGAGAGAGAGAGACTATTTATAATACCTTCATAGTACTCAATTATTTATATCTCTATAGGAGGGCCAGATAATAATTCAAGGTGAGGTGTTGGTGGTGGTTTAGGGTTTAGGGGCTAGTTTTACATGCAGAGTGAGATGGATGAACAGCGCAGTACACCTTGGTGAAGATTTGATGTCATTTGAAGTGAGAAAAGTCTCACAAAGTTGAGATTTCTACTATGTTCTCTCACCCTAGCTTGATGGACTCTATAAATGACCATGCAGTTTCCTCTTGCTCTTTTCGTCTTTTGTACTTCCAGCTCAGTTGGAACCAGGACTGAGATCTGGTACTATAAGCCTTCATTAACAATTATCCAGGGATTTTTCCCCCCTATTTTATACTCTCCACTTCTTACATATCTAGTTTGGTCTTGCAGTGAAGAGCCTGAGCCAGCAACCATGCACCAGGTATCATTCCAGAACCCTGCCATTATGAGCCCTAAATCCAACCACTAGGAGGTCCAATTTGGTAGCTGTGTGGCTTGGCTGTTTAGCTGGATAAACCTATCCAGCTAACTTAGGTCCAAGCCATGTTGGATATGCAATCTAAATTCAGAGCTAGCTCCATCTTTATTTTTTACACTAAAATCAAGGAATAGGACATTCTGGGATAACTGCACATCAGTTTGTGACTTTTGTTAAAGTCTGTGCTAATCTAGGAATAGAGTCGGCACCCATTAGTAAATTGTTAAAAATAGTACAGTGTGAATACCTTCATGCCACCCCTTTGACAAATGAGTCCTTTTACAGTTCAATTTCCAAATAGTTCATGTAGTGGCAAACTACATGAGTGCAATTAACATGTATACTTTAAGATATGAGAATACAAGTATACTTTAAGATAAAAGAAGTTATTCAGATTGTTTCTTTTTTAAAGTAAGCAAAGGCAAAGTTCATGTTATGACTGCGGGGCCTTCAAATTCTGTTGAGGATGCGGAGGCATGATCACTTACTCCTGGGAGATTGTGACCCCTTGGACCACGGCGTGGCTCAGGGAGGAGCCCCAAGACACACCGTGGGAAGTGAGTCTGTACAGGCATGGGCGGAGCAGGAACAAGCTGGACCAGAAACAAGGTAAGGAATGTAAAGAACTGGAACAAGGCAGGGTCAGCCCTCCACTGGACCTACATGCACCAGTGAGACCCAGCAATGTAAGACCAGGACAGGAATCCTTCAAGACTTAGGATTCAAGACTCAGAACTGGGATTTCAGGAATAGACCTCAGCATTAAAAACAAGAGCCTTCTGGAGACTTGCGCTGCAGACATGAAGACAGGCCTTGTGCCATGAACACCCTACACAGCTCCCCATGGGCTGGTCATGGGCCACGACAGTAGCATGCCAGGAAAGGTGGACAAGAAAGGAATCTGGAAGCAGGACAAAGAGCCGGAGGTGAGGACATCAGGACCAGGACTGGAACATGGAATATCAGGAATGTCTGGAACGTGGAACATGGAACATCAGGAACTTCTGGACATGGAACATCAGGACTTCTGGACAAGGAATCACAAGTGGATTGTGATACATTACAGGAGGACCTTGCAAGACTGGAAGATTGGGCATCCAAATGGCAGATGAAATTTAATGTGGGTAAGTGCAAGGTGTTGCCTATAGGGAAAAATACCCTTGCTGTAGTTACACGATGTTAGGTTCCATATTAGGAGCTACACCCAGGAAAAAGATCTAGGCAAAATTCTTTTTCACTCAACGCACAATAAAGCTCTGGAATTTGCCAGAGGATGTGGTTAGTGCAGTTAGTGTAGCTGGGTTCAAAAAAGGTTTGGATAAGTTCTTGGAGGAGAAGTCCATTAACGGCTATTAATCAAATTTACTTAGGGAATAGCCACTGCTATTAATTGCATCAGTGGAATGGAATCTTCTTAGTGTTTGGGTAATTGCCAGGTTCTTGTGGTCTGGTTTGGCTTCTGTTGGAAACAGGATGCTGGGCTTCATGGACCCTTGATCTGACCCAGCATAGCAATTTCTTATGTTCTTATGAACATCAGGACTTCTGGATGAGGAACATCAGGACTTGGAACATCAGGACCTCAGGACAAGGAACAGACGACGAAGGAGCTCTGACAAAGAACAAGACCAGGAAAATCAGAGGAAGGAGACCAGGAACATGAAGAACATGGAACACAGAGACATCTGGACAGGAGCAGACCACGGAAGACCTTGCCCAGAGAAGAGGAACATGGAAGACCAAGGAACCCGATTCAAAGGCCCCGAGGAAGTGAAACTGAGTCCTTTTATAGGGCTGGACTAGGGCAAGGACTGATGACAACATCTGGTGGGGCCAAGGGCTTTTCCCACCATTGGACCTTTAATAGCATGGAGAGGCGTGCACGCATGCCTAGAGGAGTCTTGGGATGGAAGAAGTCGGCGGCTACACCATGGCTGCAGAGAGGATGACAATGGCGGCGGCTCCATACCGCAAAGTATCAAGTCTAGAAGTGGCTTCCTGCCATGAAGGCAGGAAATGGCGGTGGCATCCTGCCACATGTTGGAAGGATCCCAGTGGCATCTTCCCCACCACAAAGGCAGAATCAGCGGCAGCGACTTCATGGCCACATGGGATGAGACGTTGGGCGGTGGCTTCAGGGTCGCAAAAGAGTGGTGTCCCGGTGGCGGCACTAGGGCCGCATGAAAGAATCCTGCGGCATCAGGCTGAGGAGCAGGGCATCCAGCAACGATAGTGTGTTGGGTGAGTGGAGGGCCTGCTCGCGGGATGGTCTCCACGAGCAAGATCGTAACAGTTCATACATCAAAATCACCTGCTTTCTGTGCACCTGATATTTGTGCAGATAGTAGAGGAAGAGCAAATGGCAAGTGTACATTTGAGAATCAAATATATATATTTTTTCCTTCCATAACTAACTTTCCCACAGCAATGTCTCTTTTTATGGAAGCCTCACATACTTTTCACCACATTTATGGAGGGTAATTTTCAGTCAAGCTATTTTATACAGGTAAATGCCTTAAATTGCCCTCGTGATACTTTAAAGAATCGGTTTAACATCCTTTCTGATACATAATTTAAGTATACTGATCATTTATAAATACAATTTTCATGTATTTCCCACAAAAGAAGCAACTCTCCTATTAAATTTCTGTTCCTTTGTCTGTTGGTTTTTATGTTTTTTTCCACTTCAAGTATCAAATGTACTAAAGGGATTTCCCCTTTCTATGGGAAAATAAATTTAGCACATTATGTCTTTAGATAAAAGCAAGGAGTTATCATGACCTTGGGCTATAAAACCATCTGTGTTCTACCAATGGATATTATACATGGTTTTCAACACATAGACATTAACATAAGGACGTCAAAAGAATTCATGCATCCAATTTCAAGATTTATTGTTGCTTTTGAAGTCAAAATAATAAAGCTTAATATTTAAAAATGATATAGTTGAAAGAGTTTTTTAAAGGTTTTATTTTTGGAGGTTTTGAGAAGTAAAATAAAAACCATCCAAATGAAATCAGCTGAAGCCCTGGACTCCTGTATCTAGTAATAAACCAACTAAAGTCAAAGACGTCTGTATAGAATTAGCAAAGCCTAGAAACATTTTAATTGTTGTGCTGATGAACATTTTCTGTTTGAGGAGCTATCTCTAATCTTCAATTTGTTGGAAAATGAAAGAAAGACTGAAGCATCCAACCTATCATAAAATGAAGCAATTAGAAAAAAAAAATAAAAGGAGAGTTTGACCAGGTTAAAAATTTGCATGAAACATAAGCATTGTTAAGAATACCATCCTGGACTTCCAAAATGTATTTTGTGTACATTAAAAAAGGTCAAAAGAAAATCAAGCAACTGCCACATGGGTTTAATGGTGAAGAAAAAGAGGCAATTTAAGCCAAAAGGGGATCTTTAAAAAAATTGAAAGCACACTCACATGAGAAAAATAGGAAAGATCATTAGCACTGGCAAGTTAGATGTAAACCAGTAATAAGGCCAACAAAGAATTTTTTTAAAAACTTGCCATAGAGGTAAAAAATAATAACAATTTTTTCAAGTACATTTCAGGTGAAAAGCCTGTGAGGAGGTCAGTTGGACCTCTAGATGACCAAGGGTTTTCAACCAACCCAAGGAAATTGCAACCCCCCCAAAAAAAACTATGGATAGATTTAAAGAAAATATCTGTTTATCTAAGTTAGCTGGATAGAGATATCCAGCACATGGCCTTGTCCAGTCCATGGTCCTTATCCCTGTCAAATGATAGGGTCAAGGCCTGGTCAGTGCCATTTTGGAAAATGGCACTGACTAGGCTCCGGGCCCTAACTCTGAACAATAAAGATTTTAAGGTAACGGAGTATGGGGGAGAGGGGCTTTGGGGTGTCTGGGTGGGGGACCACTAGGCCACCAGTGTTTTATTAGAAGAGTTGGGAGGTGAGGGGGGAGCACTACTGGCCTATTGTTTACATGGAAAGGGGAGCCAGAGGGAGAGCACACTCTTTATGGGAAGAATTCCAGTAAATAAGGTGGGGGTTTGCAAGGGAGGTCATTTTTATGTACCACAGTTCAGGACTGCCTCGAATGGTGACCTGGGGTGGAGGTGGGGCTCTAATAAAGCTTCTGGTGATTTCTTTTTTACTTCTGGGCAGGACGACATCTGTGTTGGGCTGCAGGACCATTTAAAGTAATGGCGACCCATATGTTGGGGATTGCCATCATACTTTCACTAGGCCTCAGCCACTTTCTTTTGTCTCACGGACTTTTTCTGTGAGCCAAAAAATGAAGCGATACTGCTGCGATATTTTGTCAGAGATGTACAAATTATCACAGCACCTCTGCCTCCATGATATTGGGCATCTTTTACAAAAAATAAATTGCAGCTTAGTGAATCCAGGACTTTGATGGGATATTCAACAGCACAGCTATGCTGCTGACTCTCCCTGGATAAATCACTATTTGGCCAGATAAGTATTACCCAGCTAAGTTTAGACCTGCTACTGAGCAGGTTTAATTTAGCTAGATAACTTTGCTACTTAGCTGGATAACTTATACGACTATTGCCTGCCCCCAGGTTAGCTGGCTAAGAACTCAGCTGATTAAGTGATTAACACATTTCTTTCTGGGTCATTCAGTTCTTCATTTTCATTATTTTTAGTCTTTGCTGTATATGTGCCTCTCATCTTTCTGGGTCATTCAGTTCTTCATTTTCATTATTTTTAGTCTTTGCTGTATATGTGCCACTTATCTTTCTGGGTAATTCAGTTCTTCATTTTCATTATTTTTAGTCTTAGCTGTTGTTAGTGTTTGTGGAAATTGTGGGTGGATCCTTGGGCTGGTAGCAGATGACAACGCCCCCGGGGGAAGATCCCGAGAGGGACCACCGGTCAGGCTTAGAGTATGGAGACAGACACACACTA
The DNA here is from genome assembly GCF_901001135.1 of Rhinatrema bivittatum. Taxonomy (NCBI): domain Eukaryota; kingdom Metazoa; phylum Chordata; class Amphibia; order Gymnophiona; family Rhinatrematidae; genus Rhinatrema; species Rhinatrema bivittatum. The sequence goes on from NC_042615.1 coordinate 773,856,208, forward strand.
GTTCTTTTATTAAACAATATATCGAACCACCAGAGGTGGCAGTAGTAAGCTGAAGTCCTGGCTGAGCTGTAGTCCCTCAGATACTGGAACAGCGATCCTGGATAACTGAGCTGTAGAGAAACTGAATATAGTGAGTAGGCAGGATATGCAGAGTTCAGGAACAGAACCTTGATGGTAACACTCACACAATAGTCTCTTAGAAGCAGCCCAGGAGCTGGAATGAAGTAGGCCCTTGAGGAGCGAGTACCTGGTTCCAGGGAATGCTCTGAGAGAGAGATAGTAACTCACTGATATTGTAGGCAGTGATGACTTCCTGGCAGAAGTGGTATTCAGTAGGGGTGTGCATTCGGATTGACCGCATTAGTAAAACGCAACTCATATTTTTTTTTTACTTAAAAAATTGATTCGACATAAACGATCGGATTTCCCACATATCGAACATAGATATGTTCGATATGTGGGAAATCGCGATTATTGAGCCAAAATAAAAATATAAACCCCCTCACCCTCCTTAATCCCCCCCCGACTTACCACAACTCCCTGGTGATGGAGCGAGGAGTGAGGACGCCATTTCTGCAATCCTTGGCGAGAAGCATGTGACGTCGGCGGCACGTCGAGTGACGCCGGCGTCACGTGATTCCCGGCGAGTTCGCGCCGGACGGCTCGTTCGGCCCAAAAAGAACTTTTGGCCAGCTTGAGGGGGTCAGGAGGCCCCCCCAAGCTGGCCAAAAGTTCTTTTTGGGCCGAACGAGCCGTCCGGCGCGAACTTGCCGGGAATCACGTGACGTCGGCGTCACGTGATTCCCGGCTCGTTCGCGCCGGACGGCTCGTTCGGCCCAAAAAGAACTTTTGGCCAGCTTGGGGGGGTCAGGAGGCCCCCCCAAGCTGGCCAAAAGTTCTTTTTGGGCCGAACGAGCCGTCCGGCGCGAACGAGCCAGGAATCACGTGACGCCGCGTCACTCGACGTGCCACCGACGTCACATGCTTCTCGCCAAGGATTGCAGAAATGACGTCCTCACTCCTCGCTCGATCACCAGGGAGTTGTGGTAAGTCTGGGGGGGGGATTAAGGAGGGTGAGGGGGTTTAATTTTTTTTTTTGCACATATGTACATATACCCAACTCATTGGATTTTTTTTATGTCCATATTGGCCGCAAGTGGGACCCCCTTTCGGACATAAAAAATATGAACATAAAATTTTGCTCTGCACATCCCTAGTATTCAGTAGCAAGTCCGGGAACAAGGGCCCTCGAGGAGCGAGTACCAGTTCCAGACTGCGATCTGAAAAGCAAAAGAGAAAACGAGGCCCCTGAGGAGCGGGTACCCCTGGTAAGTCCGAGTAGGCAGAGTAGCAAGATATGCGGAGAGTGAATCCCATCCGCCAATACCTGGAGGAAAGCCCGTAAACCGAAACCTTTGCTAACTCGATTCGTTAGCGATTTCAGAGACCTTTAATATCCGGTGAGGATGACGTCACCTCAGGGGGACGCCCCTGAGGTTCGCGCCACTGCTGGTACTTGAGTCGGGGCCACGCCGCGTGCGCCCTTAGGCTGCTGGGAAACATGGCGGAGTGCAGTGTCCAGCCAGTCCGGGGACGCTGGAGGGAAATGGCAAGATGATGCTGCGGCAGCCAAACTTCCAACAGGCAAAGAGGGAGTCGCCAAAGCGGTAAGTTGGGCATAGTGGAGATGTCGGGCAGCGACGGTCGCAACAGCTGTATATGTGCCACTCATCTTTCTGGTTCATTCAGTTCTTCATTGTCATTACTTTTATTCTTTGCTGTATATGTGCCACTCATCTTTCTGGTTAATTCAGTTCTTCATTTTCATTATTTATACTCTTTGCTTCTGACTGTTTGCTCTATGCTTTCCATGTGCCCCTCTTCAGTTGGGGTAATTATTTTCTTAAATTTCTCTACCTTCATTAAACCCTTTCCTCCGGCCAGGAAAACATTCCATTGCACGTGTAGAGGTGGAGTCCGGAGATCGGCAACCACTTGAAGGCACTAGTTCAGGCTCTTTCTTGATGCTGTCCATGTGCGTCTCTATTTGATGGTTCACTATTTATCATTTATACAGCTTTTGTCAATTTCCGTCATGCTGTCTCTCCATTCATTAATCACCATTCTTTTTGTTTCCCGTTCAGCTTTTTAACATGGCAGGAAAATGTACTATTGCGGAGGTTGAGGCACAGTGCAGTGATCATCAACAACAGGAAGCCAGTAATTGTAGCCAGCCATCCCAAAAGTGAACCTGTAATGCTAGCTTCACGGATGAGGAAAAGGAGTAACTTTGCCATGCTGTGTGTGACAAATAAAAAGTGCTATTCCAGTCCAAGGTTCTAGCTAACGATGAAACGGATTCGAAACGGATTTGGGAGAAGATCGCACAGGATGTCAGCTCTCTTTCTGTCATGCGCAGAGACGTTAAACAGGTACAGCACCGGTGGCGCAACACTCGAAAAGAGGTGAAAGAGAAGGCTTCAAAAATTGACGCATCGGCAAGGAGGACCGGTGGAGGGCCACCGTGTCATATAGTGTTGACACCAGTGGAGGAGCTGGTTCTCCATACCGTGAGGCCGGAGGTCATGGTTGGTATGCGCACACAGTTCAGCGCTGACACAGGAGCAAGCGAAGGTATGCATAAACATATATCTTGTTTGCATTGCATGTTAACTTTTGGGCTCAATAGAGGTAAACTGACAACTCTAACCGCGACCTCTTTCTCTCTCTTTTCCTCAGATAGAGCGCACAATTGTGATGTTAACAGCGAACAAGCCATTCCCACGCCTGCCAAATTTGTTTTCCCCATGCCCAACGATGACTCCCCCAGTGAACACGTCTCCACAGATGAAGCCTTTACACTTAACCTGTTCAATGTGTCTTCTGTGAGCCAACAACCTGAGACATCTGAAACCCTGGAACCATTGGTAGTAGAACCTGAGGCATTTCAAGCGTCACAACCATCTCCCCCTTAGCCTCCCCCACAAAAAACTTTTTACACATACCTGGTGGTCCAGGGGGGCCACGGGGACCGATCTCCCTTTCCCACGCTATCAGCTGCGCTAAAAAAAATGGCGCCGATGGCACTTTGCCCTTACCATGTGACAGGGCAAAGGTAGCGCCGGCGCCATTTTGAATATTGGCATTAGGGCCCGAGTGAGGGGATCACTTCCGGACTCCCGCTGGACCCTCAGGGACTTTTGGCCAACTTGGGGGGGCCTCCTGACCCCCACAAGACTTGCCAAAAGTCCAGCGGGGGTCCGGGAGCGACCTCCTGCACTCCGGCCGTATTGCCAGTATTCAAAATGGTGCCGGCCCTACCTTTGCCCTCACAATGTCATAGGGGTGACCCGCGCCGGCGCTACCTTTGCTCTGTCACATGGTAAGGGCAAAGGGCCATCGGCGCCATTTTTTTTAGCGCAGCTGATAGTGTGGGAATGGGAGATCGGTCCCCGCGGCCCCCCTGGACCACCAGTTTGTGTAAAAAGTTTTTTTGGGGGGCTCAGGAGAGTGGGGGAGGCTAAGGGGTAATTTTAAAGGGTCGGGGTGGGGTTTTTTTTTATCGGCGCGGGCCTCACTAAAAATTTAGTGATGTGAATTGGAATCGGAACCAATTCCAATTCACATCTCGTAACGATCAGATTCCCCCCCCCCCCCCCAGCCGAACCCGATCGTTAAAACGATCGGGCACACGATTCACATCTCTACTGTTTATTGATTTTATTGATTTTATTCATTTAATTCATTTTCTCTATCGATTACATACAGTTTATATACACAATGTATGGATTACATACAGTTTATACTTCGATAATTAAAAATAAAACCATGAAAAATGTAGAGAAGACAAGGAAAAATTCGAGCAAGTTTTCATTTGGTTCACTATTATTTATAAGTTTGCATCTTGCTGGGAAATGGAGGGATAAGCTTGCTGGGAACGGTTCTGATGGATGGATCAGGTTGCTTTTAAAAGATGGCTAGATCACAGCTCCTGAAATAAAAACAACAGAAGATTAAACATACTGTACAGGAATTAAAAGAATTAATATGGCTATGTACCACAATAAAAGCACCTTCAGTATGGGACCCTGGAGACAGGAGTGGTGCCACAAGACACAAGAAGATCAGTATGGAGAAAAGAATGTATAACAGTTAGAAACTTACAAGAGAAATATGTTTCGATGATCCTTCGTCGGACTTCATGCCCCCGTGCAGTGTTGTCTGCTTCAGCTGCCGGTTACACAGGCGGATGTAGCGGCAAGTTTTTTGCTACCTCTGCATCCACACCAAATCGCAGAGAAATGTTGTGTAGCATGCAGCAGGCAACAATCCTGTTCACCGTGCTTTACTGTATTGGCCTGTATGTGCCTTTTCAATATTGGCCTCTATATGATTTCTTTGTCTCAGACTTTACTGAGGAGGATGTTGGGAACAAACACCTGAAATGTTCTTTGATGATAATTTTGAGCAACTCAAGCTAATCAACTGAGAGACTAAAGAATAATAAATAGCCTGGTCTGGATGGTATTTATCCCAGAGTTCTAAAAGAACTCAAATCTGAAATTACAAACCCATTTCTAGTAATCTATTACTATTACTATTATATCTATTACTATTACTATACTATTATAATTTAAAATAGCCACTGTAGTTGAAGACTGGAGGGTAACTAATACAATAGTATTTTTTTTTCAAAAAAAGCTTCATGGCTGATCCGAAAAACTATAGATTAGTGAGCCTGATGTTGGTGCTGGGCAAAATGACTGAAGCTATTCTTAGAAACAAAATTACTGGCCACATAGTTTAATCAAAAGAAAGTATTGCCTAACCAATCTATTAGAGAATTTCTTGAAGGTGTAAAACACCTTTAGTGTTATCAGTATTTTATTAGGGATGTGCATTCATTTGAAACATATGCAAAAAATGTAATGAATGAGGCCATATTTGTTTTTTTCCGAATGGAACAAACAAAAAATGGCCTTCTATTAGAATACATGAACATTTTTAGACAATTTCATATTAATGATATTTTTCAATAAAGGCTTTCCTTGGCTCCTCCCCTTCCATTTAAATGTGCTGGGGTAAGGAAGCTCCCATCTCAGCCCCTAGTTACCACCTTCCTGGATCCTGCATGATAAAGGGCAAGAGCGATGCCCACTTGCTCCCACGCAAATCCAGGTCTATTGGTGCTTTTGGGAAATTTTGCCTCTGTTTATGAGTGTTGCGTCCGTCAGTCTCAGACAGCTTGGACCTCTGTGCCTCACCTTTCTCTCTGCTCTCCCTGCTAACCTTGGGAAGATGGCTACCGCCACATCTGGATGCTGCACTCTCTGGAGTCCCTGGAACGGCAATGGCAAGGCAATCCGCCATGTTTCTACTGAGGGCCTCCTAGGGTATGCGTGCACGCACGTCACCCACATCTGTATCCATGTCATGGCGGGAACCTCGGGGGCGGCCCCCTTGAGTGACATCATGCCATCTGGGTACTTAGCCTGCCCTTCATTTTCTAACAAATCTAGTTAGCAAGGATTGGACTTGTCCGGTCTAAGCTGCTCTACCGCTTCCCTGCTGCTGCTGGAAGCTCTCTCTACCCTTTGAGGTAATTCTCTAACCTGGGTACCCGCTCCGCGGGGGTCCTTTGCCTTCTTTCAGGTGCCTTTCAGGGATCAGGTACTCGCCCCTCGAGGGCCTGCTCTCACTGCCTCGGTACCTGTATTCATCTACTTCTGCCTGCTGGGATCTCCATCTATACAGCTACCAACTTACGGGTCGATACAGTACAGTGCGCTCCGGTGGAGCACACTGTTAACCCACGATTTGACACGCATTTTGGACATGCTAGCTTTACCCCTTATTCAGTAAGGAGTAATAGCGTGTCCAAAACGCGCGTCCAACCCCCCAGAACCTAATAGCACCCGCAACATGCAAATGCATGTTGATGGCCCTATTAGGTATTCCCGCGCGATACAGAAAGTAAAATGTGCAGCCAAGCCGCACATTTTACTTTCAGAAATTAGCACCTACCCAAAGGTAGGTGCTAATGTCTCCGGGCACCGGGAAAGTGCACAGAAAAGCAGTAAGAATTGCTTTTCTGTGCACCCCCTAACTTAAAATCATGACGATATTAAGTCGAGGGTCCCGAAAGTTAAAAAAATAGAAAAAAAAATTTGAAATAGGCCCATGGCTCGAGGGTCGAAAACCGGACGCTCAATTTTGCCAGCGTCCGGTTTCCAAACCCGTGGCTCTCAGCGGGCCCGAGAACTGACACCGGCAAAATTGAACGTCGGCTGTCAAACCCGCTGACAGCCGCTGCTCCTGTCAAAAAAGAGGTGCTAGGGACGCGCCAGTGTCCCTAGCGCCTCTTTTTACCACCGTCCCTAATTAAAATAAATTAAAATACTGTATCGCGCACACAGGAGAGTGGCCTGTGCGCGTGCTGGGAGAGCTCGCCTGCTCTCCCGCGTTTTTACTGTATCGGCCCGTTAGTGAGTAATCTAACATTGACAGTCTGTCTCATCTACAGATCAGCACTGGGAACTTGCATCCTGCATTCCCTATACTATCATTGTGAGACAGGTCTCCTCTGCCGAGGGCCCCTGGACTGCTATCTCTGGATTACCTCACTACTGCCACCTCTGGTGGTAACAGTCTGTTGTATAATAAAAGACAAATCTCTGTGTTTGCATGTCTCGAATCTGGCCTAGTTCTGTGGTTCCTCATGGGGCTCCTCCCCATGAGCGATACCATCACCACAGTACCCAATAATCCACTCCAACCCCTCAAAACCATAACAGTGAGGTCTTTAAAATTATTTTCAAACTTACTTATGATACTTTCTGACTATTGGTCTTTCCATACCATTAGGTGCTGTACACATTTACGGCACCTCTGGCTCTCTTAGTACCTTGAGGTGTTTATGTCACTGTTGATACCATTTTGCTCTTCTTTTGGTGCCTTGGGGTTTTGATGCCACTCTTCTTCCTGTGTTATCCCTAACTTATTGTTTGGGGGTATTGATACTACTGTGTGATTTTTTTTTTCTAACAAATGTGATTATCTGTTATGTGTGTGTCCATGCCACTAGATGTACTGTAACACTAAAACCCACCAGCTTCTTCTCCTTTCATGCAGTCTTAGGTGCTGCTTTTGGGGCTAGATTTGATAGTGGATCAAAAGGCAAAAGGTCAAGGGCATCACTCAAGCCCTCCACTACCTACTCTTCCTGGGGGATGCTCCTTGCCATGGCAGTGTTACTTTCTATGTCCTCTACTTGCTTAATGGTAGATAACAGGATGGCAACTAGACTTCCCAGCTTCTCCACAGCTACTAGCTTTTCTATCTCCTTTGATTCTGAGAAGCTCTGACATGATACCACTAAATCAGTACTTTCTAGCTCAATCCATTGCAGATATTGTTCAGGAAGCATCGTATAAGAGCACTGTGCTTTTTTCTTCCATATGGACACCAACAAATGAAAATCCCAGTACATCCAGTAGCACTAGTAGTAGTACTCCCTCTCCAAAGCTAAAGAGAGAACATCAACCAAGAAAAGATATTGGAATATGTGCTACCTGCAGCCACTATTAGCTCTATTCCTAAAGTGCAAAGCAGTTGCCTCTGCACTTTAGGAATAGAGCTAATAGTGGCTGCAGGTAGCACATATTCCAATATCTTTTCTTGGTTGATGTTCTCTCTTTAGATTTGGAGAGGGAGTACTACTAGTGCTACTGGATGTACTGGGATTTTCATTTGTAGGTGTCCATATGGATGAAAAAAGCTTTTTCTCTCCCTGTGCTATTGTTCCCACCAAGTTGTCCTCTTCCTCCCATTCACCCTGAGCATTATGGAAATTTGACAGTCACGAAGAATGCTCAGTACCCATTGCTCAGTGACTACTACCCACCCTCTATGGAGAGGAGCTTGTCTTTTTACAAGTATTTTAATGTTAGTATATGCACTCCTCTTTTCACTGATTTCATACACACTGCTTGTACCCAATAGTAGTACTGTATTTTTTTCCACAGATGTAGACACAGTTTATGGAAAAACAGCACACCACCAAAAACACAGAGTTTACAAACTTTCCCACTCCAACATGCAACCCATGGAAACAAAAATTCAAGCCTGGCTGCTTAGCTTTGCTTTTCTTGTCAGTACAAACACACACTGCAATGAACGTCTACAATTTTAAAATCCCTTTGTCAGTGTATTGACTTGTATCCACCATAGAGAGCTCAAACTAAGATTTCCTTTTCCAGTGTAACAATGTGTGAGTCTGACAAAAAGAAACAGAGCTAGAGACCATCTCACTTTTCATTTCATGTCCCAGTCTTTTCTCAATTATTTTCAGCTTTAAGAGCTCAAAATTCAACCACCCACTCTATCCAACTGGTGACAAATGAGGTTAAAATGGTGCTGCTTGCCTTAACTAACTTTCAATATCAAGTTGAAATAAAAGAGGAAGTCACTGATAGGCTGGTTAAAAAAAAAGCTTCACCTTGATTGGTTCTGCTTCCTAGCTTGTTCCTTCTCTTTTCCTGTGTATTAGTCTTGTGTTAATTGTGACATCACTGCTTGCTGAGCACTGTGACAGCTTCCTCCAGTAGGAGTTAAAACCCCTGCAGCTTTGCTTGTCCCATAAACTTTCATAGGAAATGAAAATTAATGCAAACAAAACTTTTCATTAATTTTTGGGGCACTGGTCTTTCATATTTGTTTTCCATAAACTGAAAAATAAAATCTACCTGATTCAGTTTGGATTTCTTATTTGTTTTAAACAAATGTACATCTTTAGTAGCTTAAAGTGTGCTGTTTATATAGATTGTACTGTTTGGGGGTCCCAATCATTCATGTGCTGCATCCCCAAAGCCCATTTACATCTGGCACTCCTAATCCCACAACCTAGCCACCAGCATGTCTTTCCAAAATAATGGAATGTTGTCCTGGGGACCATCACTCCCTTGCATCCATGGGTCACAGCATGGCAATCATGTAAGTATCCAGCTGTGTGAAGGGTTTGAGTCTATCTTGCACTTGCTGCTCCAAGGAGTCCACAAACAGAAACACTTTTGGTACACTTTAGGAATAGAGCTAATAGTCAGGGTGATCCAGTACCGAGCGGTAGGAAGAGCTGCGTTAGTGCCTACGGCACCCGCGGTTACCGCCCGCACAGTGCAGCTCACCTACCGCTCGATCCTGAAGCCTAATTATATGTAAATGTAAGCCGCGTCCGAAAAGCCTTAGTCCCGCGCAACCCAGGATACTGGATAGAGCGCCTATACAGGATCCTGGGTGCGCGGGCCTAAGGCTTCACGCCACGCTGGTATCTGTCATTTCAAATGTCATTTGAAATGACAGATACCAGGAAGTCTGGTCCGATCGGGTGCAAAAGTAAGTTGCTTCGCCGCTGTCAGTGTCCCCCCCCCCCTCCTCTCGGAGCAGGGAGCGAAAAGCAGCCTTGCTCCGGGAGGGGGGGGGACACTGGCGAAGCAACGCAGAAGCAACGGCGAAACGACTTTTCAGTGTCCCCCCTCCCTCTCGGAGCAGGGCGCGAAAAGCAGCCTTGCTCCGGGAGGGGGGGGACACTGACAGCGGCGAAGCAACGCAGAAGCAACGGCGAAACGACTTTTCAGTGTCCCCCCCCCTCTCGGAGCAGGGCGCGAAAAGCAGCCTTGCTCCGGGAGGGGGGGACACTGACAGCGGCGAAGCTTTCCCCCAGCCCGGACACCGGCAAAACTTGCTGTTTTGCAGCCATGAGCCACGAGCAGGAACGCGAAGATCTGGCTCCGATAGCTCCTCCCGACAAGATGGCCGCCTGCACGGGGAAAGAGTACAATTGGCCGCTGAAGACGTGACATCACGACATCACGTCTTGAGCGGCCAATTGTACTCTTTCCCCGTGCAGGCGGCTATCTTGTCGGGAGGAGCTATCGGAGCCAGATCTTCGCGTTCCTGCTCGTGGCTCATGGCTGCAAAACAGCAAGTTTTGCCGGTGTCCGGGCTGAGGGAAAGCTTCGCCGCTGTCAGTGTCCCCCCCCCCCTCCCGGAGCAAGGCTGCTTTTCGCGCCCTGCTCCGAGAGGGGGGGGGACACTGAAAAGTCGTTTCGCCGTTGCTTCTGCGTTGCTTCGCCGCCGTCAGTGTCCCCCCCCCTCCCGGAGCAAGGCTGCTTTTCGCGCCCTGCTCCGAGAGGGGGGGGGGACACTGAAAAGTCGTTTCGCCGTTGCTTCTGCGTTGCTTTGCCGCTGTCAGTGTCCCCCCTCCTCCCGGAGCAAGGCGGCTTTTCGCGCCCTGCTCCGAGAGGAGGGGGGACACTGAAAACTCGCTTTGCCGTTGCAGTCTCCGTGGCAGCCCCAGTCCGGACATCGGAGGGGGGCTGCAACGTTTTTTTCGCTTTTTTTTTTTTTTTTGGCTTCTGGAGGAGGGGAGAGGACTGGGGCTGCCACGGAGACCGGCACCCATGATCGCGGCCGGGGCAGGTGAGCGGGGGCTGGGGGAAAGCTTGCCACTTACCCTTACCCATGCCTCTACCGCCTGGGTCAGGGTAGGTGGTAAATTTGCAGGTTAAACGCGCGACAAAACGGCAGGGAAAGGTAGCGTTAGTCGGGGCGCGGGTTACGGGATGCTAGGGGAATAGCTAATTGGCTCGTTTGCATGCTAATTCGCTCGTTTGCATGCAATATGCATGCCGCGGGCGGAAGGGGTTACCCGGGGAATTTAGGATGCGGTAGGAGTAGGTTAAAGGGGATTCGGGATCGCAGGAAGGGCTAACGCGGCCGAAACGTGAGTTAGAAGCGGCTTAGGAGCAGGGTAAACACGGCCGCACTTTACAGGATAGGCCTGAGTGGCTGCAGGTAGCACATATTCTCATCCTGCCATTAGATCTCTAACTTCTCCTCCAGGATATAGACAATAGAGATGTGAATCGTGTCCTCGATCGTCTTAACGATCGATTTCGGCTAGGAGGGGGAGGGAATCGTATTGTCGCCGTTTGGGTGTTTAGAGTATCGTGAAAATCGTTAAAATCGTGAACCGGCACACTAAAACCCCCTAAAACCCACCCCCGACCCTTTAAATTAAATCCCCCACTCTCCCGAATGCCTTAAATTACCCTGGGGTCCAGCGGCGGTCCATAGCTAAATCGGGGGAAGGGGGAGGGCAGGAAAACCGGCACACTAAAACCCCCTAAAACCCACCCCCGACCCTTTAAATTAAATCCCCCACTCTCCCGAACCCTCCCGAACCCCCCCAAATGCCTTAAATTACCCTGGGGTTGAGCGGCGGTCCGTAGCTAAATCGGGGGAAGGGGGAGGGCAGGAAAACCGGCACACTAAAACCCCCTAAAACCCACCCCGACCCTTTAAATTAAATCCCCCCCCCCCCAAATGCCTTAAATTACGCTGGGGTCCAGCGGCGGTCCAAAACGGTCTCCTGCTATTGAATCGCGTTGTCTTCAGCCGGCGCCATTTTGCAAAATGGCCACCACCATTTTGCAAAATGGCCACCGCAAAATGGCGGCGGCCATAGACCAACACGATTCGACTGCAAGAGGTCGTTCTGGACCCCCGCTGGACTTTTGGCAAGTCTTGTGGGGGTCAGGAGGCCCCCCCAAGCTGGCCAAAAGTCCCTGGGGGTCCAGCGGGGGTCTGGGAGCGATCTCCTGCCGCAAATCGTTTTCCGTACGGAAAATGGCGCCGGCAGGAGATCGACTGCAGGAGGTCGTTCAGCGAGGGTTCCGGACCTCCTGCACTCGATCTCCTGCCGGCGCCATTTTCCGTACGGAAAACGATTCGCGGCAGGAGATCACTCCCAGACCCCCGCTGGACCCCCAGGGACTTTTGGCCAGCTTGGGGGGACCTCCTGACCCCCACAAGACTTGCCAAAAGTCCAGCGGGGGTCCGGAACGACCTCTTGCAGTCGAATCGTGTTGGTCTATGGCCGCCGCCATTTTGCGGTGGCCATTTTGCAAAATGGTGGCGGCCATTTTGCAAAATGGCGCCGGCTGAAGACAACGCGATTCAATAGCAGGAGACCGTTTTGGACCGCCGCTGGACCCCAGCGTAATTTAAGGCATTTGGGGGGGGGATTTAATTTAAAGGGTCGGGGGTGGGTTTTAGGGGGTTTTAGTGTGCCGGTTTTCCTGCCCTCCCCCTTCCCCCGATTTAGCTACGGACCGCCGCTGGACCCCAGGGTAATTTAAGGCATTTGGGGGGGTTCGGGAGGGTGGGGGATTTAATTTAAAGGGTCGGGGGTGGGTTTTAGGGGGTTTTAGTGTGCCGGTTTTCCTGCCCTCCCCCTTCCCCCGATTTACGATTTTTTGACGATAAATCGGGGGAATTGGTATTGTATCGTGGCCCTAATGATTTTTGACGATTTAAAATATATCGGACGATATTTTAAATCGTCAAAAAACGATTCACATCCCTAATAGACAATGGGGTTGCCTTCTCTCAGGATAGCACTTGAGGAACTGAAATCCTCCATGACATCCTTGAAATGCTTCAGGTCTTATTTCATCTGCATAATGTATAGCCAATCTTTATGCTCTAGGTGGTGATTCACATCTGTCTTGGTTTCAGAGATGAGTCTTGAAGGTCTGTCTATGGCTTCATTAGCCTCTACAGCAAAAGACAGATATTTTCCACCTGATGCCTGTATCCTGAATAAGCCAGTACAGAGGCTTCCCATTGCTTTGTTTCTTACTGAGCAGCTGCTAGGGATGTGCAGCTGGAAAGTTTTCATTGCATTCGTGATACGTATTCGTTGGGGGTCATTTCCGTTGCATTCGGACGTATGGTGCCCCGTTACGTTAATATGTGAATTCATTTTCTGGTTCCCATTAAAGTCAATGGGGGAAGGATTTCCAGCCTATTTTTGGCTGCAGAATTGGGGTTTTATTATCAATTTTGATGAAACCTCTAGGGAGCAATCATCAGAACAACAAAAGAGCTCCAAGTTACATAGACTGTGGCAAAGTGGCACCAAAGTGGCATCAATAGCCTAAGGCATTGTAAAAGAGAAAAGGGGTACCAGAAGTGGCAAGAGTGCTTTAACAGAGGCACAAAGCAGCAGCGAGAGTGTCAAAAACAAACCACAGCTTCAAAAGAAAGCACTGATAACAGATGCATGAACCCTCGAAGGCAGCACGACAGGCAAAGCGGCAAGACAAGTGGCATTGACATCCTACAGCACAATAAAGGGGGAACACAGCAAGCAGAAAGACTAGCATCAACACACTGAGGAACCATGATAGTGGCAAGAACACCACAAGGAGTAGAGTGAGTCATCTGGTGTATGGCAGCAAGGCAGAGTGGCAGAAAGCTGATAGGGGCAAGACAGGCTGGCAGAGCGGAGGTAGTCTGGTCCCTGTAGCTTTGATAGGGGAAAGACAGGCTGGCAGAGCTGAGGTAGTCAGGTCTCTGTGGTTTTGATAGGGGCAAGACAGGCTGGCCCAGGAGATAGTTCCTTTTCTTTTGTGCAGGAAACGGATCCCTAGAACGCGTTCGCCCCTAGAGTCGGGTGTTTCCGTGGGCGTCTAGTGAATACCCAGAAGCTACTGACTGTACTTACGCACTTCAGCTGATGACAAAGGAACTTGAAGAGCTCTCAGAAATAAGAAAACTGCTACTCAAGTCCAAATCTACAATATCAACCTATGTTGACTTTGTACCCTACAGTGCCTCTGTAAACAATGGGAACACAGAGGGTGAACTTGTGTACAACTACCACAAGTTTTCTATAGCACTAGAAACATTAATGTGGCAACTAAGAAACATCTAGGGAAAATGGCCCGTATTATGAAGGTCATGAAAACTATATCCTAGCTCCAAGCTGGACAGACAGGCACAGCATTAGAGGCCAAGCCCTGGTAGGGATGTAAGGCCTGGACAGACAGGAACAGCGTTAGAGGTCAAGCCCTTGTAGGGACGTAAGGCCTGCATGGACAGGCACAGCATTAGAGGTCAGGTCCTTGTAGGGACGTAAGGCCTTGATAGTGGATGGATAGGCACAGCATTAGAGGTCAAGCACTTGTAGGGATGTAAGGCCTGGATGGACAGGCACAGTGGTAGAGGACAGAGGTCAATCCCAACTAGGGACATAAGGCCTGGACAGACAGGCACAGCAGTTTTTTGTTTTTTTAATTTATCTGCTATTTTCAAATGTTTCCAGCACTTCATAGTCGATTACACTCAGGTACTATAGGTATTTCCCTATCCCCAGAGGGCTTACAATCTAATCAAACACTTGTAAGAACACAAGGCCTGGACAGACAGGCACAGCAGTCGAGGTCAAACACTTGTAGGAACACGAGGCCTGGACGGACAGGCACAGCAGTCGAGGACCGAGGTCAATCCCACCTAGGGACATAAGGCCTGGACGAACAGGCAGAGCAATCGAGGTCAAACACTTGTAAGAACACAAGGCCTGGACGGACAGGCACAGCAGTTTTTTGTTTTTTTAATTTATTTATCTTGCTATTTTCAAACATTTCCAGCACTTCATAGTCGAACACACTCAGGTATTGTAGTTATTTCCCTATCCACAGAGGGCTTACATTCTAAGTCAAACCCTTGTAGGAACACAAGGCTTGGATGGACAAGCAAAGCAATCATGGTCAAACACTTGTAGGAACACAAGGCCTGGACCGACAGGCACAGTGGTTGAGGACAGAGGATAATCCCACCTAGGGACATAATGCCTGGACGGACAGGCACATCAGTCAAGGACAGAGGTCAATCCCACCTAGGGACATAAGGCCTGGAAAATGCTTGACACCCACCTTCTCCACTAGCTGCAAGGGCTGTTCATCAAGAGCACAGCAATCGAGGACATAGTCAATCACTCCTAGGGACAGAAGCCCTGGATGGACAGGCACAGCATGTTTTTTGTCTTTATTTATTTATCTTGCTATTTTCAAACATTTCCAGCACTTTATAGTAGATTACACTCAGGTACTGTAGGTATTTCCCTATCCCCAGAGGGCTTACAATCTAAGTCAAACCCTAGTAGGAACACAAGGCCTGGATGAACAGGCAAAGCAATCGAGGTTAAACACTTGTAGTAACACAAAGCCTGGATGGACAGACAAAGCAGTCGAGGACACACCCTTGTAGGGACACAAGCCCTGGATGGACAGACACAGCAGGTTTTTTGTCTTTATTTATTTATCTTGCTATTTTCAAATGTTTTCAGCACTTCATAGTCGATTACACTCAGGTACTGTAGGTATTTCCCTATCCCTAGAGGGCTTACAATCTAAGTCAAACCCTAGTAGGAACACAAGGCCTGGACGAACAGGCAAAGCAGTCGAGGTCACACACTTGTACGGACATGAACCCTGGATGAACAGGCACAGCAGGTTTTTTTGTGTTAATTTATTTATCTTGCTATTTTCAAACGTTTCCAGCACTTCATAGTCGATTACACTCAGGTCTGTCGGAACTACCCTATCCCCTGAGGGCTTACAATCTAAATTGAACCATTGTAGGAACATAAGGCATGGACAATAGACGGTCAGGCACAGCGTTTCAGGTCAGGTACATGTGCTGCAGTGCTTATATTATCTGGAGCATAGGAGGCCATTGGAGCTGCTGCAAGGCTTTCAATTGCTTTCATTCATCTTGCCATTCACAGGGAAAATTTGGAAACCCAAGCAAAGGCAGGTTTACTTTCAAAAACACTAGCATTTCCATCAACTCTTGTGCCAGCCTTGATCGGTGAGGGCTCATGATATCCCCTGTCATTGAAAAGACACGATCACTGGGAACACTGGTTGGTGGACATGACAGATATTGCTGAACCACTTTGGCTAGGTATGGCCAGACAGTGGACTTGTGTACCCATTATGCCAGCAGATCTGTCTGCATGTTCTCTATCGGCTCTGAGAGATAACATGTCACTGACAGCTGTGCTGGTGTCTCCTTTGCTTGGGTAGGCTGAGAGTCACTCATGCCAGCTGCTTTCTCTCTCGCCTGTCACACAGCAGATGAATATTTAGGGGCAACATGCCTTGGATGTTCTGAAGTGAAGGAGGAGGTACTATCTATCGCTGACAGAGCACTGCTGCTCCAGCTTGGGCTAGCAGCACAACTCTTTAAAGTGCCCGCTGTTTCCACCTCTGCTTCAAGCCTAATCTGTCTCTGCCTATGGCGCTTCTGTTCACGGACTTTTGCTAACAGCAGGTCCTTTACCAATATGAGACAATCAGACTGTAGGGCGAGTTTCTCTTTCACACGGGGATCACAGACTGTGGCAAGCATGCATGTGTTCTGTTCTGTTAAAGGCCTTAATCTCTCTTTCACCTACTGCTGCAAAACGTCCAGACAATGCAGCACCTCAACTGTCATTCCCTCTTCCTGTTTAAAGGCCTCCAAACGTTCATCCAGTGGATGAACTATAGGGATAATGTCAGCCAAGGTGGCACTTCTGTAACTCAGCTCCTCTGTGACATCCTTGAAGGGCTGCAGGATTTTTACCAGCTGACTCATGACTAACCAATCATGATCCCCTAGGGAATACTGCACACCTATGTCCATTCTACCAGAAAATTCATGAAGGGGTGTCTTCAGCTCCACTAACCTCTCCAGCATCATAAAGGTGGAATTCCACCGGGTGGCAATGTCTTGAATGAGTCACTTGTGAGGCATCTCCTTATCAGTCTGCTTTTGTCGGAGAACCTGCCCCGCCTTCACACTTCTGTGGAAGTGCGCTGCTATGTTCCCGTACTTCTGTATTAACCTATGCAGGTATTGATTCTCTTGGTCATTGGAATCCAACCCCAGAGCTGACTTCACTACCAGGTGCAGAGTGTATGCAAAACATTGGATGTTCTTAAAGCGCCCGTCGTTTATTGCCTTAACCATGTTTGCACCATTGTCTGTGACAAAGAACCTGCCTGAGTTTTTCTGTCTCGCTGGTGTAGTTGCCAGCCCTCCAGCATCTCTCTGATGCATACTAGAATATTGGCTGCAGTATGGGCCTGGTCCGTCAGGTGGGGGTGCAGTAAAGCCCACCTCCACCCTGATACTTGTTGTAATAGAGTTGCTGACTGCCCTTGCCTCAGCCAGGTCCCACCAGTGTGCTGTCAGAGAGAGGTAAGAGTGTGCAGCATTCATCGCGGTCTAGATATCACAGGTAAAATGCACTCTCCCCTCTGCCTTAGCAGGCAGCACTTGCATGCAACTGTGACACTGCTTGTACAGACTTGGGATGACCTTTCTACTAAATGTTGTTCTGGAGGGGACTTTGTAATTTAGAAGTACGACCTTCAGAAAATGCTTGAAACCCACATTCTCCACTATCTGCAAGGGCTGGTCATCAAGAGCAATCATTTCCCCAATGGTCCTGGTTACAACTTTTGAGGCTGCCTGCCTCTTACCCCGGGATAGTGTTACCGCACTCCACCCCATTTCCTCCATGGTGGGTTGTCGCTTCTGCAACATGTCAGGGGTGTTGCTGGCCTGCTACCTGACTGCTAGAAGGGGATGAGGGCGTGGGCTGACTCTGCTGCTTTTGAATCACTGCACACTGCTTGGAAGGGGTCCCCCGACTGGTGCTGTCATCATCCCCAGATGGTAGTAATCTTGTTGGGTGTTGCCTCTTCATATGATGGTTCATGCCAAAATTAGATAGATGTCCCATTTGCTAATATCCCTGGCATAGTAATTACACCGAGCAAAACGCAGGTCTTCCATCACTTTAAAGTGGCTCCAAGTCGCAGATGTCTTTCATGATCCTCCCCTCTCTAAAGCCTTTGTGGTGGAACCTGCCACTGGAGCTGAGGTAGTGGTTGCACCCTGAGAAGCAATGCCAGGGGCCTCAGTCACCCTCTGTGCCTGTGCTGTCTGCTCTTCCTCCTCCTCATCATCACTTTCATCTCTCCCCTGCTGCACTGAAGTGGAGGCTAAGACAGGACTGACTGAACCTCCCAAAGATTCTTCATCTATTACTTCTTCCGTTTCTGATGAGAATCCCACACAAGAAGATTCTTCATCTGAATCTGAAGCAAACAGTGACTGCGCTACCTTGTCAACGCTAAGTGTTAGTCGAGACTTCTGTCCCCCTGCTGCTTTTGGTTGTCGACATTTTGTCTGGCATGACTCTGCCTACCCTTCCCTCACCTCCAAAACTACAGGGCCAGAAACATGTGGTGGTGATGGTGATACATCATGGTCAGATTTCATTTTTTTCGGGATGGAACTGCCAGCCCCTACAAAGAGTTTAGATTGTGACAGGTGCTTTTTTAACTGTACTGTTGGTGGTACACTAGTGTCTTTTGAAGTGCCTCCTCTACCAGTCCCAATCACTTGACTACATCTATCTTTCCCTGACATTATGGATTTAACGTCACCGAGTAGTGCCTACCACTGCCCACTATCACGGTGCCTGGCTGTGCATTAATGTGTGTGGTGTGCACACAGATGCTGCTTGCTTGTAAGCACAAAAGAGCCAGACTCCCTGGGCACTTGTCTGCACAGACCCACCCAATAATAAGGTTCGGTCTGTTAAACTAGCCCACTCCCTACTGAAGCCTAGTGCACAGAGAGACTAAATGACTTGAATTTTAAAAAACTCAGTTTAAATCCAGTGGAAAATGGATGAAAATAATATATCTTTCCCAGCCAGCCACAACACTCTAATGGTGAATGCTAGCTGCTTCTCTCCCTCGAACAGCGTCTCAGTCAGATCACCTAAATAAATAGCTTGAAAGATACAGAACTAGCTGGCACTGGCACTGCTGCAAAATAAAAGTAATTTGCTTTTTCTTTCCCTTTACTAACTAGCCTATCTCTCAGTACAGCCTCCTCTTACACCAAGCCCACCTCCCCACAGCATCGCTAGAAATGAAATGCGTTGCTCTCCTCGTGCTGATCTTTATATAGTGCTGGCTCATCAGTAAAATTGACAGAGAGCACTGAATAACAGCGCAATTGGCTGCATTCAGTGCATGTCACAAAATTTCAACGTGGATACACTGCATTCCGGTATCCATGCCGCCCTGTCCAACTCTTTCCTGTGAGGGCATGGGCGCTGCCATTTTGTGAAAATCCTAGCTACCTAGTAGCTAATGGGGGCGAAGAAAAGTGTGCGCCGCGGGGCGCTCCAAATTAAACGGATAATAAGTTAAATACGTGGGGAGTCGCGATGCGTTTTGCCTCCGCACATATTTAACAAATATGACAAGATACATTGCAGATCGCCAATACGGCGAAAACGAATGCACACCCCTAGCAGCTGCACACCCTTCATGCTCCAGTGCAGTTATGCCACTGTGTTCCTATACCCCTTTATCATTTCCTTCAGGACTGCTGCATTCATCCTTGGCCTCCATGGCATGTTTACTGCCAGGTGAAGAAAGTGTGCAAAGCAAGAGATCTGCTCATTGTCCCCACCTTCCACTGCTTGTTTTATATTAATGCCACTATAACAAAAATAAAAAAAGAATAACCATGTTGATTATCTGGTAAAGCTGCCAGCCCTTCATCATCTTCCTTATTTATGCTAGGATATTGACCAAGGTATGTTTGATGTCCATTACCTGGGTGTACCTTTCACTAGAGATGCTGCCTGTCCTTGCCTTGGTCAGCTGTAACCATGTACCATCAGATAGAGTTAGGTATGTGTAGCATTCTGACAGGTCTAGATGTTGATGCTGAAATTAATGCTACTCTTAGTTAATTGTACTTGAATGCAAATATGGCACTGAGAGTACAGGGTGAGGATCAACTATTTACTGACTGTTCTTAGGGAGGGTACTTTTTTGGGGTGCTAAAAGGTGCAACAACAGCTTAAATCCCATGTTCTCCATGATTTGCAGGGGTTGGTCATCCGGGGCAATCTTTTTCTTGCTGCACTGTTTTACCATCTTTGATGCTGCCTGCACCTTACTGAAACAAACAAACAAACAAAAAATTCAGAATTTCAAGAACTTCTAGTTTAAAGAGAGATGCACATAGAGAATTTGATAAGAGCTTTAATAACAAAGGAAATAAATAGAAAATACTTAACGAAAGTTGATTTCCTGAATTTCTGGAATCCCTATAAATACAAAAGTAAACAGAAAAAATCAACATTCTAATGGGAAAGTGCCATCAAGTAAAATAGACAATCAAATTGAAACTTCATAAAAAAAAATCATACCTATCTGAAAGAACAGTTCAATCACAGTAAATATTGCAGTGTAAAAAAACTTAGCAGCTGTATTAAAATATCTTAAAGGGCTTAAAAGTTATTTATTAATTTATATATGTTTTTATATGATTTTAAACTAAACCATTTATAGTTTTAATTGACTTTTAACTGTTTTACAATGATATCAAAGTGCAATAATATTTAATACAATTGTTACAAATTATTTGTCTCTGTTGCACCATCTTCCTTCTATATCAGCTTATCATATCTAATTGAAGTGACAATAAAATTATATTTATATCTACATCTTGTCTCAGTATCTAATTAGAACAACTCATCACAAATTCTTTCATTTTATTTTTATTTTTATTTTATTTTATTTGATACCTCTGCTTCTTTCCACTAACACTGGGGGCTGAGACTGGGGAGGTCTAATCCACAAAGTCCAAACGAGAAGAGAGATTTGAATTTGAAAGCTAACCCTAAGGTCATAACATCTAAGGAGAGCTCTTTAGAGGAAACCCAGCTAACCAATTCATTGACACTGAGTGACAGCGGAACAGCAAAGGTCTTGGGCTCTAGGTTGTTTACATTATGTTCATATGTTTTTATATTCAGCAAGCTGAGAATATCTTTACAATGTGAAAACTGCAGCAAATCAGGGTCTCCAGTGTAATACTGCTCTAGAAGAATTACACTTGAATTATGCAATCAAGTTGCAAGTTTTGGCATAGAAAAGCATAGATAGACATACTCCATGTGTATATATTTACGATTTTGTTGGTACATCATATATATTTCAGATAAGCAAGTCAGTGTATATTTATTCTCAGCTAGCATTCAAACCAGGAAGGTTGAAAATTTCTGAAGCAAGACTGCTTCTGTCTCAGAGATGCTTTGAGCAAAAATCAGAAATGAAATGAATTAAAACAAGGGGTGGGTGACTGTAGATATGTGCCTGATGTGAATTGACACATAGTATGATAGCTCCATGGGGATTAGTGAGATAAATTTTATTTATTTATTTAACAGTTTTTTATACCGACCTTCATAGTAAATAACCATATCGGATCGGTTTACATTTAACATAGGGTATAACTGAAGGAACAATTCAGGTAAACAATAAATAACCATAGATAGGAATAAGTCAAAGTTACAATCAACGGGAGTCAAGAACTTGGAAGCTTAAAACAAGCTGGAAGGAAGATAAAGGCAAGTATTAATTATGAAAGATACGATAGAGAGAACGGGTTAAAGCTTGAAAGTGCTTTAACCTGGAGGTACCAGAGTCCATAGTTCATGAAAATAAATGCCAAGGCCGGATGAGAGTGGAAGCCATTAGTGATTGTCTGGAGGATCGGAGAAGGCTTGGTGGAAGAGCCACGTCTTGAGTCTTTTTCTGAAAGTTAAGAGGCAGGGTTCCAATCTGAGGTTTGCAGGGATATTATTCCAAATAGATGGGCCTGCTATCGAAAAAGCTCTGTCTTTGGTCGTGGAGAGACGTGTGGCCTTAGTCGGAGGAAATTGTAGAGTGCCTTTGAGAACCTCTCTAGTTGGTCTGTTAGAGGAGTGGAGTTTGAATGGGATTTCCAAGTCGAGTTGAAGTTGATGGTGGATGGTTTTGTGAATTAGGGTGATTGATTTGTATAGGATTCTAAAATTTACTGGTAACCAATGTAGGTTACTGAGGATGGGTGAGATGTGTTCACCGCGGCTGGTGCTGGTCAGCAGTCTCGCTGCCGCATTTTGTAACATCTGCAGTGGTTTGGTGGTAGATTTGGGGAGGCCTAGGAAGAGTGCACTGCAGTAGTCTATTTTGGCGAATAGTAGCGCTTGTAGGACTGTCCTGAAGTCCTGGAAAAATAGTAATGGTTTAAGACGTTTTAGAACCTGTAGTCTGTAGAAGCAATCCTTGGAGGTTGTGTTGACCATTTTCTTTAAGTTTAGTCGATTGTCTAGTATTGCCCCAAGGTCTCTAACATGCTTACAGGTAATGTGAGAATTGTGAGGTGATGGTGGCGGAAAATTGTTTTCATTTGAGGAGATGAGGAGTAGCTCTGTCTTTGAGGCATTGAGGACCAGGTTTAAGCTGTTAAGTAGATTGGTGATGGAAAGAAGGCAGTTATTCCAATGGGTAAGAGCTTTTGAGATAGATTCTGTTATAGGGATTAGAATCTGCACGTCGTCTGCATACAGATAATGAATTAAGTTGAGATCCGATAACAGTTGGCAGAGGGGGAGAAGATAAATGTTGAAGAGGGTTGGAGATAAGGAGGATCCTTGTGGTACACCTACGGTTGAATTTGTTAGGGGAGACTCTTTGTTGTTGATTTTGACCTTAAAAGTTCTATTGCTGAGGAAGGACTTGAACCATTTTTGGGCTGATCCATAGATGCCGATATCTGCTAGGCGATCTAGAAGGATGGAGTGGTTGACTGTATCAAATGCCGCCGAGATGTCCAACAGGACTAATAGAAAGGAATGTCCTTTGTCTAACCCCATTAGGATATGATCTGTAAGTGAGATGAGGAGGGTTTCCGTGTTGCGTGCTTTGCGGAAACCATATTGCGAAGGGAATAGGATATTATGGTCCTCTAGATATTCAGAAAGCTGGGTGTTTACCAGTTTCTCTGTAAGTTTGGCAACGAATGGGAGATTAGAAATGGGTCTGAAATTCGCCAGAACATTGGGGTCTAAATTATGTTTCTTGAGGAGGGGCTTGAGAGAAGCGTTTTTTAGACTGTCTGGGTAACTTCCTTGAGTTAGAAGGCCGTTGATGATGCTTGTCAGAGGTCCTGAGATCGTGTTCGGGATGAGAAGCAGGAGTTTCGATGGGATATTATCAGCCGGATGGCTAGAAGGTTTCTGTTTTTTTAGGAGGGATTCGATCTCTTTGGTGGAAATATATTCGAAACTGTCGAACTTGGGTCTACTAAGGGAGTTGGAATTCTCTCCTGACTTGAGAGGTGTAGTGTTTGGAGGGAGGAGGGCGAGGGTATTTAGAGTTTTCTGTTGAAAAAATGCAGCGAGCTCATTAGCCTTGGTTAGAGCTTGTTCATCTGGAATAGATGGAGGGGTTGATTTAGTGATTTGTGTTACATAAGCAAATAGGGCCTGGGCATCGTACTGGAAGTGGTGTATTTTGTTAGCATAGTATTCCTTTTTTTTTTGTAGAATAGAAGTCCTGTAGTGATGTAAGAATCCCTTAAATGTTGAGAGGGTAGATGTGTTAGGGGTTTTGCGCCATCTATTTTCTTTATGTCGCAATTCCTGTTTCATCTGTTTTAGTTCGGAGCTGAACCAGGGTTGATTTCCCTTTTTTGTTGGATTGATTGTTTTGGAGACTAATGGGCACCATTTGTTTGCAACTTGTTCAGTAATCTTGTACCAGGAGGAAAGGGCTGAGTCAGGATTAGATTGGTCTAAGTTAGAGAGTTCTTTGGAAAGCTGCTCACTAAGTATCTCCGATGGACATGCTTTCCTGAATTGAATGGTAGAGAGGTGCAGAGAGGAGAGTGTCTGTTTGCATGTGGAGAAGGAAGATTCAATCAAGAAATGGTCAGACCAAGGGATAGGGGTACATGTGGGTTCTGTTGTGCAAGAGAAATTGGAGTTGATGAATATTAGATCCAGAGTGCGTCCAGCTTTGTGTGTGGGGCTGTTGATGGTCTGAGTGAATCCCATTGCACTGAGGGTGGTGAGGAGGGCTTCGCAGTTCGCAGAGCGGGGTATAGCGTCGCTATGGAGGTTTAAATCACCCATAATCATTGTTGGTAGGTCTCCGTTAATATGTTTCACAATTGATTCTATGAGGGGGGAGGGATCCGTTTCTAGAATTCCCGGGGGAGCATAGACTAACAGTATTTGTAGATGTTTTGATTTGACTAACCCCAGTTCCAATTTGGAGTCAGTCTTGATTGTATGTGCGGTCAGTCTGAGTTCTTTCTTGGTGGCTAGAAGAAGTCCGCCTCCTCTTTTTTTGTGTCTGTGGAAGGTGAAAATGTCATATGTCTGGATAGGTAGTTGGTTGGTTAAGGCGATGTCAGAATTTTTTAACCAGGTTTCTGTGATGGCACAGATGTCTGGGTTGGAATCCAGGAGGTAATCATTGAGGATGTGTGTCTTTTTAGTTAAGGATTGTGCATTGAAGAGGGTTACTGAGAGTAGCGTGAGGCCTAGCAGTTGGTTCAAAGGTGAAGTCATGATTGGGATAATTCTTTTTTGTATGACGTTGGTGAAGTTGATTGAGGGGATTCTTCTTTGATTGTGGATGATTGGGATGTTGTAAGTGTACATAGTGAGTGGGATTCTGGAGGAGGTTTAGACTGGGAGGCACTTGGAATGAATTTGGTAGCAAACTGGTGAAAGTCTGCAGTAAATAGAAGAGATGTCTGAGGATGGATGAGGGAAAGGTGTTTGTCTGAATGATGAGAGTCCTGGATGAATGCTGAGGGTGGCTGGATGAATGATGAGAGTCCTGGATGAATGCTGAGGGTGGCTGGATGAATGATGAGAGTCCTGGATGAATGCTGAGGGTGGCTGGATGAATGATGAGAGTCCTGGATGAATGCTGAGGGTGGCTGGATGAATGCTGAGAGTCCTGGATGAAGATGCTGACGGTGCTGGAACGAAAGCTGTGGTGGCGTGATGAGTGCTGAGGATTTTGTATGAGTGCTGAAAAGGTGGGTGGAGGAATGGTAGGGAGGACCTAAGTTAGGAGTTGTAGAAAAAAATTTTTTTTTTTTCCTTTATTTGGATCTATTCTGGAGCCTTGCGAGAGGCTAGTTCCGGGTCCTCCTTCTTTGGCCCCAAAAGGCCGATGCCGAACGCGCGGGGGGGGCCGATCTGGGTTGGTGGAGAAGCGTGGGGTGGCGGCGCAGGTGGAGAGTAATTATGGCTGCCACTTCGAGGTACGCTGTTCTGGTGCGGGTCTGGTGCGCACGAAGGGGCGCACAAAGGGGCTGGCCCCTTTGTCGCGCTCCTTCGTGCGCGCGACGCCGAGCAGGTCGTCGGATTTTAAAACCCCCGGCTTACCGCTGACGTGCAGGTAGGTTCCCCAATCGTGTGCTGTTTCTCTGAGAGGGGCGGAGCGGAGGAATCGGCCGCGTGGCCGGGGCTGGAGCCTCGGGGTGCTGGGCGAGTTTTTAAGGCCTTGCCCCAACGGGCTTCAGCGCCAGATGCGCAGGCCTAGCTGCCTTTTGTTTCGTGTGCGGCAGGAGCAGCGATCGCGCTGAAAGAGGGAGCCGAGCAGGGCGTCGGATTTTAAAACCCCCGGCTTACCGCTGACGTGCAGGTAGGTTCCCCAATCGTGTGCTGTTTCTCTGAGAGGGGCGGAGCGGAGGAATCGGCCGCGTGGCCGGGGCTGGAGCCTCGGGGTGCTGGGCGAGTTTTTAAGGCCTTGCCCCGACGGGCTTCAGCGCCGGATGCGCAGGCCTAGCTGCCTTTTGTTTCGTGTGCGGCAGGAGCAGCGATCGCATATTTCCCCCCCAAATTACATTTTCCCCCATTAAAAAAATACTACAATAATTGTAAACATTATGGGGCGGATTTTCAGAGCCCTGCTCGCCTAAATCCACCTAAATCCGGGCGGATTTAGGCGAGCAGGGCCCTGCGCGCCGGTGCGCCTATGTTCAATAGGCCTACCGGCGCGCGCAGACCCCGGGACTCGCGTAAGTCCCGGGGTTTTCCGAGGGGGGCGTGTCGGGGGCGTGTCGAGGGGGCGGGCCCGATCCGCACGGCGTTTTCGGGGCGGGCCGTAGCGTTTCGGGGGCGGGCCCGGGGGCGTGGTCACGGCCCAGGGCGGTCCGGGGCGTGGCCGCGCCCTCCGGACCCGCCCCCAGGTCGCGTCCCGGCGCGCTAGCGGCCTGCTGGCGCGCGGGGATTTACGTCTCCCTCTGGGAGGCGTAAATACCCCGACAAAGGTAAGGGGGGGTTTAGACAGGGCCGGGCGGGTGGGTTAGGTAGGGGAAGGGAACGGAGGTAGGCTGCGCGGCTTGGCGCGCGCCGGCTATACGGAATCGATAGCCTTGCGTGCGCCGATCCCGGATTTTAGCGGCTACGCACGTATCTACTAAAATCCAGCGTACTTTTGTTTGCGCCTGATGCGCCAACAAAAGTACGCCAAATCGCGCTATTTGAAAATCTACCCCTATGGCTACAGTTAAATGAGTAAATCTAAAGTGACATTTGCAGCATCATAGGGACAAGGGCAGTCCAGGCATTTCATTTTCATTTTCATTTACACTCTGCAGCTTTCTAAAAGATTTGGAACAGCTTACAACAGCATACTCAAATACATGAAATACAAAATACATTACAATGTATCCCTTTACAAAAAATCAAAATGCTATCCACCAAAAATCTTTCCAACCTATCCCAATGCCTTCTCTTACAGAGAGAGACCATATTTAAAGCCTAGCCAGCTGGATAAAATAGCCAGATAAATTTATTCAGCGAACTTAACTGGGATATTCAGCAGCATATTAATGCGCTGATATTGACTGGTTGTTCCCCCTAGTACATGCTCCTAGCAGTACTAACTTCTTATCCCGCAGGATAAGTCTCACTAGGCCAGATATTCAAAGCACATTCAGTGCTTTGAATTTAGCCAGATAAGTGGGACTTTTGTGGCTGCTGAAAATGCACCCACATTGTGTGGCACTGGCTATTATTTGGGTTGCTCTTCTCTACATGCATTGCTTTAAGAATATAAGCTCATAAGAAATTGCCATACTGGGTTAGACCAAGGGTCCATCAAGCCCAGAATCCTGTTTCCAACAGAGGTCAATCCAGGCTATAAGTATCTGGCAAGTACCCAAACACTAAGTAGATCCCTTGCTATTGATGCCAGTTATAGCAGTGGCTATTCTGTAAGATATCTTGATTAATAACGGTTAATGGACTTCTCTTCCATGAACTTATCCAAACCTTTTTTAAACCCAGCTACATTAACTGCACTAACCACATCCTCTGGCAACAAATTCCAGAGCTTAATTGTGCATTGAGCGCAAACGAATTTTCTCTAATTTTCTCTATCCCACCGGACTTAAGACAAGAACCATGCGTTCATACTTTCAGGAAAAGACTAAAAACTTGGCTTTTTAAAAAAGCTTTCCCAGAACTGGATTAAATTCTCCACACTTCAACCCATCAACACATCTTTTGCTTATAACATTATACATATTTATTAATTTGGAAACAGTTGGCTGAAATGTAAATATTCTCTTTTTTAATTCCCTCCCCCTTTCTGGTCCTAGTTATTATTCCCTGTTTTTTGTAACTTTCTCACGTCCTAATTATTGTTTTAATATTTTTTAAGTTTCACACTATATTTAATGTTGAATTGGGAAATGTTTATCACTATGTTACTCCCTGCCTCCACACACATGTTAATTGTAAACCGGGTTGATGTGATTCTTATCATGAAACTCGGTATAATAAAAATAATAAATAAATAAATAAAATAAATAATTAGTTTTAAGTGTGCTACTTGCTAAGTTCATGGAGTGCCCCCTAGTCCTTCTATTATCCGAAAGAGCAAATAAACAATTAACATTTACCAGTTCTAGGCCACTCATGATTTTAAAGATCTCTATCATATCCCCCCTCAGCTTTGGAATTGTACAGATTAAATGTCATCTTCCATTTGCAAGCCCAGTCTTCCAGTTAGCTGCATCGGGGCAGAGCAAGTTAGCCATATGACTTTTACAGCTAATGGCAATAGGAAAAGGGGTATTTATATACAACCACTTGGGGGGGGGGGGGGGGGAGAGAAAGAAAGAGACTAGCCACAGTACCCTCCCACTAGATACGTATTTATATCTCTATGGGAGGCCCACCTAATAACTCGAGGTGAGGTTTAGGTATTAGTGTAGGGGTTAGGGGCCATTTTGACATCCAAAGTGAGAAGTACAAACAGAACAATGCTCTCTTGTGAAGATTTGATGACCTTTGGAGTGAGGAAACTCACTCAAAGATGATATTTGTGCAATGTTCTCTCAACCTAGCTTGATGGACTCTGCACATGTACGTGCAGCAGGGATATTTTAAATGATACGCATGTACCTGGTAAATGGTAATTTTAAAATGAACACATGTGCACTCATAGATGTGAGCATCAGTACACAAGCAAAGATACACTGAAATTGTAAATCGTGCGCATATTTGCATGTTTACAGATTTGCCCAAGTTTACAGATCACAAGTTTTAGGGCTTATAGGACAGGGTGAGGGGTCCAGATCAACTGGGCAGTGTGCAGGATAAAAACCTTGGTATTAATTGGAAAAACTGATGGACTAACTGGAAAGCTGGAAATGTTTCTCATGCAAGTATGTTTTAAAATCCTCTTACGTATGCACGTAAAAGCTGATAATGTCTGATGGAAGACATGCTCATTAGCTTTGCTTGAGTAACCTCTTAAAATTAGGAGCATATTTACATATGGTAGGTGTATTTTAAAACATGCTTGCATGAGACACATTTCCAGCTTTCCAATTAGTCCACCAGTTTTTCCAGTTAATATCAAGGTTTTCATCCTGCACACTGCCCAGTTGATCTGGACCCCTCACCCTGTCCTATAAGCCTGTAAACTTGTTCCTCATCAGGAGCAGCAGAAAAGTAATGCAGATATCTAGCCTAAGCGTGTGGTGGTTTTCAGTTTTAAAATACAGAGTGCGGTCTATATGTGTTGACCCCACCCCAGAATGCCCTTTCCCCTCTTTCCTCACCCATGTTCTGCCCCCTTATTTCTCACACATGCACAGATACATTTGCGTCTAATTTGCAGCATTTTACAATATGCGTTGCTCGTGTGCAGTCCACAAATGCATGTATGTGGGCAGTTTTGTGCAAGCAACACTTTTAAAATCGACCTCTTTTAAAATCAGAAAGTACACACCTAAGTCCCAGCTTTGCAGAGTTTCCATCCCCAGCACATCTCTCCCCTATGCATGTAAAAGTACATAACAACATTGTGTATGCACATAATTTTATACTGTATTGATTGAGCAATTTACTAAAAGTCCATTTCTGTGGGTAAAGCACTACTTTTCTTTACAGAAGTCCCTTTGAAAATAACCCAGCCTAAGGGCGATTTTCAAAGCTTTTTTTCACAGGTAAAAACAGTACTATACCCATGGAAATGGCCATTTACAAGTTTGCCAACCTGCCCAATATATAGGTAAACTGACATATGTATAGACTGTATGTGCATACATTTATAAGCAGTGATCAGAGGCAATCCCAGAGTAGGACTGGAGAGGGGTTTATACTTAGACATTAATAAGTGACTTTTCAAATGAGTTATGCATGCAACCTTAACATACTATTGTAGCAGTTTTCAAACCCCATTTGCCCATCTTAAGTGCACTTAATGCAGGTAAAACCTATTGACAATTCAATGGCATATATTGTAGCAATTTTTAAAAGCCCGCTTTCAGAGGTAAAGTGCATTTACATGTGTAAAACACATGTGCACTTTTTCCTGGAAAAATCTATGTGCACATATTAGCAGGTATACATGTATATGGGAAGTTTTGGTGGAATAGGTGTAAAGTATTCAGGTAATTGCTTTAAAATCTATGCAGCTTGCTACAAAATGATTCCCTTAATCATATATATCAATGAAACTCACAACTAAGAGTTACAGTATATAAATATCAGATACTCGTAACATTGAGGTGGGAATGTAATAACACATTCTCCAGTATAGAGATATAATTTTGAGTTCTTGGAGGATAAAGAATTTTGGATTACACTAGAGAAAGCCATACATCAGTGTTTTGAATTTAATGATTCCTGTTTAGTGGCAATGGCAGACAAATGAGATGCATAAAAGCAGATTTGAGAGGTGTTATCATAAGTCACAAGATTTGTTGAAAATGGAGAAGGAAATTAAACACATGGAACATAATCAACTTTATAAAAAAAAAGCCATTATTAGTGAAACTGCAAACATTTACATAGAATATGCCATGACTGCAGATAAAGAGCATACAGCCAATCCAGTTTTTCTCTCTATATCGCCTGCTCACCTATATTGACCCTGCTTCTCCCCCAGATATCTTCGGTGCTTGCCTATCTCCTCTTAAATTCTACTCCTGTTTTTATCTCCACACCTTCCTAGGAAAGTTGTTCCATGTGTTCATTACCCTCTTTGTTAATATATCTTCTTAGATTATTCCTGCTTCTACTCCCTTTCTCTGACATCATATATCCCTATTCCCTCCTTCCTTCCAGAGTACATATATTTTGATCTCTAAGTCCGTCTCTCTATGCTTTATTATAAAGACTGCTGACCATTTTAGTATTGTAGCTGTTCCCTGAAACAAGTCTAAACAGTTTATTTCCTTTTGAAGGTGCTAATTCCATAATTGTACACATTGTACACATTAATACTCCAAAAGATGTCTCACTAAAGACTTGTGCATAGGCAATATCACATCCTTTTGGTTATTCCTCTTTCTTTGCACCTAAGCATCTTTCTAGCTTTTGTTGTTACCTTATCTATCTTTTTGGCCATCTTAAGATCATCAGATGTGATGATCCTCAGATCCTGTTTTTCTTTTGTGTACAGACCTTGACCCCCTTTACTGTACTGTGCTTTTCAGTTTTTCAAACCCAAACATATAGAATCTATCAACCTTTTGAGATCCTGCCAGGTACTTGTGACCTGGATTGGCTACTGTTGGAAACAGGATATTGAGCTTGAAGGACCTTTGGTCTGACCCAGTATTATAAATCTTATATTCTTATGGTCTAATTCTATTGCACACTGGGTCTTCAGACAAGATGATAGCAATAGAACACTGGAGGATGTAGAAAATAGTGATGCAGATAGATGTGCTCTGTAAGGAGTTGTCTCTTTTTTGGTCTGACCCTGTATTTTGCAGCATTAAATCTTAGCTGTCAAATGCTAGACCATTCATCAAGGTGTACTAGATTTTTCCTTATGTTTTCAGGAAGCCTAACTTTCAAAGCTATTCATGTTACTGCATATTTGGGCATAAATGGATGCTTGGAGTTTTATCCTGGTATTTTATAAACTGTGTAGTGGGAGCTGCACAGTTTATAAAATACAATATATTATGTGTTTGATTTACACATTGAAAAGGTCTTGAAAATATAGACTTTCTTTCTTGCCTGAGGACTTTCAATGTTTTCTCAAGGGGCGATATTTCCCCCCTCTTGTTGCGGTGTTTTGGCTTTTGGAAGAAGAGATAGGATTATTGTAGAATGATTTCTGTTCTTCCATTTCATTTAGGGTAAGATATGGATTCTCTCCAGAGCAGTGCTTTCAATAGGCAAATTAGGTGGTCACCTAGAGCACCATGATTTTTGGAGGGGCAAAATCCAACCAGTATGAGATCCAGAGGGGTGCTGTACCAGAACCAATACTGCCAAAGAAGGGAGTACAGTCCTGGAGCTTCTGCTGTGAGTAGGAGGGAGTGCTGGGCTGGAACAGCCGCCAATAGATAAGTTGGCCGGGGGGGGGGGGGTGAATAACCAATGGTTCATCTAGAGTACCAAATAGGCTTGCACTTCTCTCTAGAGGATTAACAATATCCCCTAGAAAAGCTTAGATTAGTGAATCATGTTGGTATAAATTGGCTTACCTATTTTATAAACATATGTGTGTATATTTTAGGATCATAAAAAATATAACATGTACACATAAAAACAAGTATTTTATAACATAAAAAATATAAATACATTCTTGTACAAATACTTGAAATCACTAGTTCACCTATAACTCCACCAGTTTACCCAGTCTATCTCCAGTTCACATAGACGCTCTAACACAGGGCTTCCCAAACCTGTCCTGGGGACCCCACAGTTGGGTTTTCAAGATATCCACAATGAATATGCATGAGATAAATTTGCATATACTGAGTCTCCATGGTATGCAAATATATCTCATGCTTATTCATTGTGGATATCCTGAAAACCAAACTGTCTGTGGGGTCCCCAGGATAGGTGTGGGAAGCCCTGCTCTAACACTTCATACTGACCCCCCCCCCCATCAGTTCACCCAGACATCCAATCAAAAACTGCAGACAAGTCTGATTTCAATTGTAATAGTCAATTGTAATAGTCAATTAGTAATAGTCAATTAGTAGAAATAACTTAGATTTTATATGCAAATATGTTTATAAAAAGGAAATTACATGCGTACCTGTTGATTCTGCTCAGGAACACCACTAGACCGCCTCTATTTTGCACTGGTAACATGCTAGTTTATAAAATAGCATGTACATGAATACAAGATACTTAGCATGAACATGCACAATTTTCTTGTGTAACTCCTTTGAAAATTTACTCGAGTGTCTTCACTGTTGCAGATTTTGGTATCATCTGCAAAAAAGAAAACCTTCCCTGATAGCCCTTCCACAATATCTCTTATGAAAATTTTCACCATAATTAGATAGAGAACTGATCCCTGTGGCACAGCACTGGTAACTCTCTCTTTCCTCAAAGTGAACTTCATTTACTACTACCCTTTTCCAACCAGATTCTCAATCATTCATTTTAGGACGTATAGCTAGGGTGTTCAGTCTGTTTTTAAATCTCCTATGCTAAACCCTATTAAAGGACATCTGTTCATTGAAAAAAAATGTATATTGCGCCATTTCTTAACAATTGTCTAATGTGGATCACATTTAAAACATAAAACAGAGTTCAAATCCAAGTACACTGCATCTAACATTGTCCCCTGATTTAAATCTCTGGTTACCAAGTCAAAGAAATGGTCTAGATTTATCTGACAAGGACTATCTTGGTGAAACCATGCTGCCTCCGATCTGTAATTCAGTGGATTCCAGAAACTGCAATATTCTCTGTTTTAGCAGCTATTCCATTAATTTACTTATCATGGAGGTCAAACTAACCAGCCTATGAGTTTTCAGACTCCTTACTTCCACTTTTGTGAAGAGGAACCATATTTATCTGTCTCTAGTCTTTTGGAACCACTCTTGACTCTAAAGAAGCATTGAAAATGTCAGACAGAAGAATTGCCAGAACTTTCCTAAATTCTCTTAATACTCTTGGCTCAATTGCTTTATTTACATTATGTTTTGCTAGCTTTTCTTGAATACAGTTTTCTGAAATTTGTTTGAGGTCCATCTCAATTCTGTTCCTATTTGTGTCAGTTTTCCATGGTCCTGCTCTAAGACTTTCCTCAGTGAACACTGAACAAAAATATTTGTTAATCAATTCTGCTTTCTCCTCATCACCCTCTGCCTATTTCCTTCACTTTCACTTTTAAGTATTACAATCTCAATTTTGCACTATCTTCTGTCACTAATATATTTAAAAGAAACTCTTATATGAAAAGTGTACATACAATAAGAAGATGGAAATATTATACACAAATGCAATACACAATAGTCCACCAAATTTATGGGGAAGAAAGGAGACTCCAATTCCAAGAAAAATCAACAAGAAAAACATAGGTGGACTTTTCACTAGTTCAAAAGCCAATATATACTGAAGAAAAATACCCAAATGATATTATAATAATCAGGCTACCATTAAGGACCTGCCACTGGGACAATCTTATTACTCAGGAAAGATGTTAAGTGATCAGATTTAAAAAACCCATAATAAACATTTTGATATCTTATCAAATATTTGGAAGGATTATTTAAAAACAACACATTAGCCTTAATAACAAAAAATGTCTTCTCACCTGTGTGTCTAGCAAAATTAGGAAAAATCTTTTGCAATGAAAAAGAGTTCATTTCTATGCTAAAAAAAAGCTACATAATCTATACCTTGTCAGATTCCAAAACTAAATTAATAGTAAAAGTTGCCTTACTAACAAGTCTATCTTCAGACTCCTCCAAAAAATCAGTCATATTATTAGATTCTAGGGGAATAGGTGACAGAGTCCCCTCCTTTACCACTCCAGATTGCACTGTTTTGATTAAGTGCAGATAAAAAGACCATGATATAGGAGAAATTGATTCAACAGAGAATGAGAGGCTGCCTGGAATAAGTGGGTGTGTGAATGGGATATTGCCTGTGATGGGTATATGTGTATGGGAGTCTGCCTGGGATGGGTGTGTGTGTGTGTGTGTGTGTGTAAATGGGAGGCTGCCTGTGATGAGTGGGCATGTGAATGGGAGGCTGCCTGGGATGGGTGTGTGTGTGTGTGTGTGTATGTGTATATGGGAGGCTGCCTGGTGTTGTGTCAGAGGTAGACCCTTAGGCCGAGGTGGGGTTGACGCTACCCATAGGGGAGGCCCTATGGGTCCCCACCGTCGGCAGGCAGAGCTGGCTGACTGATAGAGGCCGGCTGGAGCTTTGCCAATAGCAGCCCTTGTTCCCTGCAGGTTGAGCCTTTGGGTGCCAGAGCCAGCTGGAGTTAGGTGGGCCTCCATCCAAGGTCTTCGATGAGATGATGATGAGGTCAGCCAGTAGACAGCAACAGCAGAACTGGAGAGTCTGTACTGGACAAGCCAGAGTCCTGGAAATCTGGGTGCCAATAGGAACAAGAGTCAGATAGGGGGTGCCCAATCAAGAGCAGGCCGAAGCCTGAAAGGCCAAGTCCAGGACTTAGACTATAGAGGCGTTGTGGAACAAGCTAAAGTCAGGGCAGGGGGCAATCAAGGAGAAGTGGCAAGGCAAGGCAAAAGTCAAATCCAGGAGATTAACAGTGGCATGGTTGGGCGAAGCAGTGGTTGGGTCCAGGAGACGATCAATGGCATAGTCAGGCAAAGTAGTGGTTGAGTCCAGGAGACGATCAATGGCGTAGTCAAGCAAAACAGTGGTCAGGTCTAGGAGAAGATCAGACCATAAGAGTAGCTGAGAAACACGAAGCACAGGAACAGGAGAAGGCAAAACCAGGAATAGGAACACGGAAGGAACAGGAACCAGGAACACGAGGAAATTACCAAGGAGGCAACGAAGTACACGTCCAGCATGGAGACCTGTTGCAAAGGTGATTAACAGGAGCTGAGCCCGGCCTTATATACCGGAGCTCAGTGTCATCATCATTCAAGGCCGTGGGTTGAATTCCTGCAGCGGACCCTTTATAAGAAATGGAGATGCGCATGTGGCTAGGGAGGGGTGCGGCGCGGGATGGCGGCATCTCTCTGCAGACCATGTGGAGAGGCCCACCGTGGAGCAAAGGAGTCAGCCATGGAGACAGGAGTGCCAGGGACGGTCCTAGGATGGAGACAGCGGCCCACAGCCATGAGGGAAGTGAAGCCAGACACTGGAGCATGCCTCCCAGGAAAGGAGGTATTCCCACCGGCGGCCCCTATGGCGAACATCGAGGACTTCATGGACCTTGTAAGTGGTGTCAGACTCAGCAACCACCTGGGAAGGTTCAGGAATCTTACGTGAAGGCCAGGAGCAGATTACTGGCTTCAAACGTGACACATGGAAAGAGTTGTGAATTCCCAAAGTTCACAGCAGCCGAAGTTGGTAAGTAACAGGTCCAATGCGACGGATGACTGGAAAGGGTCCAATGTATCTTGGTGCAAACCTTTGGGAAGTTATCTTAAGATGAATGTATTGTATACTTAGCCAGACCTTTTGACCAAGAAGAAACTCAGGAGCAGATTGTCAATGAGTATCCGTAGACTTCTTAGCTCGGTTAGCGGCTTGGTGCTGACAAAGGTTCATCTGATTCCAGAGAGCCTTGAGGGCATCTGCAGTAGTTTATGTAGCTGGAGAAGGTACCAACAGCGGTATGGGTAGTTGTGGCTAGGGCTGCTTACCATAGACAATGGAGAATGGTGACGTATCGGTGGCAGCGGCAATATGGGAGTTGTGGGAGAACTCCACCCAAGGAAGAAGTTCTGACCAGTTGTCTTGCCGATCATTTATGTAAGCACGAAGAAAGGCCTTCAAAGAATGATTCATACATTCAACTTGACTGTTGGCTTGTGGATGGTAAGTTGTGGTGAGGCTGATGTTAATGACAAACTTACGACAAAGAGCTCGCCAGTAGCGGGTGATGAACTGGGGACCTCTGTCCGAGACAATGTCCTTAGGTAAGCTGTGCAGATGAAATATATGAAGAAGGAACAGGCATGCCAATTCTGGAGCAGAAAGTAAGCTCGGCAATGGAACAAAATGGGCCATTTTTGAAAACCTGTCGATGGTGACCCATATAACTGTGTGACCTTTAGACGGAGGCAAGTCCACAATGAAATCCATAGAAAGATGTGTCCATGGTTCTTCTGGAGCAGGAAGTGGTTGGAGTAGTCCCCAAGGTCAACTGACCGGGGTTTTTTGTTGAGCGCAGGTATTGCAGGAGTCAACATATGCTCTAGCATCAGAGACCTTAGTGGGCCACCAGAAGAATCACTGGAGTAGAGCAAGAGTTCGCACTCATCCTGGGTGGCCAACAAACTTGGAATCGTGTGCCCATCGGAGAATTCTTTCACGGAGGTGACGGGGCACAACAGTTTTCCCAGCCAGAACTGGGTGAGTCACAGGCAAGCAGATACAGGCTGGGTCGATGATATGACTGGGTTCTTCAGGGATGTCTTCGGGTTCGAAGGAACGAGAAAAGGCATCCGCCCAGAGATTCTTTTCAGCTGGGCGATACCGGAGTTTGAAATTGAACCTGGAGAAAAACAAGGCCCATCGGGCGTTGAGAATCGTAAATTTGTGCTGGGCACCCTCTAACCAAGGGCACCATTTCTACAAAGCCAGTTTAATAGCAAGTAATTCTCGGTCTCCAATACGGTAATTCTGTTCTGCAAAGGAGAAATTCCAAGAGAAAAAGGAGCACAGAACCAAGGATCCGAATGTTGAATGTTGGCTCAGAACAGCCATGGTCCCGATAGCAGAGGCATCCACTTCAAGCAGGAAGGGGCGGTTTGGATCTGGGTGATGAAGGCATGGTCTAGCAAAGAAATTTCTTTGAGGTGCTGAAAAGCTGTAAGGGCTTCCAGGGTCCAATTCCGAGTATCTCGGCCCTTATGGGTCATCGCTGTGAGAGGAGCTACCAAGGTTGAATAGTTGGAAATAAAGCGGTGGTAATAGTTTGTAAATCCGAGAAATCATTGCAAAGCTCGGAGGACCACAGGCCAAGGTCAGTCATGGATTCCCTTGAGTTTTTCTGTGACCCAGTGACTTCCTACAACCTAGGCAGCATTCTCAGGTGCTGCCTCCTAACTTAAAAGAGGACACATGAGGAGGAGGAGGAAGCAAAGGAAGAACATCCAGTGATACAGCATGAGTCCCTGGAGGAAGAGGAGGAGAAAGTGGAGAACCAGTAGACCCTGTCTCAATCATGCATGCCAGAACTCTGGTGGCATGCAGCAGGGCTGGATGAAGACAGCTCAGCTGAGGAGGACTTTGGCTTTCATAGGGAAGAGGACATGCAGGCCACTCCAGTGAAGAGATGCATCTTGGACCTGAATGCTTGAGAGATGGAGGAAATCAGTGGTCCCAGGCATTACCTGCAAGGCCAGAGGGATGTGAAAAAGAAGAGGTGCAGAGTGCAGGAGTAGCCTAATGTTTAGAGCAGCAGGCTTTGAACCAGGGATACCAGGGTTCAAATCCCACTGTTGCTCCTTGTGACCTTGAGTAAGTCACTTTACCCTCTGTGGCCTCAGGTACAAATTTAGGCCAGGATTCATCATTCCATGCAGAATGATGAACCCTGTGCTATGGGGGGGGGGTGAATGAGGGGGCAGTTGGGCAATAGCTTGCAGCTGGCTGCACCACAGCAGTGCAGTTTCCCCCGTCTCAATCATGCATGCATGGTTCTGTATTCTGTGGCCAGCTGCAGGCTTTTGCGGGCATAGCATCACCGTAAAAGGTGGTGCTATTCCCCGCACTACTGCGGCAATAATGTTCGAAACATTATCGCTGGCAGCGGTGCCACCACCAAAACATATTTTCCTCCCTAACTCCACTCCGACTCTTCCCCTTCCCCTAATTTAAATCTTACCGTGCGATAAGGCCCTAACGCGACTTGGAAAATAACCCCTTAGATTGTGAGCCCTTTGGGGACAGAAAAATATGTTATCCTCTTTGAAGTGCTGGAAAGTGGAATAAAAATAAATAAGTAAAAGATGCAGGGTTTGTGGCAGGAGATGCATGGTAAACAGGAAAAGCTAAGAAGCAATCATGTATAGATGACGACCCAGGCTACACTGTGGAAGGAGATGCTTCAGAGGATGCCCTGTCAGTTGCAGCCCTCACCAGCTCTGTACTTTAAAATGTATCCATGGATGCAGCCCCCACCAGCCTTGATGGTACCGTCACCATAGATGGCACCTCCCCAGTCTGAGCTCTCACCTGCCCCGTGGGCTGCTTCAACTATTCCTCCATCAACATCCATAGGGGTTCAACCTCTTCTTCTGCCACCACAATCTTCAGCAAGGCAACCTGCAGTTTCAACACAGCCATCACCTTCACCAGAAAGAGATGTTCCCCTTTCTCCAAGGGCACTGATGGCTGAGCAGATAGGTCCATCACTGCAGCTGGCTCATCTTCACAGCTGCATCAGAGCCTTCCAAGCTTCTCCAAGCTTTTCTAGTCCCAATGAGCCACTGCTCCCAGGTTCTGGACCATCTGCAGGCAGCATAAGCTGCAATAGGATCCTGCTGTGGAGGAGCACAAGAATTGGGTAGGCCAAAGCAACAGATGTCCCAACTCAAAAAAGAGGCCAGCCAAGGAAGGACAGAAACAGTTGATTTTATTGATCATCACATTGAGCACGCCATGAAAATTAATGCACCTTCACCTTCTAATTAACCTTTGTACACCCTGCAAATAAATGCATCTTCACCATCTGAAATGTCTCTGTTTCAGAGTGCTCTTTCCTGAATAGCTTGCTGTTGATTCAGGAGATGTATCACCTATAATTTCTCCTGATTCAGGTTGTGTGCTTCCTTTTCCGCCTCTTTGTCTAGATAATCTTCTAATCCCCCTGGAGGCCTCTGGTTTTGGTTACAAAGCATGCAGCAGGCTAGAAAGATCTCACAAATCTTATGGGAGGGAGGGGGTAAAGAGAAGGCATCTCCCAGATCTGTGCAGGAAGCAGAAACACAGAGTAGGCCTATGGTTCTCTCGATGACTGTCCTGGTCTGCCAGTAGGCTCTGTTGTAACAAGTCTCTGCAGCAGTCTGTGCGTTAGCTAGAGGGATCATGAGCCAGGTTTTGAGTGGATATCACCTATCACTTGTAGAGGAGAACACAGAGAAGACCAGAGTTAGATATCATTTAGTATTGGAAGGAGCTAGATCCCTGGTTGAGGTTGAGGTTGACAGCATTGGTCCAGTACTCTTGGACCAATGCTGTCAGTCTGCCTAGATATGAGGGAGACCAAAAGAAGAGGTTAGTTGCAGTGCGGTGGTAGACCCCAGTGAAAAGTCCTTCCTGAAAGGAATTCGTGATTCTGAAAGTTTATAGGCATCATGAATGGATCCCAGAAGAGGTTAGTTGCAGTGCGGTGGTAGACCCCAGTGGTAGACCCCAGTGAAAAGTCCTTCCTGAAAGGAATTCGTGATTCTGAAAGTTTATAGGCATCATGAATGGATCCCAGAAACCTGGACACAACATCTAAGATGATGCCCTTCACATCACAGACCACTTGTATGTTGAGGAGTAGAAACCCTTTTAGTTGTGGTAGGTGGCCACCCCCCTGGTGCCCTTATAGGAATGTTAATAAAAAGTGTACAAATTGGTAGAATCATTCAAGGTCATTCATTAAAATGCAATGTGCAGTTATCGCTACAAAAAAACACGGTCCAATTCAGGAGACTATGCAACCCAGACAACCTCAGCTCTCACCTATCAATAGAATTAGAACAACTGGACCTTTCAGATGTTGACATGGCTACCTCCTCATGGTTCAAGAAGAAAATCGACCATTTAATCCTACTCTCTGTTTCCTGTCTTTTAACCAGTTTGTAATCCATGAAAGGATATCGCCTCCTATCCCATGACTTTTTAGTTTTCTTAGAAGCCTCTCATGAGGGACTTTGTCAGATGCCTTCTGAAAATCCAAATACACTACATCTACCGGTTCACCTTTATCCACATGTTTATTAATCCCTTCAAAAAAATGAATCAGATTTGTTAAGCAAGACTTCTCTTGGGTAAATCCATGTTGACTGTTTTCCATTAAACCATGCCTTTCTATATGCTCTATCATTTTGATCTTTAGAATAGTTTCCACTATTTTTCCTGGCATTGAAGTCAGGCTCACTGGTCTATTTATTTATTTATTTATTTTATTTAACAGCTTTTAATATACCGGTGTTCGTGCGAGCACATCACGACGGTTTACAATAAACTTGAGAAAGGAGGAAATTACAAAAAACAGGGAGTGGGAGATGGAGCAGGAGCGAAATGAGGGGGGGAGAGAGAGGGAGAAGGTAAAGGAGGAAAGACAGCAGCTGAGAAGGTAAAGGAACGTAGCAGTATTTACAAGAGAGACTGATTAACGAGGGTCTATAGTTACCCAGATCGCCCTGGAGCCCT
Organism: Rhinatrema bivittatum; assembly: GCF_901001135.1. Lineage (NCBI taxonomy): Eukaryota > Metazoa > Chordata > Amphibia > Gymnophiona > Rhinatrematidae > Rhinatrema > Rhinatrema bivittatum. The sequence goes on from NC_042615.1 coordinate 773,896,787, forward strand.
TTTTAAATATTGGGGTTACATTTGCCACCCTCCAGTCTTCAGGTACAATGGATGATTTTAATGATAGGTTACAAATTTTAACTAATAGATCAGAAATTTCATTTTTTAGTTCCTTCAGTACCCTAGGATGCATACCATCTTGTCCAGGTGATTTGCTACTCTTTAGTTTATCAATCTGGCCTACTACATTTTCCAAGTTCACAGTGATTTGGTTCAGTTTGTCTGACTCATCACCCTTAAAAACCATCGCTGGAACTGGTATCTCCCCAACATCCTTATTAGTAAACACGGAAGCAAAGAATTAATTTAGTCTCTCTGCAATGGCCTTATCTTCCCTAAGAGCACCTTTAACCCCTCGGACATCTAATGATCCAACTGACTCCCTCACAGGTTTATTGCTTCAGATATATTTAAAAAGGTTTTTATTATGAGTTTTTTCCTCTATGGCCATTTCAAATTCTCTCTTCGCCTTTCTTATCAATGTTTTACACTTAACTTGACAATGCTTATGTTTTTTCCTATTTTCTTCAGATGGATCCTTCTTCCAATTTTTAAAGGATTTTTTTTTGTCTAAAATAGCTTCTTTCACCTCACCTTTTAACCATGATAGTAACCATTTTGCCTTCCTTCCACCTTTCTTAATGTATGGGATGCATCTGGACTGCACCTCTAGGACTGTATTTTTAAACAATGTTCATGCCTGTTGAACACTTTTAACCTTTGCAGCTGCACCTTTCAGTTTTTTTCTAACTATTTTCCTCATTTTATCAAAGTTTTCCTTTTGAAAGTTTAGTGTTTGAGCTGTAGATTTACTTATTTTTCCCCTTCCAGTTATTAATTCCTTCTACAAAACAGGCTCACCTTTCTACAATAAGGGAACACGCCATCTCAATAGCAGGCCCCTCCCTATGGAATAATCTACCCACACAGCTCAGAATGGAACCTTCAACCCAGGCTTTCAAGAAGAACCTAAAAACATGGCTATTCCAGAAAGCCTTCCATCCAGTGAGTCAATGACACCCCCAGATCACTATGAACCACACCCTACCCCACCCCTCACTCCTAGTCATCTCACTCCTCTCCTTACCACCCACCCGTAGCACCTCCATGCTAAGCCCCCAAACTGTTGCTCCTCTTTCTGATCCCCCACACAACCTCTCTTACGGAGTCCTTATTCAAGTGTTCAATCTGCCAAGGGCTCTTCAATCACCCTCTCAAGAAGAAAAATATACTCCTATCTCATCATCTCAAGCGTTCTATGTATATCAAACAAGATTTCCAAATCGTTAATTAAGTTACTGTGTTACTATGTAAAATAATAAGACACCATTGTCATATTATTCCATGAGTTAATCTGTAAACCGATGTGATATGCCATATCGAATGTCGGTATATAAAAATAAATAAATTAGTTTAAATTTGATCATGTTATGATCACTATTGCCAAGTGGCCCTACCACCGTTACCTCTCTCACCAAATCCTGCGTTCCACTAAAAATTATATCTAAAATAGCTCCATCTCTTGTTGGTTCCTGAACCAATTGCTCCATGAAGCAATCATTTATTACATCCAGGAACTTTATGTCTCTAGCAAGTCCTGATGTTACATTTACCCAGTCAATATTGGGGTAATTGAAATTCACCATTATTATTGCACTGCCAAATTGGTTAGCTTCCCTGATTTCTCTTAGCATTTCATCATCTGTCTGACCATTTTGTCCAGGTGGACAATAGTATACTCCTATCACTATACTCTTACCCAACACACATGGGATTTCTACCCATATAGATTCTACTGAGCATTTAGTCTCTTGTATGATCTTTATCCTGTTGGACTCTATACCCTCCCAGACATAAAGTGCCACACCCCCACCAAGTTGATCCTCCCTATCATTGTGATGTAATTTGTACCCTGTGATGCCAATTATGTCAATCTCATCATTTACTGCTATATACTCTAACTCTCCCATCTTACTTCTTAGACTTCTGGCATTGGCATACAGATATTTTAAAGTGTATTTTTTTGTTTGTATTAACAACCTGCTTTTCAGTTGTTAGGGACATGGTAATATATCAATGATGTCAGATAAAGATGAAATGATCCATTCAGTCTGCCTAACAAGTGAGTTATGGTAGTAACTGCATCACTGCAGATTACCCCAATGTGCTTTAGTTTGCATGAAAAACAAAACAAATTTTAAAAAAATGAAAGTGGGGAAAAATAACAAATGAAACAAAAGATTATACCATTTTTTTTGGCTGTTGAATAATAAATTCATTAAATCATCTAGCATGTATGTATTTACCAGGACTGTGTAGCCAAAAAAAATGGTATCATTTTTTGTTTCTTTTGTTATTTTTTCCCCACTTTCATTTTTTAAAATTTTGTTTTGTTTTTAGTGCACACTAAAGCACATGGGGTAATCTGCAGTGAGGCAGTACTACCATAAGCCACTTGCTGGGCTGCTATTTCTATCTCTAAAAAATTCGCTCTCTTCTATAGATAAGTTATTACAATTCAATCTGTCCAAAAACTCCTGAAGAGACTTAGTCATATGGTTCTTCATATTTGTATAAATGTGCATACTAATCTTTAAACTGAGTAATGATCTCATCTGTTATATGTAGTTATACTGTACTGTTTTTATTGCAGGTTTTCTGATTTATTTTTGTTTGTTTGCCTTTAAATATTCAGCTAGGAGATTCCCTATCTTATTGCTATCTGCAAAACAATGTGGTCTCTGAAGAAATCATGTATTCCTGGATGTTGGCTATACAGTGAGTTTTATTTATTGAACAAACAAATTTATTGAACAAGGTAAAGCAGAAGGTACATTCCTTGAGGCTATGACTGCTATCATAGAGAAACCGGGGAGATATTTACTTTTAACCTAATTAATGTAGACTGTAAAAAATTACAAAAATAGAGATAGTGAAATCGCTGAGGAATATAAATGCATCAAAAAAGAGCCAATCATGAACAAAAAAAATCATATCCTTATATCTAACCAAAGATTCACAAAGATCATTTATTTACTTCTTAAAATTGCAGTTAACTGTAAACTATCATTACAATCAGCTACAGTATCTGAAGATTGGAGGGAGGCCAACACAACCCCAGTTTTTAAAAAAGCTTCAGGGGTGATCTTGGAAATTACAGAACAGTGAGTCCTGGGAAAAATGGTTGAAACTATTATAAAGAACAAAATTACTGAACATATAGATAGTCATAGTTTAATGAGACAAAGCCAAGAGAAGTCTTGCCTTATCAATCTGCTACATTTTTTTTTGAAGGCATGAATAAACATGTGGATAAAGGTGAGGCAGTTGATATAGTTTAGATTTTCAGAAAGTGTTTTTGGGAAAATTGAAAAGTCATGGGATAGGAGACAATGTTCTATTGTGAAATGAGAACTGGTTAAAAGATAAAAACAGAGAATAGGGGTACATGATCAATTTTATCCATGAAGAAACTTGAAAAGTAGGGTGCCCTAGGGATCTCTACTGGCACCACTGTTTATTTTTAACATATTTATAAATTAAACAAAGATGGGAACAACAAATAAGATGATCAAATTTGCTAATGCTACAAAATTATTCAAAGTTGTTAAATCATGAGAAGTGTGAGAAATTGCAGGAGGATCTTTGGAGACTGGCCATCCAAATGGCAGATAACATTTAATATAGACAAGTGCATAGTGATGCATATAGGAAAGAGCAACCCAAATTATAGCTACACAATGCAACTTCAAAAACAAAAAAAACACACCCGAAGGTAGGAAACATTTAAGGGGTGGGGAGGAGAGGGGAAGGGAGGTTAGGGTAGGGAGTAGGAAAGTTCCCTCCCAGTCTCCTCCTTAATTGGAGTGGACTGGGAGGGAACTGGGGAAGGCCCCGATGCATTGCTGTGCAAAAGTTGCCAAATTGGACCCCCCTTTGCGTGTGCCGCTCCTGATTTTATATCATGCGCGCACTGGCGTGAGCATGCTATAAAATCATGTGTCCATGTGCGCGCGCTGGGTAGTGCGCGCACATGGACGCATGCGTGTATCTTTTAAAAAATCTACCCCAATATGTTTAAGACAAATAGGAGAAAATATTTTTTTACTCAACACAAACTCTGGAATTTGTTGCCAGAGAATGTGGTAAAAGCTGTTAGCATAACTTGGTTTATAAAAGGGTTGGGCACGTTTCTGTAGAAAAGGCCATAAACCATTATTAGAGTGGATTTGGGAAAATCCACTGCTTATCCCCGGGATAAGCAGCATGGAATCAGTCAACTATATGGGATCTTGCTAGATATTTGTAACCTGAATTGGCCACTTTTGGAAACAGCATACTGGGCATGACAGAACTTGATCGGACCTAGTACAGAAAATATGATGTTTTTATGAACCATTATTTTTAGTACAACCAAAATCTCTCTGAAAAATTTCTCCTCAATCATTCAAGTCAAGGATAAAGACTATGGCAGAGAAGGTTGCATTCTGGAGATGAATGAATGGCTACATATATAGGGGTAGATTTTATAAAGTTGCACACATGCCTACTTTTGTTCGCGCACCAGGCGCGAACAAGAGTAGGCAGGATTTCAATAGATACGTGCGTAGCCGCTCATATCCATTAAAATCCGAGGTCGGCACACGCAAGGCTGCCCAAAATCGGCAGCCTGCGTGCGCCGAGCCACGCAGGCTGCCTGCTCGAAGCAGGCGTAACTTGCGCGCGCCGGGCCGGCTGCCGGCGCGCCATGTTCCGGTCTGGGGGATGGTCCGGAGGCCGCGGCCACACCCCCAGAACGCCGGAACCATGCCTGTGGCCCTGCCCCCAGATGACACGCTGGCCGCGTCACGCCCCCGATACGCCCCCACAGCTTCAGCTGAGATCCCCGAAAATTAAACTAAAAAAGCAAACATTTACCTGATTTGTCATGTATCCAACGAAGGATGGGTCCTGATGCCGGAACCTAGGACCAGACCAAGGCCCAATGCCGTGACCTGACCCAAAGGCTGGGACCTTACACTAGAGCCTTAGCCTAGGCCGAGACCCAGACCCAGGCCCGATGGGTCCAACATGACCCCCAGCGAATGCCATCATTGTGCTGCAAGCTGAAGAAAGAGAGGATGCCTGAAGAGGAGCTCCCTGGCCTGGGCTCTGAGGCCTGCGCCTGACCATGGGTAAGGCCCAGGCATTGGGTCATGGCCTCTGGGTCGGGTTGCAGTGTTGGGCCTGTGTCCGGACCAAGGACCCAGCTTGGAACCTGGCTTCCAGGCTGAGTTGCAACATTGGGGCCCAGCCTCCAGGCTGGGTTGTGGCATCAAGCCTGAGTCTGGGCCCTGGCCTAGGCCTGGCTTCTAGACCCAGCCTTTCTTTTGGGTCTCGGTCTGGTCCTAGGTTCCAGCATCATCAGGACCCATCATTCGTCTGCTGCCATGCCAATGGCTTCTGAGCTTGGCTCATTGTCTGGAGCACCCGTTCCACATGATGAGCCAGTGTCTTAGTGGGCTTTTGGCAAGGATATGCAGGTGATGGTAGAGGAGATGAGAAGGATCCAAGCTTACCTCAGGAGTCTGTTGAGTATGATGGGCTACCTCACTGTAGCTCTTGAATTCTTCAGCGTGAGGTCCCCACCACACCAACCAGACTCCTAAGCCTGAAACACCTTGTAAATAGTTTGAACCCTAGAATGTCCCAACCCTGTCCCTTTTCTTCACTACAATTGTAAATATTGAAAAGTTTTAAACATTTTAATGTTAATATAAATATTTTTACATTTTCAATTTAGTTTGGGTGAATAAATCCATTTTTCTCTATAAACTATGGTTTATTTTCAACAACAGTAAAGTCCCTGTAAAGATATCCTACTGCCATAACTCCGTGAACCACACATAGCCCTGCATGTCGCATGCAGGGCTATGTGTGGTTCACGGAGTTTGTCCATTAATTGCTACACTTGTCTTATTTACCCTTACATCAGCATATGTGGTTGGTTTACTTGTGTTAACCTTGCACCCCTAAAACTGCTACCAGTAGGGGAGATCACAAATCAAAAGGTACATATCAACAGGTGCCCCGTACCACCCCAAAGGGCACCACATATAAGAACTGGCAAGGGATAAGCAGGGGCTGTAAGATATGTATCCCCTTAAATTGTTATGGGTAGTAACTGCCGCTGCATGCAGGTTATCCCCAAGCCTTAGATATTAACAAAGTAACATTTTTATTGGGTGAGGAACCTTCTTGAAAATTCAGACAATGCTGCTTGATGAGCTTTTGCTTTTGAACTTGGCCATAGAAGCAGTCCTCTGCTTTTTCCCTTATGTCTGCATATTAGTACTCCAGACCATAAATGTTGGACCCAAGTTAGTTGTCCTCTGAATCAAATTTTCCTCCTCCCCCTCACTCTGTCAAAGTGGAGAGCGATGTCAAAGTAGAGCAGTTGTGTCAAAAGCATCATGGCTTATTGGTTAAGGATAGTAATCCTGATGCATATTATTAAGGGTAGTAACCACCACCGAGCAGATTACCCCCATACACCATTTTTATCCTTCAGCCGTTAGGGACCCACAGTGTTTATCCCATGCACCTTTGAATTCTTTGACTGTTTTTCTGTTCACCACCTCCTCTGGAAGGGCATTCCATGTATCCCTCACCCATTCCGTGAAGAAATATTTCCTGTCATGGGTTCTGAGTTGTCTCCCCCCCCCGGAGTTTCATTTTGCGGCCCTTAGGTCTACTGTTTCCTTTTCAACAGAAAAGGTTTGAAGTACATGCATCATTATAACTACAGTACCTGGTATTCCCAGGTGGTTACCCATCCAAGTACCAACCAGGCCCAACTCTGCTTCACTTCTGAGATCAGACAAGATCAGGCATATTCAGGGCAGTATGGCTGAAAGCTATTCAGGACAGTATGAATACTATAGAGATGGAATGCCTACTAGCCTTAAAACAGGTGTCAGATTCATGAACAGCACCCAGCCTAACCCTTTCCATACTCACACTGATTATCCTTACAGGTAAGAACCTGCTCTTTTGCTAAAGGCTCCCAGCTCCCATCTGCAAAGGGCCTGCTCTTTTGCCAAAGGCTCCCAGCTCCCATCTGCAAATTCATTTAAAGACTAAACCAAATGTATAACTCTCAAACACCTACCTGCTAGAAGACTGCTAGCCTTGTGCTCTACAAGATATCCAGGATGGCGAAATTAATTTTTTTATGGGGGTTGGCACTGAGGAAGAGAAAAGACCTATCCCTTCCTTCCTCTCTCTTTTTTATCTGAGCTCAGCCCTTCCCTGGCTGAGAGCAACATCGGGTCAGAAGTTACAAGGGGAGAGGGCCCAAGCCTTCACCGCTGAGCTCTCCCTTGTCCTCTGATGCTCTCTCTTGTTTTTTTTCTTTTGGAAGCCTAAGCCTGGGCAGGCATTGAGGCTCAACCACTCAGCTGAGGGAATGACCAGCCTGGTGTCACCTTACAAGCTCAACCTCTTCTTTTATTTTTCTTTAACATGGGAAATCCCCACTAGGGAGATTCATGTCCACCATGTGCTGGAGAAGGAGATTCCTAGCAGGCTAATGTTGGGGCAGGGCTATATGTCAGTGATGTCAGTGAGTCAGTTTTCTCTGTCTCCATCTGCTGGTAGGCGTTCTTAACCCATTGGTGTGGATTGGCCTGCCTGAGTACAGAAAAACATGTGTAAATTAATCAGTCACTCTATGATGATTAAATTAATTGTCCCCCTCATCCATTTCTACCACTGGTAAATGAAATGGACTAGAATGCTAAACTATTTAAGGAAATTAACAGAGCTTGTCTAGCAGGATGGAGCTTGGTCGAAAGTGTTATTATCATTGGCTATTTCCCATTCATACTGAATGAAAAGGAAAAAGGGTTGGTAAGGAGGAAGAAATGACAAGAGTTTGATTAGAAAATCTGAGCCATATATATTATAAGACACAGGACACATAATAAAAGACTATGAGATACCTACTGCCATTTCCAGACTGAGAGAATTACTGGTATACAGGAAATATAGACACCAGCCTAATATATTATTCACTCAGACCTCTGATAATGATGTTTTCATCCACAGAATCCATGCTAGCCTAACATCCAATATATACCTTGTGGTGATATAATAGCAGCTAGCTCCATGGCATCAGTGACTTGCAAGTTCAGTCCAGGTCTTACCCACATCGCAAACTATAGGGAGAAACAATGGCCCAGATACTGAAGTTCCTGAGCAGATGGATTATGCTGTTATCCCTTGTGTAGATCCACTGTACTCACAAGAGGAAAAGTACTCATAAACTAATAGTGCATAAAATACATGTGTACCATAGCTTCAAAGAGTATACATGCAAATGTTACCGCTATATATGCAAGTAATAACAATCACACATATATCTGCTATCTATTTTAGTTATAGATATGTGTAAAATGTACATCATTTACCACCTCCTGATATGCATAAATGTGTGCAATTATGTGTGTTTACAGGTATAAAGGGCTGGCTCCAGGTGCATGTCTTCCTTCTAGCGCCATGTCACAAAGGAGTGGAGCACTTGTGAGGAAGCCTAACTTCCCAGCCAGGGAAGTGAATCCTTCCCCCTTCCCTATACTTCACCTTCCAGCCCCTGCTCCCTCTCCCCACTCTTTTTCAGTTGCATTGGGAGGGGTTACTTGTGCCCCTTAGCGGATGCTGCACTATGTGACCATACAGGTTGAACATCTCAAAAGCTAGCTCTGCCTTGGAGACTTGAGGTCTAATGAAGCTTTGCTGTTTGTATTATTTGTAATTTCTGCATCATTTATGTTTATTTATTTATTTATGTATTTATTTATTGTTTATTTAGATTTATATTCCACTTTTTCCACTTTTTTCAGCACTTCAAAGTGGATTACATGCAGGTACTGTAGGTATTTATATTTGATAACCTGCTTTTCAATAGTACATAGTGAAGAAGTTTAAAATTCTAGTGAAACCATAAAATTATTAAAACAAAGACATCACAAACATATAAAATAGAGGATAATAATATACTGTAGACCCAACATAAATGTGAAATCGCTTATAACTGGTTAAGGGTTTTTCCTAATTTTTAGTTAAAATTATTTTCTTGTTATTTCATGTATTTTTTTAAATGATAATGAATCATACTGAGAAAAAAAACATTAAATGAACAAAATAAATAGAAAAAAACAACCTACCCCCTCTGAAATGAAAAACCAAACCTTGCTGACAATTTTGGGGCTGCACATCCAGAATACAGGTGTTTTGTTCTTAACATTTTTGCTCTTAGCAAAAAATTCTTTAAGAGCATAAGAAGTTGACATACTGGTTCAGACCAAGGGTCCATCAAGCCTAGGATCTTATTTCCAAAGATGGCCAATCCAGGAAACAAATGCTAGGCAAATACACAAACATTAAATAAATCCCATAATACTAAGACAGGTAATAAGCAGTGGCTATAGCTTAAGTCAACTTGACTAATAACAGTTTATGGACTTCTCCTTCAGGAACTTGTCCAAACCTTTTTTAAACCCAGCTATACTAATTGCCATTACCACATCCTCTGTCAACAAATTCCAGAGCTTAATTGTGCATTGAGCTTAAAAGAATTTTCTCTGATTTGTTTAAAATGTAACCGTCTATTTTCTGAAAGAATAAATAACAGATTCACATTTACCTGCTCTAGTCCTCTCATAAATTTGAGAACCTTCATTATATCCCACCTTAACCATCTCTTCTCCCAGCTTAGCATCAACAAAAGAACATAAGATATGCCATACTGGGTCAGACCATGGGTCATCATGCCCATTATCCTGTTTCCAACATTAGCTAATCCAAGTCACAAGTACCTGGCAAGTACCCAAACATTAGATAGATCACAAGCTACTATTGCTTATTAATTACCGTCATAGCAGTTTATTGATTTATTCTCTAGGAACTTATCCAAACTCTTTTTAAACCCAATTACACTAACTGCTGTAACCAAATCATCTTTCAATGAATTCCAGAGCTTAACTATGCCCTGAGTGAAAAAGAATTTTCTTCGATTTGTTTAAAATGAGCTACTTGCTAACTTCATGGAGTGCCCCCTGGTCCTTTTATTATCTGATAGCGTAAATAACCGATTTACATTAACTTGTTCAAGTCCTTTCATGATTTTGTAGACTTCTATAATATCCCCCCTCAGTTGTCTCTAGAGATGTGAATCGTGTCCTCGATCGTCTTAACGATCGATTTCGTCTGGGAGGGGGAGGGAATCGTATTGTTGCCGTTTGGGTGGGTAAAGTATCGTGAAAATCATTAAAATCGTGAGCCGGCACACTAAAACCCCCTAAAACCCACCCCGACCCTTTAAATTAAATCCCCCACCCTCCCGAACCCCCCCCCCAATGCTTTAAATTACCTGGGGATCCAGCGGCGGTCCGGAACGGCGGCGGTCCGAAACGGCCTCCTGCTATTGAATCGTATTGTCTTCAGCCGGCGCCATTTTGCAAAATAGCCGCCGCAAAATGGCGGCGGCCATAGACCAACACGATTCGACTGCAGGAGGTCATTCCAGACCCCGGCTGGACTTTTGGCAATTCTTGTGGGGGTCAGGAGGCCCCCCCAAGCTGGCCAAAAGTTCCTGGGGGTCCAGCGGGGGTCTGGGAGCGATTTCCTGCCGTGAATCGTTTTCCGTACGGAAAATGGCGCCGGCAGGAGATCGACTGCAGGAGGTCATTCAGCGGGGGTCCCGAACCCTCGCTGAACGACCTCCTGCAGTCGATCTCCTGCCGGCGCCATTTTCCGTACGGAAAACGATTCGCGGCAGGAAATTGCTCCCAGACCCCCGCTGGACCCCCAGGAACTTTTGGCCAGCTTGGGGGGGCCTCCTGACCCCCACAAGACTTGCCAAAAGTCCAGCGGGGGTCTGGAACGACCTCCTGCAGTCGAATCGTGTTGGTCTATGGCCGCCGCCATTTTGTGGCGGCCATTTTGCAAAATGGCGCCGGCTGAAGACAACACGATTCAATCGCAGGAGGCCGTTTCGGACCGCCGCTCTACCCAGGGTAATTTAAGGCATTGGTGGGGGGAGGGGGTTCGGGAGGGTGGGGGATTAAATTTAAAGGGTCAGGGATGGGTTTTAGGGGGTTTTAGTGTGCCGGTTTTCCTGCCCTCCCCTTTCCCCCGATTTAGCTACGGACCGCCGCTGGACCCCAGGGTAATTTAAGGCATTTGGGGGGGGGGGGGTCGGGAGGGTGGGGGATTTAATTTAAAGGGTCGGGGGTGGGTTTTAGGGGGTTTTAGTGTGCCGGTTTTCCTGCCCTCCCCCTTCCCCCTTCCCCCATTTACGATTTTTTGACGATAAATCGGGGGAATTGGTATTGTATCGTGGCCCTAATGGTTTTTGACGATTTAAAATATATCGGACGATATTTTAAATCATCAAAAAACGATTCACATCCCTAGTTGTCTCTTCTCCAAACTGAACAGCCTTAAATTCATTAGGCTTTCCTCATAGGGCAGCCATTCCATGCCCCTTATTTTGTTTGCCCTTCTCTGCACTTCCCCAGTGCAGCTATTTTCAAGGTGCAGTCTCACCAAGGAGTGATACAGAGGCATTATGACATCCTCCATTTTATTTTCCATTCCCTTCTTAATAATTCCTAACATTCTGTTTGCTTTTTTGATTGCCACAGCATACTGGGCTGTCGATTTCAATGTATTATCCATTATGACGCCTAGATCTCTTTCCTGGGTGGTAGCTCCTAACATAGAACCTAACATTGTGTATCTCCATCAAGGATTATTGTTCCTTATATGCATCACTTTGCACTTGTCCAACTTAAATTTAATCTGCCATTTGGAAGCCCAATCTTCCAGTCTCACAAGAACCTCCAGCAATTCATCACAATCTGCTTGAGATTTAACTTCTGTACATAATTTTGTGTATTCCGTAAATTTGATCACCTCACTCATTGTACCCCTTTCCAGATCATTTATAAACATATTAAAAAGCACTGGTCCAAGTACAGATCCCTGAGGCACTCCACTGTTTACCTTTTTCCACTGTGAAAACTGATCATTTAATCCTACTCTCTGTTTTTGGGCTTTTAACAACTTGCAATCCACAAAAAGACATTACCTCCAATCCCATGACTTTTAAGTTTTCTTAGAAGCCTCTCATGTGGGACTTCAAGAACATAAGAACATCCAAATATACCACATCTACCGGTTCACTTTTGTCCACGTGTTTATTCACTCTTCAAAAAAATGTAGGAGATTTGTGAGGCAAGACTTCCCTTGGGTAAATTCATGCTGGCTGTGTCTCATCAAACCATGTCTATAAATGTTTTGTGATTTTATTTTTTATAACAGTTTCCATGAATTTTCCTGGCATTGAAGTCAGGCTCACTAGTCCATAGTTTCCCAGATCACTCCTGGATCCTTTTGTAAATAGAGCGGTTACATTGGCCATCTTCCAATCTTCTGGTACATTGCATGATTTTAATGATAGGATACAAATTTATACTAATAGGTCTGAAATTTTATTTTTTAATTCTTTCAGAACCCTGGAGTGTATACCATCCAGTCCAGGTGATTTACTACTCTTCAGTTTGTCAGGCAGGCCTATCACATCTTCCAGTTTCACTGTGTTTTGGTTCAGTTGATCTGAATTATCACTCAAGAAAATCTTCTCCGGAATTGGTATTTCTCCACTATCCTCTTTAGTAAACAATAAAGCATCCCTAACCTTTTTAGTCTTTTCTCATAGTAGAACAGTTCCATCCCCTTTTTCATTTTGGTCACTCTTCTCTGTATTCTTTCCAGTGCATCTATATCTTTTTTGAGATGCAGTGACCAGAATTGAACACACTATACAAGGTTCGGGCTTATCATGGAGTGAGACAGAGGAATTATGAAATTCTCCATTTTATTCACCCTTCCCTTCAAATAATTTCTAACATTGTTAACTTTTTTGATTGCCTCACCACACTGAGCTGATAATTTCCATGTATTGTCCACTCTGATGCCTAGATCTTTTTCCTGGGTGGTAACTCCTAACATGAAACCTAACATAATGGAACTAAAGCATTAGTTATTTTTCTCTATATGTATCACCTTGTGTTGTGGGAGTCTCAGTTTAGTGGACCCTTGGGCTGACCTGCTGGAGACTAGGTAAAGATGGGCAATGTCTCTGATGAACAGCGGGCCGGGAGGCAGATGTTCAGGTGCAACGTAGATGCTCTTCACCCTGGAAGCTGGTGCTCCCCCGGGAGGAGCCCGTAGGAGCCCAACCGCTGGGACTTAGGTGGGTTGTGGATCAGGACAGGTAACTGGAACCAGACTAGGACAGTAGTGATACTGTAACTGGGTACGGGTTCTGGAACCAGGCAGGAACTGTAGCAGGACTCGGGTACTGGAACCAGGCAGGAACTGTAGCAATACTCGGGTACTGGAACCAGGTAGGAACTGTAGCAGGCTCGGGTACAGGAACCAGGCAGGAACCAAGCAGGTACTGTAGCAAGCAGGCAGGAACCAAGCAAGTACCATAGCAGGCAGGCAGGAACCAAGCAGGTACTGTAGCAGGAACGGAGCGACGTAGCCAAGCAGGTCACTCCGGGGCGCAACGCAACAGAAAACCAGAATGCTAACCCATTGCAAGGCAAAGGTTGGATGGCCATGGCCGGCTTATCAAGGTCGCGGCATCTGACGTCAGGAATTGGGCGGAGTCGGCACTGGCGGGAAACTGGCTACAAAGGTGCCCAAGTGGCGCGCACGCGCGTGCCTAGGAACAAGGCGTCCACCGGAACCTTCACAGCGGTGCTGCCCCAGCGGGGATGCCGCCAAACAGGCCGCAAGCCAGGACTCTGGAGGCGGGAGCAGGTCCGGGAATCAAGGTCCTGGCTGCGATGCTCGCGGCCAGGACCACAACAGTAGCTCCCCTCTTACGTACTTGATACGTAACCTCATCCGGTACTGAAGGGTCCGAGGGTTCAGGAGCCCTGGAATGGTATCTGGACAACACAAGAGGCTTCAACAATGACACGTGGAACACATCATGTATGCGCATGGAGGCGGGTAGGCGTAGACGGTATGAGACCGCTCCCACTCATTCGGCGATTTGGAAAGGCCCACAGAATTTCAGGGCTAGTCTTCGAGAGGGAATACATATCTGTAGATTTCTGGTGCTAAGCCAGACACGGTCTCCTAGGAGGAAGATAGGTGCTGGTTGACGATGCCTATCCACCCACTTCTTGGTGGACAGGGCGGTTTTATGGATCTTTTCCTGGGTAGAGTTCCACAAGGCACAGAGCTGGTGAGCTGAGAGTTGCACTGCCGGAAGTGCACTAGGTTCAGGCGAAGGTACAGGCAGACAAAGTTGCTTCCCATAAACAATGAGGAACGGGGAACTTCGCGTAGCAGCATGCATGTGATTGATATACAAGGGAGTAGCTTGGCCCAATTATCTTGTCGTTTGTTCTCAAAGGCACGGAGAAACATCTTCAGGGTTCGATTGGTTCGTTCCGTTTGCCCATTGCTCTGAGTATGGAATGCAGATGAAAGATTAAGCTGCACATTAAAGCTCTTATATAGGGCTTTCCAATAGCGGGCTGTAAACTGTGGTCCTCGATCGGAGACGATATCCTGCGGAAGACCGTGAAGTCTAAAGATGTGCTGAGCGAACAGACCAGCTAGGTCAGGGGCAGAAGGAAGTTTTGGCAAGGGATCGAAGTGCACTATCTTGAGAAATCGGTCCACGGTTACCCAGATGACCGAATTACCTCCTGAGAAAGGAAGATCCACGACAAAATCAGTGGAGATATGTGTCCAAGGCTCCACCGGGATGGGCAATAGTTGCAACAAGCCCTTGGGCTTCCTGAGGAGTGGTTTTTGAACCGCACAAGTAGGGCATGAGTCCACAAAAGCTTGGACATCTTGTCTCACCGTTGGCCACCAGTAGAAATGGTTTAACAAATCTAATGTCCCTTTCCAACCAGCATGGCCCCCAGTGAGGGAGTCACGGGCCCAAGCAAGAACTGCTCTCCTGGAGCGACGTGGAACGACGGTCTTCCCTTGGGAGGACACCAAGGTTGCAGCAAGGCTGACTTTTTCAGGGTCCAAGATATACTGAGGTGTATCAGGGTTCTCTTCAACCTCAGAAGAGCGTGAGAGCGCATCAGCTCGAACATTCTTAGAGCCGGGTCGGTAGCATAAGATAACATCAAACTGATCAAAAAACAGCGACCATTGGGCTTGTCTTGGATTCAGGCGTTGGGCTTGCTTCAAGAATGCTAGGTTTTTGTGATCAGTGTAAATCGTGACCTGGTGGTTGGCTCCCTCCAACCATTGTCTCCATTCTTCCAGGGCAAGTTTCACGGCTAGCAACTCTTTGTCACCTACACAGTAGTTGCTCAGAGCCAGGGAGAATTTCTTTGAGAAATATGAACAGGGCAACAGCTGTCCAGAATCAGAGTACTGGCTCAGTACAGCCCCCACAGCCACATTGGAGGCATCAACCTCCACCACGAAGGGCCGGCTGGGATCCGGATGATGAAGGCAGGTATCTAGTAAGAAGGCTTCCTTGAGGACCTCAAAAGCTTGGCAGGCAGAAGGAGGCCAATCCACCGCGTTGGCCCCCTTTCGGGTGAGGGCAGTTAACGGAGCCACAATACGGGAGTAGTTGGGGATAAAGTGACGGTAGAAATTAGAAAAGCCGAGGAAGCATTGCAATACTTTAAGACCCCTGGTCCGGGGCCAATTCTTAATAGCTGCCACTTTCTCAGGATCCATTAGAAAGCCTGTTGCAGAGACTATGTAGCCTAGGAACGGCAGGGAGGTCTTCTCAAAACTGCACTTTTCCAGATTCGCGTATAGACCATGCTCCCTAAGTATCTGGAGCACTTGGCGGACATGTTGACGATGTGACAGCAGGTCCTGGGAGTAGACTAACACGTCATCAAGGTAAACAATTACACAGGTGTTCAGAAGGTCCTGCAACACCTCATTCATCAGGTGCTGGAACACCGCCGGGGCATTACATAAGCCGAAAGGCATCACGAGGTACTCGTAATGCCCGTCTTGGGTATTAAACGCGGTTATCCACTCATCTCCGGGACGGATTCTGACCAAATTATAGGCTCCTCGTAAATCCAACTTTGTGAAAATCTTCGCTCCTTGAAGCCGATCAAGGAGCTCCTGGATTAATGGGAGCCGGTAGCAGTCTCGCTTGGTAATCGAATTTAGGCCTCAATAGTCTATACACGGCCTCAGTGAGCTGTCTTTCTTGCTGACAAAAAAGAAGCCCACCCCTGCAGGAGACTTGGACGGGCGGATAAACCCCTTGGCCAAATTCTCTGCAATGTACTTGGACATGGCCCAGGTCTCAGGTATGGATAAGGGATAAACCCTTCCTCGAGGGGCCATGCTACCAGGTAGCAAGTCATATGGATGGTGCTGCGGAAGGATCTCCGCCTTGGTCTTGGAGAATACATCGGTGAAGTCCTCATAAGGTGCAGGGGGACCCACAGCAGAGTGCATCAACGGAAGTGAGAGGGTCCTAGGCACCTTCATACAGTTAGTTAAGCAGAAGGGACTTCATTTAACAATCTGTAGCGTATCCCACTGAATCGTGGGCGAGTGTTTCTGTAACCACGGCAACCCTAGCACCACAGGGTGGACAGCCTTATCCAGTACTAGGAAGGCTATCTCCTCCGAATGGATCACCCCGGTGCGGACCGTAATGGGTGCCGTGGACAGCTGGACTGGACCAGGAAGGAGCGTCCCCTGGATTGAGGCAATTCATAACGGGACTTCCCGTCTATGCGTAGGGATTCGCAACTGGGAGACTAAGTCAGGCAGGATGAAATTACCTCCGGCTCCAGAGTCCAGGAACTCCATCGTCTCAAAGGAACCTCCGGGGTATTCCAGAGTAACAGGAACAGTGCATTGAGGAACTGTAGCACAGCCTAGGAGGAGCTCCTCCCGACCTCCTAGGCCTTAGCATTTTCTGCACGCTCCTGGCAGCGTGCCAAGGAGTGGCCCTTCTGGCCACAATATAAACACAACTTCAATGAACGGCAACATGTCTTTCTTCAAGAGAAAGCGGGGCCGGTCCCAGTTGCATGGGTTCGCTGGTGGGGACGTCTGGAGACCTGCGCCCTCTTAGGAGAGGGCGCAGGTCTCGGGCCACGAGCCGGACTATCGGGAGAAGAGTGCTGCTCCTTGGCCCGTTGTTGTAGGCGGCGGTTTATGTGAGCAGTCATCTCGATCAAGGCATTGAGGTCTTCTGGCAAATCTCGAGCCACAATCTCATCCTTAATGCGTCCGGAAAGGCCTTCCAGGAAGATGGCCTTAAGACTACCATCCTGCCAACCTACTTCCTGGGCTAAAGTCCGAAACTCCATTGCATAGTCTGCCAAGCAGTGAGCCCCCTGATGAAGTTGCAGCAGATCAGATATAGCCGTAGCTACTCGGGCGGGGCTCATCAAAGGCCTGGCGAATGTTCGTGATGAGCAATTGTAAATCCGTTAGTGAAGAATCATTGTTTTTCCAAAGGGGAGAAGCCCATATCAAGGATTTCCCATCGAGCAAGGACAGGATGTATGCCACTTTCACCGCATCTGAGGAAAACTGCCGAGGCAACAAGGAGAACCGTACAAAACATTAGTTCAGGAAGCCGCGGCAGGTCCTTAAATCGCCAGCGTAGCGGGAGGGTGCTGGTAACTGTGTCACAGATGAGCTGTGACCCTCGGGGGCCCTGCCAGCGGAAGGCAAGGACTCCAGGAGCGAGGATAGCCGTTCCACAGTGGCTGCCAAATTATCAATGCAGCTCTGGTGCTGTAGCATCTGCCAGGCCATCCTGGACAGATCTGAGGGAGCGGGTGCATCCGCCAAGTCCATGGCCTTGCAATCTGTTGTGGGAGTCTCAGTTTAGTGGCCCCTTGGGCCGACCTGCTGGAGACTAGGAAAAGATGAACAATGTCTCTGATGAACAGTGGGCCGGGAGGCAGATGTTCAGGCGGGACGTAGATGCTCTTCACCCTGGAAGCTGGTGCTCCCCCAGGAGTAGCCCGTAGGAGCCCAACCACTGGGACTTAGATGGCTTCACCCTTGAAACCTGAAGCCCCCCCAGGAGGAGCCCGTAGGGGCCCGGCCGCTGGGACTTAGGCGAATTGTGGATCAGGACAGGTAACTGGAACCAGACTAGGACAGTAGTGATACTGTAACTGGGTATGGGTTCTGGAACCAGGCAGGAACTGTAGCAATACTCGGGTACAGGAACCAGGCAGGAACCAAGCAGGTACTGTAGCAAGCAGGCAGGGACCAAGCAGGTACTGTGGCAAGAACAGAGCAACGTAGCCAAGCAGGTCACTCCGGGGCGCAACACAACAGGAAACCAGAATGCTAACCCGTTGCAAGGTAAAGGTTGGATGGCCGCAGCCGGATTATCAAG
This sequence comes from Rhinatrema bivittatum, assembly GCF_901001135.1. Taxonomy (NCBI): domain Eukaryota; kingdom Metazoa; phylum Chordata; class Amphibia; order Gymnophiona; family Rhinatrematidae; genus Rhinatrema; species Rhinatrema bivittatum. Next base: position 773,915,232 of record NC_042615.1, read on the forward strand.
GCCGCGGCGTCTGACATCAGGAATTGGGCGGAGTCGGCACTGGCGGGAAACTGGCTACAAGGGCGCCCAAGGGGCGCGCACACGTGCCTAGGAACAGGGCGTCTACCTTCACGGCGGCGCTGCCCCAGTGGGGACGCCGCCAAACAGGCCGCAAGCCAGGACTCCGGAGGCGGGAGCAGGTCCGGGAATCAAGAGGTAAGAGCCTGGCCACTATGCTCGCGGCCAGGACCGCAACAACCTTGCACTTGTCCATATTAAATTTAATTTGCCATTTGGATGCCCAAGCTTTCAGACCCACAAGGTTCTCCTGCAATTTATCACTATCTGCTATTGATTTAACTACTCTAAATAATTTTTTGTCATCTGCACATATGATCACCTCACTCATCATTCCCCTTTCCAGATCTTTTATAAATATATTAAAAATTACCAGTCCAAGTACAGATCACAGAGGCAGTTCACTGTTTACCTCTCTCCACTGAGAAAACTGACCAATTAATGTTTCCTGTTTTTTAACCAGTTGGTAATCCACAAAAGTACATTGTTTCCTATCCCATAACCACAAGGCTATAACTTTTCAATTTTCTTATAATCCTCTTATTGGGGACTTTGTCAAATGCCTTTTTAGAAATCCAAATACACTACATCTACTGGCTCACCTTTATCCACATTTCCATTAAATCTTTTTTTCCAGCATCCAAAAAAATGTACAGAATAAGGTTATCAAATCTTTCTTATCTATTACAGCAAAATATATTACTTCAATATAACATAGTCTCACATATAATGTGGACCAAATTTTTGGACCCCATCACCCACATTATCTCAGGTCTACAGTGCATAAATAAAACAAATAACATCCAAAAATAAAAATGAATATAAAAATAAAATATCATAGAAGAATAATAATATAACTCATAGATAAGAATTAACTTCTACACCAGCTACGATAAGAATTAACTTCTACACCAGCTACTCCTAAAGTAAAGATGCTGATGCCACTGAAATTCATATAAAGACTGAGTTTATCTCTAACCCCAGCTGAAAGCACAGAATATAGCAGCTTACCTAAAAATTGTTCTAACTCATCCCTGTGATAGATCAGAACTATAAAATGTGTAATAATACTACTGAAATTGTTGTACTATTTCTTTGTTTTAATATAAACTTTATATAAACTTTATGTCTTCTTCAGGTTTTTAACTCTTATATCCTTTCTATAATTTTCCTAGCCTTGAAATGCTGCACTAACAAATGGCCATTATGATTTTTCTCCACATAGTTTCAAGCCCTTTGATGAAATATAGAAGACCTTGCTTGCTGAGGATCTCATTGAATTTATATGTTAAGCCATTGCAATTATTTCAATTAAACATTATTCTCTCTTTTAATGTGCTGATCTTCTATTCTTTTAGAGGGTAATTTTTGTAGTGACTTCTATGGGTAAAGAAGTTACCTGCAGACATATTAGTTTAGAAAAATGTACAACTAATATGTGCATAAAATTATATGCATACACACTGTATGAATGTACTATTATGAAGACAGGGAACAGGCATTCCAGGGTAGGTGTCTGGGCAGGGTTGGTACTTATATACTGCTTTTTGATTTTCAAAGAATGCACATAAATTCTCTCAGGAAAACTATATGTAACCCCCCCTGTTGGGGCACACAAAATTATAGAGGCTCTGATACTGTTTGTGAGCTGAACACAGGTCTCTATGTGGTTTCAAAAGCAAACATGATCCAGAAAATGGTGTAGTGGACCTGGCTCAGAGCCAAGTTTTGATGAGATAACTCCACATATCTGCCTAAAAGCCAGAAGTCTGCTTAGGGCATGGCAAGAAACAGGCCAAGAATCCCACAATCAGAAAGGATTTGGGAGGAAACTACATCTCCCAAGGTGCAAAAGACAGTGACCAATGGAGTTCTGGGGAAGGAATTCCTAAGTGCAGCTTGATGTTACCCAGGTAGAGAGTCCATCAAGCTAGGTTGAGAGAACATTGCACAAATCTCATTTTTGGGTGAGTTTCCTCACTCCGATGGTCATCAGATGTTCACAAGAGAGCACTGTTCTGTTCGTATGTCTCACATTGAATGTCAAAGTGGCCCCTAACTCCCTACACTACCAACTATACCTCACCTCGAGTTACTAGGTGGGCCTCCCATAGAGATATAAATACCTATTTAGGGTGCAAATATTATGGCTAGGCTCTCTCTCACTCTCTCTCTCAGTCAGCTCTTCACATAGATATTAGCACAAATTGCAATAAACTGCCTCTTACCATAAAACACACCTCTTTTTCTATCACATGCAGTATTTAGTGCATTTTGATAAATCCAGGCCTTAGCTAGAAAAAAAACACAAGATTAGACAAACATAGTAAGGGTTAAAAAAGAAAATCCAGTCCTTAGGGGTAGGTAAAAAAAAAAAAAACCCAAGACATACAAGGATAAAAAAAATTGTCTACAAAGTAGTAGATTGTACAAATAAAAAATGAAACACAGTTCCATCAGAAATCTAATTGGCATGGATGATGTCCCACCTCCCAACAGTTGAGCAGCTTTATTCCAATACAGTCTTTTTAGAGAAGATAGTCTCCTCAGAAGATTTCTCATCTGAATAATCGTAAAAAAAATAAAAATTATTATTGGAGATAACTTCCCAATAAGAAGGTGGACATGCAGAATAATTGTACTTTACAACCCAAAAATTCTTTCATTCTATTCGTGAAGAATTTTTTAAAGATCCAATTTTTATCAGATTCTAACATGAACGATATTATTAATGTCGATGTCTCAACTGATTCTAAATCTATTGCTCAAATAATTCTGACACATTCAGAACTTTATCCTGGAAGGGTTGGTTTTGTTTTAATTCATATAATTGTAGATTTCCAATATCTCTTACCTCCAATGATTTTTTCATTGGAAGTAGATAAAATATCTTTGAAAATATGGGCAATGTTGCCTCTGGGATATCAGAATTTCCATTAAGTACCTCCTCCATAAATACAACGGGGTAACAGTAGACAACCTTGAAAAGTTTATACATTATATATTTTTTATTCTAGCATCATTTTCCAATTTTTCTATTTTGGATTGTAATATCAAATTTTCCTGCACCATCAAAGATTGTACCTGTCTAATATTTCCCACTTCTTCTTTAACTTTGATTAATTCATTCTTCACTTTCTTATTTTCAATTTCTATTAATTCCACATTTCTCTTAGTTATACCAACAATCTCTGCTATTACAAGCAATTGATCCCCCAGATTCTTATTTACCTCATTTATAGCATCCCATATAAATTCAAGTGAAAATGTCTGTGGTTTAACTAATGGTTTATACTGAATTATAGAAGGAGCCTCCTCTCTTACCACATAACCCACATCTACAGCTCCGACAGAAGTTTGACCGACTCCCATTTGCTGAGAATGTTTCCAGTTGTACTCCTTGCCCCAAGGGAGTTCTTTCCCCTGCCCCTTCGGATGGTCTCAGTTCTCTGCAGTTTGCTTGAATTTCTCAGCAGAGTTAGTCAGAGGACATCTCTCTACAGGGGAGAGTGATGTTATAAGTTCAGGAGCGCAGGAGGGCTCCTCTTCCCCCACCCCCCCAGCGCTCAGTGAACCTTCATCCCCTAATTGTATCCCTCGCAACACAGGCATATCCCAGACCTTGCACCAGTAACTCAGAAATGTAGAAAGCAATTTATGTTATTAAAACCTCAAATACACCAGATGGGAATGTATTTCATACTGAAGTACCCATGTAAATGTTTTATAAAATCTGAGGGAAACACTTATGTTTTTCTACAACCAGAACAATTAACTCAATTTATTGATAATAAAATGAAATCCTCTACTAGTTCCACACCGAAACCCAAATAAAAACAGCTTAAAGATGAGAAGTGATGTCTCGATATATTGAAGTATATCCCTAGGTTAGCTGAGAATTAGTGTTTGTTAAGAAATAAAGGGGCAGATTTTAAAAGCCCTGCGCGCGTAAATCCTTGTGCGCCGGCGCGCCTATTTTGCATAGGCCGCCGGCGCACGTAAAGCCTCGGGACGTGCGTAAGTCCCGGGGCTTTCGAAAAGGGGCGGGAGGGGGCGTGTCTGGGGCATTCCTGAAACAACGCGGCATTTCGGGGGCGTGCCATGGCGTTTCAGGGGCGGGCCCGGGGGCGTGGCACCGGCCCGGGGGCATGGTCGAGGCCTCCGGACCAGCCCCCGGGACCGGAACACGAGCGGGGCTGCCAGCTGGCGCGCGCAAAGTTACGCCTGCTTTCAGCAGGCGTAACTTTGCCGACAAAGGTGGGGGGGGGTTTAGATAGGGCCAGGGGGGTGGGTTAGGTAGGGGAAGGGAGGGGAAGGGAGGGGAAGGTGGGGGGAGGGCGAAGGAAAGTTCCCTCCGAGGCCGCTCATAAATCAGAGCGGCCTCGGAGGGAACAGGCAGCGCCGCTGGGCTCGGCACGTGCAGGTTGCACAAATGTGCACCCCCTTGCGCGCGCCGACCCCAGATTTTATAAGATACGTGCGGCTACGCACATATCTTATAAAATCCAGCGTACTTTTGTTCGCGCCTGGTGCTCGAACAAAAGTACGCGATCGCATATTTTTTTAAGATCTACCCCAAAATGTTTTGGAATAGAGTACCTTGGTACCATTTATGGGCTAAACACAGGTTACGTTGTAAGTCTAATATCTTTTGATGTAAGAATTTGCTATAAGTGTGAAAAACATTTGTTTATCTGTGAGATATTCAAGATGTATTTGCTTGAATTGTAATGTTAAAATGTAATAAATAAATAAATAAATAAAAAAGAACGTGGACATGCTTGCAAAGACATGTCATAGTGTACACAATCTATGGCCTGGACTCATCATTCATCGCTGAATGATGAATCCAGCGAAAACGGGGGGCGGGTCTGTGAAAACCCGCAGCCTTCGCACCACCGCGGTGTCTTCGCTGCCGGCTTTCGCACCGAATAGTGCCACTGTGAAAGGTGGTGCTATTTGGCGTGCTACTGGCGACGATAAAATTACTAACCTTATCACTGCCAGCGAAGACACCGCCGAGTCCGCCTCCTTGCCGCCCTGACTCCACTCCGAATCGATTTTGCATGCTAGCGCACGTGATACGGCCATATCGCATGCGATAAGTCTTTAGAAAATAACCCCGTATGACACAGTTAGTAGCCCATTACTGCATTATAGTATCCACTTCTGGAATTTCCTCAGAAACATACGGGAAGATTTTAGCAATGTAATATCTAGAGATGTCTGGATTATTCAGGCCTGGAAAATTCTGCTGTCCATATGCATGGTGAGTTTTATCAGTGGGAATGGGGTCAATATAATCTTTCCAAGTATCAAACACCCATTGCATTATCAGAACACTTAGTTGTCCCATCCAAGTGGGATATTCCTCATTAATCATAGACATTACTTGATCTGCCACATCTGTAACCATCAGATCTGGGGCTCCCCAGCCAGACATCCAGAAAACATGTATGTGAATGCTTCTTTCATAGCTCTTTTCATTTTTGGCACTACTTTTTCTTGCCTCACAGTGTACCTTCATGGATGATAATAGCATGGATATCATCTGCACAGGACTCTGTTTCATAGATCAGGTACAAGGATATATTGGATTTATTGACCCTGACATGGTCATAGTGCACTTGGGGCCTGTTGGTCTTCTAAGGTCATGTTTCTCACAGCTCTTCCCAAGGTTACGGCCCTCTCAGATGGTTCACCTTGATTACTCATTCCGTCAACATGAGCTTCAATTATTTATTTTTATATACCGACATATCACATCAGTTTACATTCAGGTACTATATGTATTTCCCTATCCCCAGAGGGCTTACAATCTAAGTTTGTACCTGAGGCAATGGAGGGTAAAATGACTTGCCCAAGGTCACAAGGAGGCTATTCCTCCTCCCTCCCAGACACAGTCACTAATTCCAGGCAAAGTTATTTTCATACCTGCAGCAGCTTCTCATCTAGAGGCACACATGATGGTGATGAGGCCTTCACTTCCCATCTCATTTCAACCTTAATTGCTCTATTTCTCAATCAGAATATGTTGCAATCCCAAGATTGGGATCATAAAACTCAATCTCAAGTGATCCCCTCTCTGGGTTCTCTGATAATAAATGAAAGTTTGGTTTAGAAGAAAATCTCCCTTTCCGAGAAAACAGGGTTTAGCACATCTCAGGCATACCTTCCTTTTGATCCAACTGTGCTGCATCCTATTTCTCATGCTTTTCACACACACGATGGCAGATGTCATCAACTTGGTAGATATACTAATGTAAACTGTTTCAGTATTGCATTAGATTGGTCATAAAATTATAATGAACGCAAATGACATTAGACAAGCAGAGTTCGATGTTCTTCACAGCCTATTTTACAGGCTTTTGCTCTTAAAATATCCCTGTAGTAGAGATGTGAATCATGTGATCGATCGTCTTAACGATCGATTTCGGCTGGGAGGGGGGAGGGAATCGGATCGTCGCGGTTTTGTTTTTGTAAATATCGTGTAAATCGGGGGAGGGCGGGAAAACTGGCACACTAAAACATCCCTAAAACCCACCCCGACCCTTTAAAATAAATCCCCCACCCTCCCGAACCCCCCCAAAATGCCTTAAATTACCTGGGGTCCAGAGCGGGGGTCCCGGTGTGATCTTTTACTCTCGGGCCTGCGGTGCGTTGTATAAATGGCGAGGCGCTACCTTTGCCCTGTCATATGACAGGTCAAAGGTAGCGCCGGCGCCATTTTGTTTTTTGTCCCCCGACGTCAGGAGCGTAGGAGATCGCTCCTGGACCCCCGCTGGACACCCAGGGACTTTTGGCCAGCTTGGGGGGGCCTCCTGACCCCCACAAGACTTGCCAAAAGTCCAGCGGGGGTCCGGGAGCGACCTCCTGCACTCGAATCGTTTTGCCGTTCGGCCAGCGCCATTTTGCGCAAAATGGTGCTGGCCGTACGGCAACACGCTGTATGGCCGGCGCCATTTTGTATGGCAAAACGATTCGAGTGCAGGAGGTCGCTCCTGGACCCCCGCTGGACTTTTGGCAAGTCTTGTGGGGGTCAGGAGGCCCCCCCCAAGCTGGCCAAAAGTCCCTGGGGGTCCAGCGGGGGTCCGGGAGCGATCTCCTACGCTCCTGACGTCGGGGGACAAAAAACAAAATGGCGCCGGCGCTACCTTTGACCTGTCACAGGGCAAAGGTAGCACTGGCGCCATTTCTACAATGCACCGCAGGCCCGAGAGTAAAAGATCACACCGGTAGCCTTGTTCTGGACCCCAGGTAATTTAAGGCATTTTGGGGGGGTTCGGGAGGGTGGGTGATTTATTTTAAAGGGTCGGGGTGGGTTTTAGGGTTGTTTTAGTGTGCCGGTTTTTCTGCCCTCCCCCTTCCCCTCCCCCTTCCCCCAATTTACGATTTTTGACGATAAATCGGGGGAATTCCTATTGTATCGCGCTTCTAACGATTTTTGACGATTTAAAATATATCGGACGATATTTTAAATCGTCAAAAAACGATTCACATCCCTACCCTGTAGTGGTCATTTGATTCAGTGGTGCAGTTCACTAAACCACAACAGTTTTGGCTCAAAACATGGTGAAAGCATTTAAAACCATTTCAAAACACATTTTCTTCACAAAACGTCACTTATGCAATGCTTACAGGGTCCCGGTTTCAGGGTCTATCCTGAACCAGACAGACAGCTGTTATGGTTATTGGATAATGTGAACCCTGGGCTGTGATGAAAGGTGTCTCCACCCGCAAGTAGGAGCCCTGTGAGCCTCACCATCAGCAGGCGCAGTCACAGTAGCGTGAAACATGGCTAGAAGAGAAGACTTTATTATGAGGAAGGAAAAGAAATGTCCACAGAATGGTAGATGAAATAACACAGTTCTGAGCAAAGGGAATTATCCAGAGAGAACCACAGCTGGGAAGATCCGGTAGTGGCCCACAGAGCGGGGTATGCCGAGGATGTCTGTACAGAAGATGTTGATAGAGATGCTGGAACCCGGAGGTGGCTCCTGTAGCTGTACTTGTAGATATTTTGTAGAGTAGGAATGCTGAATGGCTTCAACTGAGGGAAGATGGTAGTGGCCCTAGGGTCAGGGTACACTGTGTTGAATCCACAATGCAATTCGAGTAGTAGAAGTCAGTAGAGGTACTCACAGTAGATGATTCCTGGAGAGAAAGAGAGACCTGAGAAGCAGGTCTAGAAGCAGTCAGGCAGGAAGGCCCTCCGAGGAGCGGATAGCTGAGAGTGCAGGGGAGCCCCCAAGGAGTGGGTACACAGAGTGTCCAATTGCCAAGACATGTCAGGAAAAGGAAGTCCTTGAGTGTGGAGAAATCAGCAAGACTGAACTCCTTGCTAACTCAATGAAGGCAAGGGCTGGGTGGGTTAAACACTGAAGTGGGTTGACGTCATCAGGAGGGGATGCCCACGAGGTTCCCGCCATGACGTCTTCAAAGGAGGCCCTTGTGCGTATGCGTCTAGGTAATACCTGGTCCAAGATGGGATTGGAGGCGCCCACACTGTGCTGAGAATGCTGGAGAGGTCGGCGGGGATTAACAGAGACCACCGTTCTTCCCAGACTTGATGAAGCGGGGAAAAAAGAGGTGAGCATGAGAGGTTGCAGCTGTCTGCGACAGACAGACATAACAGTACCCCCCTTCTTAGGCCCCTTCCAAGGGGTTTCGGTATCCTAGGATGAGTCCTGTGGAACTGTTGGATTAACTCCTTGTCAAGGATGTTACATGCAGGCTACCAACTATTTTCCTCAGGGTTGAATCCTTCCCAGGAAATAAGATATTCCCATTGTCTGCCATGTCTTCGTACATCAAGGGTGTCTTCCACTCGATACGTGATGTCTTCTTTGGCAGAGAGAGGCTGGGGTTCTGGTGTTTTCCTGGAGTATTTTGACAGGATGAGAGGCTTCAGGAGGGAGATATGGAATGCATTATGTATTCTGAGTACCAGTGGTAGCTTCAAACTCTACGTGACTGGACCCAGGCAGTGGAGAACTGGAAAGGGTCCTATGTACCTTGGCGCAAATTGGACAGATGGCAGTTTAAGGTGGATGAAGCGGGTACTAAGCCATACCTTGTCGCCGGGTTGTAATTGTGGTGCTGCTCTGTGATGAGCATCATAGAACTTTTTGGCTTGTTGTCCAGGCTTCTGGAGAAGTTCCTTAGTGTGTTCCCACAACTGATGTAATTCTTGCGCTGATGCCTGGGCTGCAGGAGAAGCTACAGATAAAGGCATTGGTAGAGGAGGTAATGGCTGATGTCCATAAACTAGTTGAAAAGGTGATGACCCAGTTGAAGCAGACTGATGTGAGTTCAGCACGAATTCAGCCCAGGGGAGTAAATCAGACCAGTTGCTTTGTCTGGAGTTAATATAAGCACGGAGGAATTGTTTTAATGTTGGGTTCATTCTCTCCGTCTGTCCATTGCCTTGCGGGTGGTAAGCTGATGTAAGATCCAACGAGATGTCAAATTTCTCTTGCGATGCTGCCTGCAGCCGGAGCTATGGGCAGCTTCTTACCTTCTCCCAGCCTGCCTGTCCTTTCGACACCATTTTCATATGGCAGGAGCCACCATTGTGTTGCCTTCGCTGCTCGGAGGCCGCCCGCGTTCCTCTCCTACATGGTGGCCCAGCCACCATGCTTCCATACAGCCAGGAGGCCGCTGATGTCATCTGCCCCCTCCGTGGGGAGGGGCCTTCATTCCCAGTCTTGACTGTGGCAGGGAACCACTCCCTGCAGCCTTCCATGGCAGGACGCCACCTCCTACGTCGGGGCCTGTCCTGCAGCCCGTTCCTCTTCCTGATCAGCATCAGTGGCAGCATGGCTGCTTTCCAGGGTCCTGCTGCTCTTGCTTCCTGTTTCTTAGACATGGGGCCGCGCCAGATATGCCCCGACCCTACCTGAACTCCTCCCTGGGCATCTCCTACTCTTCAGCCCTATATAAGGGCCCAGCTTCCAGTGCTACCTTGCCTTTGTAAGGGGCTAGTCCTCCTCAGGTCTTCTCGTCTCTGCTTCTGCTTGGCTTTCCTTGTTCTTTGTGGGATCCCTCGTCATCTGTGTTCCTGGTCTCTTCTTGATGTCCTTTGTCTATGTTCCTGATGTTCCGTGATCTAGTCCTGATGTTCTGTGATCCAGTCCTGATGTTCTGTAATAGTCTTGATGTTCTGTGATCCAAGTCCTGATTTTCTGTGACCCAGTCCTGATGTTCCGTGACCCAGTCCTGATGTTCCAAGTTCTGATGTTCCAAGTCCTGATGTCCCAGGTCCTGAGTAGCCCATGCTTCTGGAGGTTCCTTGTTTTTAAATTCCGAGTTGTGTTCCACGTTCCGAGTTTTAATTCCGAGTCTAATATCCTGTTCCGACTTCAGAGGATCCAAGGGGTTGCTTCATTCCTGACCTGTGTATCTTGTCCAGAGTTTGCTCTGCTCCCCTCGTGGTCCATGACCAGCCAATCAGCTGTGTAGGGCATGTAGGGGACAGTGTGGTCCATGACCAGCCTGACTGGGATGTATAGGGTACCTGAGGGACCTTGCTCGCTTGTGTATCCATGTTCCAAGTTCCTCGTCTGAGTCTCCACATTCCTAGCTCCTCATCTGAGTATTCATGTTTTAAGTTCCTCCTCTGAGTCTTCATGCTCCAGAGTCTTCATCTGCCCTTGCCTCCTGTCCAGCCTTCCACTTCTGCCGTTACCCAGTGGCAGGTCAGAAAGGGTTTGGAGTGGTCAGAGGACTACTCAGAGACCAACCTTGCGTGGTTGGCCTCCCTGAGACTGTGCAGGTCAGCAGGGGTCTGGGCTTCCGCCTTCCGCCCAGATGAGGTTCCATCTCACCTGCCTCGGTGCTTCCTCGGAGCTCCTCTCCAGGTTCGCTGAGTCCAAGGGCACACTTCTCCCCGGGATCGGGAGCACCTCCTAGTGCTCCCTCCTATGGATCCAGAACAAATTGCAAAGGGCATGTGCCTGATGGGACAGTCCTTGTCCCAGATTCCGTTCCTGGATGTTATCTTTGACCCAAGAAATTTTTGGGGAATTTTTTTTCTGGGTTCTACACAACCTGCAGGAGACGCCTGCACCCAGAATTTCATCTCCAGTGTCCAGTGTCGGTGTTTCAAGTTCCAGGTTCCAATATTTTTTCCCTATGACCTGCAAGAGACGCCTGCACCAATTGATGTTCCAGATCTTCCATGGTTCCATCCCTGAATCCAGATGTTCCAGTTCCAGTTACTCTTGCCTGGTTTCTGATCTCCCGAAGGATGGGAGGGGACACCCTTTGAAGGGAGGTGCTATTGCGATGCTGCCCACAGCTGGAACTATGGGCAGCCTCTTACCTTCTCCCAGTCTGCCTGTCCTTTCGATGCTATTTCCATGCGGCAGGAGCCACCATTGTGTTGCCTTTGTGACCCGGAGGCTGCCCGTGTTCTTCTCCTGCACGGAGGGCCCTGCTGCCGTGCTTTCATTTGGCCAGGAGGCTGCTGGTATCATCTGCCCCCTCTGTGGGGAGGGGCCTTCGTTCCTGGCTTCAATTGCGACAGGGAGCCACTCCATGTAGCCTTCCATGGCAGGACTCCGCCTCCAATGCCAGGGCCTGTCCTGTGGCCCATTCCTCTTCCTGCTCGGTATTAGCGGCAGCATGGCTGCTGTCCAGGGACCTGCTGCTCTTGCTTCCTGTTTCTTAGGTGCAGGGCCATGCCTCTCTTCTTCTTTTAAAGGGCCCATGGCCGGATATGCCCTGAGCCCCACCTGAACTCCTCCCTGGGTGTCTCCTACTCTTCAGCCCTATATAAGGGCCCAGCTTCCAGTGCTACTTTGCCTTTGCAAGGGGCAAGTCCTCCCTAGGACTTCTCGCCTCTGCTCCTGCTTGGCTTTCCTTGTTCTTCGTGGGATCCCTTGTCATCTGTGTTCATGGTCTCTTCTGGATTTCCTTTGTCTATATTCCTGATGTTCCATGATCCAGTCCTGATGTTCCATGATCCAAGTCCTGATGTTCCGTGACCAAGTCCTAATGTTCCAAGTTCCGATGTTCCAAGTCCTGATCTCCCAGGTACTGAGTAGTCCATGCTTCCGGTGTTTCCTTGTTTTTAAATTCCGAGTTCCGGGTTCCAAGTTCCAAGTTGTAATTCCGAGTCTAGTATTCTGTTCCGACTTCAGAGAATCCAAGGGGTTGCTTCATTCCTGACCTGTGTATCTTGTCCGGAGCTTGCTCCGCTCCCCTCATGGTCCGTGACCAGCCAACTGGCTGTGTAGGATGTGTAGGGGACAATGTGGTCCGCAACCAGCCTGGCTGGGCTCTGTAGGGTGCCTGAGGGACCTTGCTCGCCTGTGTCTGAGTCTCCACATTACAAGCTCCTCGTCTGAGTCTCCATGTTCCAAGCTCCTTGTCTGAGTCTCCATGTTCCAAGTTCCTTGTCTGAGTCTTTATACTCCAGTCTTCGTCTGCCCATGCCTCCTGTCTGGCCTGCCACCTCTGCTGTTACCCAGCGGCAGGTCCAAAAGGGCTTGGAGTGGTAGGAGGACTACTCAGAGACCAACCTTGCATGGTTGGCTTCCATGAGGCTGTGCAGGTTGGCAGGAGCCTGGGCTTCTGCCTTACACCCAGATGAGATTCCATCTCACCTGCCTCAGCGCTTCCTCAGAGCTCCTCTCCCAGTTCACTGAGGTCCAAGGGCACACTTCTCCCCGGGATCGGGAGCACCCCCTAGCACTCCCTCTATGGACACAGAACAATTTCTTTGCCAGGGATCTCCAAAACATAGATGTAAACTGAACCCATCTGTCCAAGAGGATATGCTTAGGCATGCCATGTAGACGGAAGATGTGTCGGATGAACAACCTTGCTAGCTCCAGAGCAGACAGTAAACTGGGCAGTGCCACAAAATGTGCCATTTTAGAAAAGCGGTCAATGGTGACCCAGATGTTATTATTACCATTGGAAAAGGGTAAATCAATGATAAGTCCGTGGCAATGTGTGTCCACGGTTCATTACAAGTGGACAGTGGTTGGAGGAGTCCCCAGGGATGGCTGGCTGGAGGTTTCTGTCTTGCACAGGTAGGACATGACTCTACGTAGGCCCGTACATCTTCCTTCATAGAAGGCCACCAATAGTATCTCTGTAAGGTGATGAGTGTTCTGGGGTGGCCTGCAAGCAGTGAATCATGGGCCCATCTGAAGACCTTCTTTCTGAGAGAGAGAGAGGTACCACTGTCTTCCCGGATGGAAGTGTGTGAGTAGCTGAGAGAAGTACCCTGGTGGGGTCAATAATATGTCATGTGTGTCCGGGACATCTTTTGGAATGAAGGAACAGGAGACTGCATCTGCCAGGGAATTCTTATCCGCTGGACAATACTTCAACAAGAAATCAAATAGATTAAAAAATATGGACCAGCGCGCTTGTCTATGGTTCAATCATTGCGCATGATGCAGGTATTCAAGATTTTTATGGTCGGTGTAGACCGTTATCTGGTGTTGTGCATCTTCGGGCCATGGGCAGCATTCTTCGAACGCCAATTTGATGGCAAGTAGCTCCTTGTCTCCTATCCTATAATTCTGCTCGGCAGGAGAAAACTGCTGGGAGAAGAAGGAGCAGGGATGTAATGTGTGGGTGTCACTGTGTGACTAAAGATAGCACCAACTCCGACATCCGAAGCATCTACCTTGACAATGAATGGTCATCGGGGATTTGGATGGCAGAAGTAGGGTTCTTGAATAAACGCTTCTTTAAGTTTCTGAAAGGCGTCAATGGCTTCTGTAGACCAATGAGAGGTATTGGCTCCCTTCCACGTCATGGCCGTAAGAGGCGCTGTCAAGGTGGAATAGTGATGAATGAAGGATCTGCAGTTGTTTGGGAACCCGAGAAATCTCCGCAAAGCCTTAAAACCAGTAGGTTGGGGCCAGTCCTGGATACTTTTGGGCTTTTGTGGGACCATTTGGAATCCTTGGCTGGATACCACATAGCCAAGGAATGGAACGGATTCCTGATGGAAGGAGCATTTCTCTAATTTGGCATAAAAGTGATTATCCCTGAGTCTTTGGAGAACATTGGCAACATCTACATGATGTCTCTGTAGTATGTCGTCAAGATATACTACTACACAACTGTATAACATGTCCCTGAAAATAGGCCAAATGTCGGGGCAGGTGGCAGGCACTTGTGGTCAGGTCCAAGCAAGAAGTCAGAATCAGGAAGTCAGGCCAAGGATAAATGAAGACACACAGGAGATGCTGGATGAAATGGACTGGGCAAGGAAAGGCTAGATGAAACAGGCTGAGCAAGGAAAGGCTAGATAAGGCAGGCTGGGCAAGGCACAAGCAGGAGAAATCAGGAAAACAGGACAGTCAGGAATGCAGGAGCAACACACATTGCTTCTAGGCAGGAGACCTGTTGCTGAAGCATCTGAGAGGTGTCTGGGGCAGCATTAAATAGATGAAGCCAGTTGACATCACAAAGGGCGTCATGGGGACTTTCATGCTGTGGTCCTTTTAAGTCTCCATATGTGCAGGGAGGACCTGGATCATGATCACGTCTCAGTGGGGAGTGCTGCTCTCAGCTGTGTCTGTTAGAAGCCTATGCCCTGCTGCAGGAGGAGACTGTCAGTGCCCAGCGTGTCATGGGGGTGAATGATGTCGGTTGTTGATAGGTCCTGTGACCAGCGAACCTAACACACAGCCATTACTGCAGATCGATATTCTGTGGCCTGACAAGAATAAGCAAACCCATTTTAATGTCATTCCTTGGATCCCCATTGAATAGCAATGGCTAAGCAGAATATCATGATCAATGAGGTCAAAAGCAGTGGACATTCCAGTTATAAAAGCAAGGAATATCTCACGTTGTCCAACAAATGCAAAATATCATCATAAACTGAAACTAAAACTTTTTTCTTACTATGTTCTTTTTTAAAGTCAGGCGTTCATATTCCTCTAGGAAAGCAGTAATTTGGACAGTCACCATCATGCCCAGTACTTTTGCAAAGAAAAGGATACTCACAACTGGCCTATAACTTGTCCATTCTGTAGTACTCCAATTAGGTTTCTTAAGGATTGGAGACACAGGGAACTAAGTTCTCCTCCAAAGTTTATTCACTATTTTTCTTATGCAATCTCTAATTGGCTCTGATGCTCCTTTTAGTACAACTGATGAGCATGGAACATATAAATGAAAATATGTTGCGAGCATTGGGGTGCAGTCACTTGCTCTAGAGGGGTTGTGAGCCCTTGGACCACAACTCAGTTCAGGGAGGAGCCCTAAGACATACACCATAGGAGGTGAGAGTGTTCAAGCATGGGATGGAGCTGGATCAAGGCTGGACTAGGATCAAGACGTGGAGCATTGAGGAACTGGAGCAAGGAAGGCTCAGACCTCCACTGGACCTGCATGCATAGGTAAGACCCAGCAACACAATGCTGGTCTTAAGGGTAGCCCTCTGGCCACTCAGTAGCCCTTCCTGACCCACCGCTTAGGAACAAAGAGTGCATAAGGCCAGATGGAGGCTGAGGGCAGGAACCAGATGACACTTGGAACTCAGGAACTTGGAAAGATGAAGACTTGAGGAACTTGGAAGACTCAGACAAAGACTCAAGGAACTAGGAAGACCCAGACAAGGATTTGAGGAACTTGGAAGACTCAGATGAAGACTCGAGGAACTTGGAAGACTCAGACGAGGTTTCAGGATACTTGGAAGTCTCAGATGAGGATTCAGTATTCAGGCACTAGTACAGGGTGGAAACTGCACTGCAACGCGCCCTACACAGCTGCCCATGGTTGGTTGCGGACCATGCTGAAGCAGAACAGGTTCTGGCTTGAGTCTAGGGCATGGACAGAAGCAGGAACAAGGAACTCCAAAGACCTGGGACATGATTCAAGACTCAGGATTCAAGACTTCGGAACTCGGATTCAGGAACAGAACTCTACATTAAAAACAAGGGCCTTCTGGAGATTTGCACTGCAGACGTGAAGACAGGCCTTGTGCCATGAAGCGCTCTACACAGCCCCCCAAGAGCTGATCACAGACCACGATGGTGGCAAGCCAGGGAAGGTGGACAAGCAGGGAACCTGGAAGCAGGGCGACGAGCCAGAGATGGGAACATTAGGACCAGGACTCGAAAATAAGGAACATGGAACATCAGGAACTTCAGCAACATCAGGAGCATGGAACATCAGGACATGGAACAGGTGACAAAGGAACTCCAATGAGGAACAAGTCCAGGAACATCAGACGAAAGAGACCAGGAACATCTAACAAACAGCCATCTAGACACGAGAAGACCACAGAGGACCTTGACTGGAGGGAGACCACAGACAACTGTGAGACCAATGTGAAGGCCCTGAGGAGAACAAGCTGAACCCTTTTATAGGGCTGGACAAGGCACAGGAAGATGAGGTCATCCGTTGGAATAGCGGGGCTTTCCATAAATTAGTTAATCAATACTATTCTGCAACTTTAAGGGCTAAATGGGCATATTTTACTTCTAAAATCAAAGCAGTGAGCCATGAATCTAAAGTATTATTTGATATTATTAATAAATTGGTAGGAAATGAACCAATATCTAATGTGGCTACCTCAGTGCTTCCAGACTGTGAAAGTTTTGTTCATTTTATGCCACTGAGGTGACTTCTCTGAGAGGACTACAGAATTAGGGTATGATCCTTCACTGGAGTTTTGGTATTAATCTATTGAAATTAGAGAGTTTTATTCATTACCATTGACAGCCATGAGTAGAATATTAGCTGTCACCAGAGGTATGTTGTTACGATGCTACTCGCAGAGCCCATCCCGCGAGCAGCCTCTCACCTCCGCGCCAGCCCGATGCTGCAGGACGTCTTCTTCTTGTGGTCTAGGCCGCCCTGGATCACCACTGCTGCTCCTCGCAGCCTGATGCCATTGTATGCAGCAGGAGGGGCCGCCGTTATCTCTTTGCGACAGGAGCCGCTGCCGGGATGCCTCTACATGCAGCAGGAGAGCCACTGCCGTCTTCATCATTTTCATGGCCCTGGTGCCGCCACTGTTGCCTCAGTCACACGACAAGGACACCACCAACACCAACTTCCTCAATCTCCCGGGCCATGTATAGACGCATGCGCACACCTCCTCTCTTCATTTAAAGGGCCAGCAGCAGGAAAAGCCCCGCTATTCCAATGGATGACCTCATCTTCCTGTGCCTTGTCCAAATCCTTGTCTGAGTCTTCCAAGTTCCTCTTCGTCTGAGTCTTCCAAGTTCCTGAGTTCCAAGTCTCATCTGGTTCTTGCCTTCTGCCTCCGTCTGGCCTCACGCACTCTTTGTTCCTAAGCGGCGGGTCCGGAAGGGCTACCGAGTAATTTATTTACTTGGTTCAGCTGTTTGACCATCATTTCTCTCTTTTTAATCCTTGTAATGCCTTTGAAAAACAATTAGTACTTCTACGTCCATTTCTCTTTCAAAGAAGCAATCTTATCCAAAATAATCTGAATATCTGTTTGTCAGTCTGTCACTAGATTGTCAACTAGATATTTCCAATGTAAATTTAATTGCTTTAATAAAACTGTTTACAAAACAAGCTTCATCAATTTTACCTCATCATCCTAGATCTACACAATAATTCTCAGCATTTATAATGAAAGATAATGTAGAAGGGTAATGATCAGACCAAGGAAATATCTGAGAACAATTAAAACTCAAACTACAATCTCTTATCATCAAGCTCATACCAAACACTTCCTCCAGTATATAGCCAATGGAGTGAGTCAGTCAAATAATTATCTAGTTGAGATCACTGTCATATAGGGCACTTAGAAAATTGTGGGCTAATTGATACCCTAATCATCAATATCTATTTATTTATTTGTTTATTTGTTTGTTTATTTATTTGAAAGCATTTATTACCTGCCCCTCCAACTTTCGGGGTGGGATACAGTAAACACATTCATAATTTAAAATAGTAGCAATAAACAGACTAAGAAATCATACTAAAATAGAAGTAAATTAAAATTACTCATCGCTATCACATAAGAGCTGCACATTAATACCACAGCAATAAAATCATGTAAGGAGACTCATTTTTCTACTTACACCAGGGGCCAAGAAAATAACCAGCAAGCCAATTTTTACTTGGCTAGTTAATGTAATAATAAACTTTATATGGAATATAGCTTATCTAACGTTACATTGATACACAAATATCTTCCTTCGTGACAATTGTAACCCCACCTCCATTTTTCCACACATGAGCACAGGAGTAAGCCCAATAGCCCATGCGACACCGCGGATTTAAAATCACCTCATTCTTTTCCACAGCCATGTCTCAGTAATAAAAAAGAAAAATAATTTCTCCTACAGAATAAAATTGTGTAAAATAGCAATCTTAGGGCCAGATTCATTAAGGCTTTTCTCCCATTTTGTGTCTATGGGACAAACCTTTAGTAAATTAGGTACTTGGTACCTAATTCAATTAACTGGTTGATTATAAAAGCCTTGCACGCACTGAAGCTGGGAGATACACACACGTGAATCGGTGGGGATCGTGCTGCACAGATTTTAAAAACTGTGCGGTTATGTGCGTATCTCCTGGTACGTGCACAAAATATTTTTTTGCCAAAAGGGTCAGGGCATGGGTGGGCCGGGACTGAGGCATGATTTCTGTGTGTACCTATTTATGGGCACATGCTCACACTGCCCTTACCATGTAACTTTACTGCTGCTATGAACGGTGTGTAAGTAATAAAATAAAAAAATACAGGCTACTTAGCAAGGTTTAGGGGATCTGGCCTAACAGGGTAACAGGTAGGAAAAGTAACAGGGGGGGTTAGGAAGGCCAATTGATTAACTGGGTGAACTGGGAATGAACTGGAAAAATGGGCTCTAGTGTCAGTGAGCATTTCTAGTAAAATCCCCCCCCCCCCCCACTTACATGAGCAAAGTGGCACTTGTGAGCACATCCGCGCATCAATATGAAATTGTGCGCACATGTGTGCGTGAATAGCCAATTTTAAAACATGCGCACATATATGCACATATGTCTTAAAATAGCCACATCCATGTCCTCGCGCTGGCAAACACGCATACATGTGTGCCCATGTGTGGCTTTTAAAATCTACCTCTAAAGTTTTTTTCCATAGTCACAAAGTCGGAGAAAAGCCTTAATGAAGCTGGCCCTTATTTTATAAAGACCAAAATTCATTTAAAATGTCTCAACAACCCACAGGCCTATTACCCAGACCACTTAAAAGAGAAATATATTCATGGCCCCTTGCCCAAGTCATAAGGGCCTGACAGGTTACTTTGATCCTAAAGACCCTGACCTGACAAACAGGAGATATTGTGTTCAAGGAACATTTGGACTCAATCTACCATCTCAAAATAGCATAAGTCAGCTCCCATAGAATCATCCAATTGTCTAGAAAAGCCTACAAATACAATATAACAATACAAATAAAAATAATGCAATCTTCCCCACCTCAAATTTCCACAAGTTTTTTCAAGAGCCTCTTAAGAAGACAAGCTGTCAAATAACATTATTAAGGTGGAGTTGCAGAAAAAACATTTCTTATCCCTGAGATAAGCAGCATGGAATCTATCTACCTCTTGAGAACCTGCCAGGTACATGTAACCTGGATAAGCCACTATTGGAAACAGATTACTGGGCTTGATGGACCTTTGGTCTGATACAATATGACAAATCTTATGTACTTATATGGCATGCTGCCTCATGGTATCCATGGTATCAGAAGCCCCTGGTGCTTGATGTTAGGGAGTGTGGTTTGTCTCATTGTGGAGTAGGGTTACACTGTCAAACTATCTGGTTCCCTTGAGGCAGCTGAAGTAGCTATGGGCAGCTGCTGTTGGTCAACAGCATCTTAGGATGGCTCTATACCTCTCCTTCTTGGGGCCAGGATGATTGGTTGCCTCTCTGGCTTTCTTCTTCTTGGCAGCCATGGCCAGAAAAAGAACCTGGTAGGTGAAATCAGGGGGTGTGGTTTGCCCCTTTGGGGATGGGGTTACTGCTCTGAATTCTCTGACTCCTTTAGGATAGCTGAAGCAGCTCTGAGTCAGCTGCTGCTGGTTAACAGCAACTTAGGATGGCACCACACTTCCCCACCTGGTTGATCTGGTCACCTCTCTGGCTCTCTCCCTCCTCACAGCCATGGCCACAGAAAGCCCTGGAGGATGATGCCAGTAGGTGAGGTTTGAATGAATGATCCTTCAATATATTTTTTCTGCAAACTACTTTTGAATAAAATTGCAAGATTTAAATATGTGATTAATCTTCAAGTAAATTATTAGTATCAATTCTGAAATCAGTCCATATAATCCCATATAGTATACTTGGTGTATATCTGGGAAAGGAGAGAAAGAGAGATGGATAAAATTAATAGGTTTGCAAGTAACAAAGAGGTCCATTTTAAAATGAGCACGCGTGCATCCATACATGTGTGCATTGGCGTGCAAGTGAGGATATGCTAGAATTTTTAATCAGGCATGCACTTATGCACATATGATTTAAAATGCACCAACTGCACATATGTAAGCTCCTAATTTTAAGAGGTTATTCAAGCACAGCTAGAGCGTATATGTCCTCAGTAGTACCATATTGGATTTTTCGCACGTATGTCAGCAAATTTCAAAAGATGCTTGTGCACGGCACATTCCCAATTAGTTCACCAGTTTGTCCAGTAAATAGTAAGGTCTTTCAGACACCTCTAGTTCTTCATCCTGCCTGCTGCCCAGTTGAACCAAACCCCTCTTATTTAAGCCCTAAAACTTGAGATCTACAGAATTGTTCCTCATCAGGAGCACTAGTAAAGTTGCACAGATATCTGGCATATGCACGCTGCAGGTTTCATTTTTATGTTCAATATATTTTTTATTAAGTGGTGTAATAAAATTCGGAGTTACACGCATAAGTCTTGGTCCTGTACCAGAATGCCTATGTACCGTCCCTTTTCCGCCCGCTTATTCCTCAGGCAGTGCATGGGTATCTACATGTGTATTTGGCAGCATTTTAAAATCTCATTTGCTTGTGGCTCACATGCACGCGTTTGTGGGCATTTTTGCATGAGCGACACTTTTAAAATTGACCTGAAAATGAATATATTATTTTAATACTGTGTATTTGTACTGTATAAATACTAGTTTTGGATTTTGTTTGATGGTTTGTTTCAAATTACTAACTCAGAATGAGGGAGTAGATCTTAGGCTTAGAATGCAAAATGCCTCCAGAATTAGGTTCCAACATAGCCCATTTATTAGGGATGTGCAGAGGGACGCCATTCGTTGCATTCGTGATTCGGATTCGTCGGGGAGCAGATACTTTGCATTTGGCCGTATGGCGCCCCGATGCGTTAATACGGCAATTTCTATTCGTGTGCCAGCTAAAAATCAAATTAACTACAACCCCCCACCCTCCTGACCCCCCCAAGACTTACCAAAACTCCCTGGTAGTCCAGCGGGGGGTCCGGGAACCATCCCCTGCACTCACACCCTCGGTGCCGGTTTCATCATGGCGCCGATAGCCTTTGTCACAGGGGCTACTGGTGCCATTGGTCATCCCCGTCACATGGCCATCGGCACCATCTTGTGCTCCTACCATGTGACAGGGGCTGACCAATGGCACCGGTAGCCCCTGTGACATAGTATGGGCAAAGGCTATTGGCGCCATTTTGAGTAGTGGCATCGGACAGACGGAGTGCAGGAGGTCGCTCTGAGACCCCCAGGGACTTTTGGCCAGCTTGGGGGGGGGCCTCCCTTAGACTGTGCACCAGAAATACTGTTAGACTATCATCACTCGTTATACACTACGGGACTGGCAACCTCTTCAATCAGAGTATATCTCGGTGTGATAGCGGCCTACCACCAACCGTATAGAGGACAACCCATCTCGGTCCAGCCCTGGTCTCCCATTTCCTGAAGGACCTGACTCACCTTTGACCTCCACTTTCCAAACCACCGATACCATGGAATCTAAATGTCGTACTAGAGCAATTAATGGTAGCCCCCTTTGAACCAATGGAAGCGGCTCATATTAAATATCTTACATGGAAAGTAGTGTTTCTCATTGCCAGGACATCCGCACACAGGGTCAGTGAATTATAGGATCTGGTTCACTACAGCCCATATATGAAATTCTATCATCACAAGGTGGTACTTCGCACACATCCTCCTTTCCTCCCAAAAGTAGTCAGTCAATTCCACTTGAACCAATCAATTGAGTTACCCACATTTTTTCCCAAACTTCACCAAAATGATAGAGAAAGATTACTGCACACCTTGGACTGCAAAAGAGCACTGGCGTATTATAAATGACAAATGCATTCCGAGTCAAGAGCCTCTCAACTATTTGTCTATTTCAACCTGAACACTCCCGGTCTACCGGTAGCAAAACGGACCATATCTAGCTGGGTAACACAGTGCATTCAATTCTGTTACATGAAACAAAACTTAACCTTGCCATCGCAACCCAACGTGCATCAAGTGAGGGCAGTATCAGCCTCCCTAGCCCATCTGCAACAGGTGGCAGCCATAGATATTTGCAAAGCAGCCACCTGGTCATCTGTACATACCTTCACATCTCATTACTGTCTGGATCAACAGACAGCTGATGATGCTAAACTCGGACGAGTTCTTCTACAGACTATGTCCACCTAAACCTGTACTTGACTATCCACACACTTACATCATGCATAATACTTTTCTAAATACCTGGGTGCGTGATTGGGAGCTTAGGACTCCCATGAGAGCATGGCTAATTCAGCCCTACTATCAACGTGAAAAAGCAATTTTGCTTACCGTAAACGGTGTTTCCGTAGATAGCAGGATGAATTAGTCATGCTGACCCACCCACCTCCCTGGATAGTCATTTTTTATTTTTCTCACTTACGTGACTACGGTACTAAATCACAGACTGAGGAGAGACCATTTTTTCTGCGCGGGAAGGCACACACAGATGCACAGAGCAAAACTCTGTATTCTATTCAGAAGCTCTGCCTCCTGGGCCCTGATAGACAGTTCCCATGACAGCATGGCTAATTCATTCTGCTATCTACGGAAACACTGTTTACGGTAAGCAAACTTGCTTTTCTTGGAGGAGAAGTCCATTACCTGCTATTAATTAAGTTGACTTAGAAAATAGCCACTGCTATTACTAGCAACAGTAACATGGAATAGACTTCGTTTTTGGGTACTTGCCAGGTTCTTATGGCTGGATTGGCCACTGTTGGAAACAGGATGCTGGGCTTGATGGACCCTTGGTCTGACCCAGTATGGCATGTTCTTATGTTCTTATGTTAGTGCAACTGGGTTTAAAAAAAGTTTGGATAAGTTCCTTGAGGAAAAATCCTTAAACTGCTATTAATTAATAAGCAATAGTAGCTTGAGATTTATTTAATGTTTGGGTACTTGCCAGGTACATGTGACTTGGACTGGCCACTGTTAGAAACAGAATACTGGGCTTGATGGACACTTGGTCTGACCCAGTATGACAATTCTTATGTTCTTATGTTCAATTCAGCAGGAGAAAGTGTGAAGACTTGGAGAGCTCTTTGAGGTGTAAGCACTTGAAAAAGTTTCTGGAGTGAAAAGACATTGTATAAGAACTGTGCATTGTGGAAGTGATTAGGAAGATTTTTGAAGCATAGAGGTGTTTTCTTTCCTTGACTGTGAAGTTGTTTGGATTTTGTTTTGAACCTGTTTTTTGTATCTGCTGAACTTTACTAGTTTTCTTATGGAATGTACTTTATTCTGGCAGAAAGTTGGTTTATTTTTCTAAGAAACTGTTTTTCTGTTTTCAGCACCAAACTTGTATAGACTGTGTGGGTTTTTTTTGTTTTGTTTTGTTTTTTTTAGATAATCTCTGCCCAGGTTGGCCTTGCAGGAGAGCCTGCCCCAGTTCCATCAAATCCACAGAGAATTCATTCCTCCACCCTGGTTGAGTAAAATCAGTGCTCTCCACGGCTGAGAAGGTGAACCCCCCCCAGTACAGGGAAGAGGGGTTACACAAACATGCTTCACATATCGCTACTCTTCATCCACAAATTTGTGAACACCAGCTGTCAGTAGTATTAGCAAAGTATGGATTTTGGTTTTAACAATCAAAAAGAAAATAATTTGATGAAAATACTTTGGTAGAGATGCATGAATGAGATAAAGATGCATTTTTTGCATTATTAGTATAGCACTCCAGGGGCACAGGTTTAAACTGAAATCATGATTTTTAAAAAGGAGAAATGCATACATTGCATTTGCTTTATACACCAGCATTTAAGTGTTGTGTTTATTTATCACTGAGATAGTCCAGTCACTTTAAAGTGACTCTAGAACAATGAACTGCATTTATTTATTTATTTATTTATTTATTTATTTATAGGCCGCTTCTCATAGACACCATCGTTCTGAGGCTGAGGATTATGTTAGAAACTGACTTTCTGAAGCATGAAATGGATATATACAACACCATGACCTGTAACATCCAATTTCAAATCTTCATCTAATATTAACAGCAAACCAGCAGGTAAGCCCAAATAATCTGAATTCTTAAAAAATAATCAATTGAAACTGTATTTAAGAATCTTCAGTGTTTGGAATGGCTCATGTTATCCCTAAGCTTTGGAGATGTTTAATGTTAACCCTTTTCATTACTTATTTTTCTACTATATTTTGACTCTGAAAGCATGTAGGAGAGGGAATGTGAGGCAGGCAGATATACAAAATGACTGAGAAACAAGATAAAAAATGCAGAATGATTGAGAAGACAAGAGCAGAAAATAAGAAGGAATTTGTATTCATTTTTATTTTCCAACAGTTTATGCATACTGGAGGTAATTTTCAGAGTTATGCGGTACATGTAAAATTAATATATGCACATAAGTGGCATGTATATATATATATATATATAAATATACATACTATTTTATAAACCTCATAGTAGCATAGTAATAACGGCAGAAAAAAGACCAAATGGTTCATCCCAGCAAGTTTCTTATGGTAATAAGAAACCGCTCTGTGTAGGTTCACCCCAAGCTTTGGTAATAAGAAACCGCTCCGTGTAGGTTAACCCCAAGCTTTATTTTAAGGATAGTACTGCTGTTCCACGCCTGCTAATCACAAATCTTATTTTAAGGGAAATAATATTTACAATTAAACCCAGCAACTGTCAAACCCATAACAAAATGACTGCTAACAACATTTTAAAGAATGAGCAGCCTTCTTGAAAATTTAGACAATACTGCTTGAACATTCTTTGCTTTTGGATTTCGCCGTAGAAGCAATCCTGCACTTTTTTGCTAATGTCTGTATATCAGTACTCTGGACCATAAAAATCAGAGCCCAGCTTTGGCTGACATCTGAATCTTTTTCCTTCCCCCCTCTCCCTTCCTCCATCGAAGTAGAGAGTGATGTTGCAGTTGCATCAGAAGAATCAAGGCTAATTAGTTAAGGATGTTAATACCCATGCCCTCTGCTAAGGGTAATCACTGCCGCTCCATGCATGTTACCCCCATGCACCCATTCTTCATTTCAAATCTCTAGCCTTTAGGGATCCACAGTGTTTATTCCATGCCTTTTTGAATTTGTTTACTGTTTTCATCCTCACCACATTTTTCAGAAGGTTATTTCAGGCATCCACCACCTTCTCCATGATAAAACTATTTCCTGATGTTGGTTCTGAGTCATCCCCCCTAGATTTTCATTTCATGATCCCTAGTCCTACTGTTTCCTTTCCAATGGAAAAGATTTGAAGTTTGTGCATCATTAAAACCTTTCAGGTATCTGAAGGTCGGTATCACATCTCTTCTATACCTCCTTTCTTTCAGGTTATACATATTTAGAGCCTTCAGCCTCTCCTTATAAGTCTTCTGATACAGACCCCACACTATTTTGGTTATCCTTCTCTAGACAGCCTCCATCCTGTCCCTATTCTTTTTCTTTTCTGTCTCCAAAACTGAGTATGCATTTACTTGCAGTGTCATGCATAAATGTTCAGGACAAAAAGATGAGGTTTAAGGGTATTCCGGGGTGGGGTTTGGAATTATATGTACAAGTATTTTGTAAATGGTATATGCATATCATTACAAAACTCTTTTGTAGGGTTGTGCATTCGTTTGCAATGTATTGGCAATCCGCAACGTATATGCCATATTTGTTGTATTCATGGGGGTCATGAAACGTATGGTGAACACCCCCCAAATACAACGTATCACTAACGAATAAACCCCACCCTACTGACCCCCCAAAGACCGGCGCCATCTTGTGCTCCTACCATGTGACAGGGGCTGACCAATGGCACCGGTAGCCCCTGTAACATAGTAAGGGCAAAGGCTATTGGCGCCATTTTGAATATCGGCAGCTGACAGCCCGAGTGCAGGAGATTGCTCCAGGACCCCCGCTGGACCACCAGGGACTTTTGGCAAGTCTTGGTGGGGGGGGGGGTCAGGAGAGGGGGGGGGGTTGTAGTTAATTAAATTTAAAGGTTGGGATGAGGTTTTTTTGGGAAATGAATACAAATGTAACTAATGAACGGATCGGGGTCCCCCAAGAATGGATGCAACGGATTTGTGTCCTGATAAATACAAATACCAAATAGGACGAATCTGTCCCAGCTGCAGATCCCTACTCTTTTATATGTTTTCACAATTGTTAATTGACTCATGCAAATGAAATGACATTTGTCTGTGGTCTGTAGTTTTGGTGGGAGGTCTGGGTGAACTAGTGAGAGTTCAGGTTGAAGTGTTAGATAGGGCTGATGCCTCCATTAGGCAAACTAGGCAATTGCTAGAATGCCAATATTTTGAGGGCAGCAGATCCTGCCAGCATGAGATCCAGAGGGGTGTTGTACCAGAGCCAATATCACCAAAGACGGGATCACTGTGTTCTATCCCCTGCCAGTGATAGGAGAGCATGCTGTGCTAGATCTACTCTCAATATTTAAGTTAAGGGATGGGTAAGTGACCAAATGTTCACTTATTTAGGGCACCAAATATGCTTGCACTGGCTCTGGTGCTGGAGGGTCTAGGTGAAGCAGTGAAGGTTTGGGTGAGATATTGTTAAACAGGTGATTCCAAGTACACATGCAAATAAATAATTTCTGAAGTGGAGTGCATGCATATATAAAATATGACTGCATACCTCCTGTTGCTAAGATACTTTACCTGCCTACTGGCTCCAGAGGTGGACCGGATTAGGTTACACCTGGAAGAGCCAAGCTTGTCACTGACAGTTTAGAACATACTGTTTAGGGTTTTTTTTTGCCAAATTCTCAATCTGAAGAAACTTTCTGGTCTTTGCTATTGGTTGCTATCACTCTGGAGTAAGTTGAAAACTAGACTTTAATGTGGGGATTTTTTCTCTTTCAAGGCACAGAGAAAAAACAAGTCTCCAGGGAAAATTATGAAAGAAAGTTTGTTGGGTGTGGCCTGCCAAGAGTTTAGAGGCAAAGGGCCTCATTTTCCAATATCGCATTAGGGGGCGTTACCAATGCAAATGAGGCTTCTTTCGTGCAGTGGGGAAACATCGTATGCGGCGATGTTTTCGCCATGCGCGAAAACATTAGCACAATGTTTTCCCAGTGTGCGATGATTCTTTGGGTGTTTCATCGCAGTGCACGATATTTGCAATTCAATCGTCACAGTCCACGATAGTTCCAGACCACCTGTTTTTCAGAGAGAGAGAGAGAGAGAGAGAGAGAGAGAAGAGAGAAGAGAGAGAGAGAGAGAGAGAAGAGAGAGAGAGAGAGAGAGAGAGAGAGAGAGAGAGAGAGAGAGAGAGAGAGAGAGAGACTTACTATAGTGCCTATGCCCTAGACAGGTATTTTAATCCCTATGGGAGGGCCACCTACTAACTCTGGGGTGGGGATTAGGTATGAGCTTCGGGGGGTTTGGGGGGCCACTTCGCATTTCCACAGAACCCCTACTTAAAGCACAGTGGTCTCTAGTGGAAGATTTTGCTGGCCGCGGAGTGAGAAACTCACTCCCAAGAGGAGATTTGGGCAACGTTCTCTCCAC
The DNA here is from genome assembly GCF_901001135.1 of Rhinatrema bivittatum. Lineage (NCBI taxonomy): Eukaryota > Metazoa > Chordata > Amphibia > Gymnophiona > Rhinatrematidae > Rhinatrema > Rhinatrema bivittatum. Next base: position 773,943,247 of record NC_042615.1, read on the forward strand.
CTAGCATTTGTTGTGTTGTCCCAGTGTAGAGTGTACATCAAAGCTAGGTGGAGAGAACGTTGCCCAAATCTCCCTCTTGGAGTGTATTTTCCTCACCGACGCCAGCAAAATCTTTCACTAGAGATCCACTGTTCTTTCTCGTAGGTCTCATGTGGAATGCGAAAGTGCCCCCAACCCCCGACGCTCCATACCTAATCCCCACCCCGATTTAGGATGCCCTCCCATAGGGATTAAATACCTTCTAGCATAGCACTATAGTATTCAGTCTCTCTCTCTCTCTCTCCTCCTCTCTCTCTCTCTCTCTCCTCTCTCTCTCTCTCTCTCTGCATCCTCTCTCCTCTCTCTCTCTCTCTCTCTTTCTCTCTCTCTCTCAAACAGGCAGTCTGGAATTATTGTGGACTGTGATAACCCTTACTGGCCTGTAATGCAAATTTGATTGCATGTGGTAAAGTAGTGCTCTTAGAATTGTACAAAAAAGAAAAACCAATTAGAGAACCCTGCCTAAGGAAGGGGGCTGGGACAGAAGAACATTTCTGCCCAGGCTGCAGAACACTGAAATTTTAAAATATGCTGTCTCCAAGAAGAACAAAAAAAGGGGAAATTATCTTTAAAACAGAGAATGGTCTGTGAAGCCTGGAAGGAAATCAGGCTTAGGTTTACAGCAGGCAAAGGAGGTAAGCTCCACCTTGGAATTAGGGCTTATACTCAATAAAGTCAGTGCTGGAAAAGCAGGAGTTTTTTTCTTTTTTTACCTTTATACAGAAGATAAAAGGGATAAAAATAATGGTACAGAGAACCTGTGGACTTGATAGTGCATGATCCCAGCAGAAAGTAAAACTGCTAGAGTATGCACAGGGTGTAACCTTTCAGCAACAAACTATGCCTTAACAGACAAGGGAAATCACAAATAAATATGCAAGCTTTGGTTCAGATCATTCTAGAAGGGAAGAAGCAGCTGCAGAAAAGTGTTCTGAAATGCCAGAATCTCTGGAAAAACACCTGAAAAAAACAAGAAGCAGACAGGGCATGTATAATTGCTAGTCTGACTAATGTAAAAAACTTGACTCAGTACTGCTGGTAGCAGAGAGAGCACCATAGCTAACCAAGTCAGCTGTCTGCTCTACCCTGCAAAGGAACAATGCTTTGGAGGAAACTGGAAGCAACAAGGCAGCTGATATCAAAGCAGATCCTGACCAGCAAGAGCCCACAGAGAAGCATTAAAAGGGAACAAGAGAGTGCCCAGAGGTCTGGCAGAGATAAAGATTGGTGCAGAGGCTACACAGTAGATGACTGAGTCACCTGACTGCCATTCAAGACTTCAGAGAGACTCAAATCCAGGGAAAACTGAAAACAGTGAAGGGGAAGAAGCTAAAGCAAACCCTGAGTTGCAAGATCAGCTTGAAATCCAGGTAAAGGAACTTGCAGTAACCGAATTTGAGTTACCAGAAATCTCATGGTGGAGCTTCATAGGCAGGCCTAGAGAAGACAGCACAGACAGCTCAGAAAAGGGGAATACAAAATGGCCTGCTGGACAGAGCATTGATGACCTATGGGAGGCACTGCAGAGAAACCAGATGCAGGTGCTGAAGAGAGGCCAGACAGTGTGCTGTCTTGGAGCCAGATGCAGGTGCTACAGGGGGCCCAGAGAGAGGCATTGTAGAGTGCCAAGATGCCACCACTGCAGAAGGACCAGAAGGAGGTGCTGCAGATGGCAAAGGCACAGGGAAATTAAAGACCATGAGAAAAGTTTTGTGTGCAACAGAAGTGCAACAGGATCTGAAGGAGAAACAACAGCACATTCAGGCTGCTTCAGGTTTCTCTCAGCCAGTTTCTGCTCAAGTTGCTAAGGAACCTGTTATGTAAGAGAGGTGGAAGCCTATAATGGTAAGGATGCCAGCCAACAGTCTAAAGATGGTGGTAAAAGGAAGAGATGCCACATTAATAATAGTTCAAGGTTACCAGCAGAACAGCATGAAAGAGGAGATAACTCAGGGTGAAGTTGGACAATTACAGGCTGAAATACAGGAAGCACTTCAGCACCACCAGAACTCAGACCTAATTTGGACACGAGCAGTAGCAGAACAGAAGAGGCCCATTGAGGAAGCCTTGGATATCTGGGAAATAAGATATTAGGAGCTTTCACTCCTTGTGGATATCCAGCAGAGACACAGAGAGATGGCTAAACAAGAAGTTAGCTGAGTGCAATTGGCACTACAGCAAGAAATAAAGGGCCATTCAGTCCAGCTCCTGAAGGTAGAGGAGCAAACCTTATTCTTCGACGGCCAGAATTTGAAGTTGCAAGATAAAAGGCAGCTAATAGAGACACAGATGCAAAAATGTACTTTATAACTGTCCTTTAAGCTGGAGACACTGCAGGCTGAGGTAGCCAGAGCAGAGAAAGAGTCTGTATAGAAACAAAAGACCCTCAGAGTAGTACAAGAATTAGAAATTCAAGTGGTAGATTTGCAGATGGAGCTGAAATCAGAGAATGAGTTGCACTACCAAGCAGAGAAGCAAGAGGAGATCCTCAAGAAGGATTTGGAAGTGACGGCCTTACAATTAGATGGCTGCTAACAGATCAGAGATGACCATGCAGAGCTCAAGGTCCAGATCTCCATGCTGACTTTCCAAGTCTGGAGGCATCTGACAGAAATAGGATGCCCAAGTGGCCAGTGAGCAGCTGAAACAGGAGCTGGCAGCTGCAATGCAGATTCAGCATGGACCATTGCGGCAGCACACTGAGCTAAGGAAATCATATGAGGTCACAGTTGTTGGCCTGGAGGCACAGTTGGCAGATGTAACCAGGAAGCAGAAAAACAGTCAGCTGGAGAAGGATCAGCTGTTATAGAGTATAGACTACCTGCAGACAATCTACATCCCACCAGAGCTGCATGAAAAGGAAACTGCTGCCACGAAAAGTAACATGGTACAAATGCAGAGGCATATAAGAAGAGTATCCTGTTTCCAATAGTGGCTAATCCAAGTCACAAGTACTTGGCAAGTACTCAAATATTAAACAGATCCCATGCTACTAATGCTGGCAACAAGCAGTGGCTATTCCCTTTTGATTTATAATAGTTTATGGACTTCTTCAGGAACTTATCCAAACCTTTTTAAACTCAGCTATACTAACTGCCTTAACTCAGTTACACTAACTGCCTTATCCACATCCTCTGGCAATGAATTCTAGAGCTTAAATGTGCCTTGAGTGAAAAATAATTTTCTCCAATTTGTTTTAAACATGTTACTTGCTAACTTCATAGTGTATCCCCTAGTCCTTGTATTATATAAAAGAGTAAATAACCGATTCACATTTACCCTTTCCTTTCAGGATTTTGTAGAACTTTATCATATTCCCCTCAGTCTTCGCTTCTCTAAGATTAACAACCCTAACCTCTTTAGTCTTTCCTCATAGGGGAGCCGATCCATCCCCTTTATTATTTTGGTTGCCCTTCTCTGTACTTTCTCTAATGCAACTATATCATTTTTGAGATGATGCGACCAGAATTGCACACAGTATTCAAATTGCGATCTCAACATGGAGGATACAGAAGCATTATGAAATCCTTTGTTTTATTTGTAATTCCCTTGCTAATAATTTCTGTTTGCTTTTTTGACTGCCACAATATACTGAGGTGACAATTTCAATGCATTATCAATTATGATGCCTAGATCATTTTCCTGGGTGGTAAATCTTAATATGGAACCTAACACCGTGTAACTAAAGCATGGGTTATTTTTCCCTAAATGTATCACCTTCCACTTGTTAACATTATATTTCATCTGCTATTTGGATGCCCAATCCTCCAGTCTCTCAAAATCCTCCTGCATTGTAACACAATCGCCTGTGATTTTACTACTCTGAATAATTTTGTGTTATCTGCAAATTTGACCACCTAACTCATCGTACCCCTTTCCAGAACATTTATAAATATATTAAAAAGCACCAATCCAAGCATGGATCTCTGTTTACCTTTTTCCACTGTGAAAACAGATCATTTAATCCTATTCCCTGCTTCCTGTCTTTTAACTAGTTTCTAGTTAAAAGACAGCCCCTTTAACCTTCCTGTCATCTAACGGTTGGACCGTTAGATGATGGAGGGATTAAATGGACTCTTTAACCTTCCTGTCTTTTAACTAGTTTCTAGTTAAAAGACAGCCCCTTTAACCACTCTGTCATCTAACGGTTGGACCGTTAGATGATGGAGGGATTAAATGGGCTCTTAGGAAAGATAAGACCATTGCAGAAAGACTAAATGAATTCTTTGCTTCTGTAAACCGCCGCTCCTGTGGGATGGGATCGCTGTCGTGACCGGGAGTGGTGTTAAAATGTAATCTTCAGAACAGGCAGCAAGCTCTCAGATGTTACCCACAAGAGTGCAGTTCAATGCCTTCCTCCCTTCTGGGTCTTGCTTAGGATTGGGGTGCGTAGGGATCCGGGATGCTACCACCCACCCAGTGAAGTCTCTTGGCAGTAAAATGGGGAGGCAAGGATAAATACAACAATACTGTACTTTTTAATATTTTTTATTTAAAACACTAAAGAAAATATACTGTTTCTTTATAACAGTGTGCACTTTTAAACAACAAATTTCTCAAACAACCTTAACATATCTCTCTTCTTTTTCCTACAGAAATTATAACCTATAACTAAACAAGAAATTACAAATAAAAAATGCTCAAGTTGCTTCTACCTTGTCTACTTATCAGATAAGTGTTATTCTTTAATTCCCCTCTCTGTATTAAAGTTAATGTTCCATATATTGTTTCTTTTAACTAAAAAGAATTGATTCTTTGTATTTCCTTTTCTCTCTTTTTGTTTTAGGTCCAGTATTCCTACTTCTTTCCTTGGCATTCAGGTAAGTGTTATTCTTTCAATATAGTCTTTTCTTTTCTCTCTTTATCTTAGCTTCTATTCTTTCGCTGTATTTTCTTGTGTTTTATCTTTAGTAACTCACGATTGATGTTCATATGTGCTCAGGCCTGGTTCAAGTGTTAAGTGTTCTTTAGGTATGGAAACTTATCTGTTTCTTCATCTGTCGGTGCTGGCCAGTTTTCTTTTCTTTTCTTCTTCTTCTCCTTTTTCTTCTTTTTCCTACTAACTTATTCCTTAAATAAAATCAACAAAAGAAACTTCCTCCCTAAAACCGCTCCATGGAATCCGTAAGCTGGTCAATGTGTTCCTTCAATGTAGATGTATTTGCAGCTTATTGTCACTTGAACATCTAGCTAGTATAAACCAAAGGATAATTACAATGTCCCTATTTTTCTTTTTATATGAAAGAACAATTTCACAAAATAATAAAATTACTTTGGTCACTCAAACATTCATTCTTCGGTTCCTGCCACATGAAACGTAGATATTCCTTGTATCAGGTATGGACTTTGATTTCTCTCTCTCTATATAACAACGCATCTAATACTTGGCTTTATCAAGTATTGTTACTACTGTTGCAATCAACAGTTTAGCTGTCATTTAACAATATCTTTTCAGCATGGTGTGTACTTCATTTGATGAACCATTCTGAATTTTCAATTTTCCAGTGTTCATCAAGGCTAGGGATAACAACCACTCACACTCTAGCATTAATCCTATTAATTGCTGTACTAATACGTGGAATAGCATCAACTTTATATTTAATCTCCCCTTACTATTATCTTACCTTTAGCAGGAACCTACCCTCATACATTCACTCATTCACTCATCCATCTCTATTAGTGTGAATGTTCTTTCATTACTTATTTAGGGTTTATTCTATTTTTTATGGGCCTAGAAGTCAGAGGTCCTCGACAGCACCTCTGCTTACTTAGACTTCTGGCTCACAACTGTCGTATTCTATAACTGCTTTTCCTTTTTCTGAGCTCAGCACATCCCTACTTTTGCTGATGTCACCCTATTAAATAGTACTATACGTTATATAATAGCTATTTCTATTTTGTATTATCAAGAGAATTTTTATCTGGGTTTATTATTTTCATCCTAATAAAATTTTTGGTACATCTTTTATTAATTAAATTATCTTTTATTTCTCTTTTTAATCTTGCGCTATGGCTTAACTGTGTATATCTGTGCTCTCCTTTTCACTGGTTTCTAGGGAAGCCTTCGTCAAGGCTTCATGGTTACCTCCTATTTTTTTAGAGGTTGTGGAATGTACCATCCCAATTAGGGATGTACGGACCATACCAATAGCTTGTTTTAATTAATTTCCTTACCATTTACAAACTTTTAAATTTTCTATAAACCCACTAAACATATTTTTATATTTATTTTTCACTTTCTCTACATTTCTCTCCCTCTAAACACCTATATAGTATGCGCAGTCAGCACAAATATGTGTCTCCGTTAAACTACAAATTCAAAATTATTCTTAATAATTAAACTTAAGCTCTAAAGTTTCAAAACCCTTTTCCTATATTTAAAAAAAGCCTTTCCCCGAGTTTCACAGGTTATTTTATTCCCAAATGATTAGTGTTTCTAACTGGGCAATTTGCATATTTAAAACAGTTCCTGGGACTGAGGAGTTGGTTCCAGTCAGGAAGTCAGGGTCACTTTTCTTAAACACCACTGTCATTTCATTTTAAAAGTATTTATCCCCACTTAAACACAGGCTCCTGCTGATGTCATTGATGACATCTTTTAAACTGTCAGAATCTAGGCCTGCACCGGACAGAATCCTCTCTAACTGTTTCCCTCATTAAAAACTTACCCAGAAGTTCTGATCCTCAGCAGCTTCGGTGCTCTGCACATGAAAGAGGAAAGTCACCAGCAGTGACTGTGATTGAAATCAGCTGATCACTGCCGGCTAGCTGATCCCTCACATGCTGTGTTCTTTTCTTCACTCCGGTGCTATTCTGAACTCCTCTCCTAGGAGCAGCACTGCCTGAGGCAGCACAGCTCTTCCCTCATTGTTTACTTCCTGATTGCATCTTGCTCAGGGCTCAATTCTGTTCCCTGCCTCTCTGTATCAGACCTGACTCAGCGCTGCCTATCACAATAGAGAGAACAAAACAAAACAAATGTCTGGCTGTCAGCACCCTCTCTCTCAACTATTCTGCTTGCCTTCAGATCGCATCGCTGGCCAAAACACTGGTTCCCAGCATTTCCTGCTTTCAGGTAACTTTTTAAAAATGTATTTACACTATTTACACTTCCGTGTTTACTAATGAGGATGTTGGGGAGATACCAGTTCTGAAGATGGTTTTCAAGGGTGATGAGTCAGACGAACTGAAGCAAATCACTGTTAACTTGGAAGACATAGTATGCCAGATTGACAAACTAAACAGTAGCAAATCACCTGGTCCGGATGGTATGCATCCTAGGGTACTGAAGGAACTAAAAAATGAAATTTCTGATCTATTAGTTAAAATTTGTAACCTATCTTTAAAATCATCCATTGTACCTGAAGACTGGAGAGTAGAAAATGTAACCACAATATTTAAAAAGGGCTCCAGGGAAACTATAGACCAGAGAGCCTGACTTCAGTGCTGAGAAAAATAGTGTAAACTATTCTAAAGATCAAAATAGTAGAGCATATAGAAAGACATGATTTAATGGAACATAGTCAACATGGTTTTACCCAAGGGAAGTCTTGCCTCACAAATCTGCTTCATTTTTTTGAAGGGGTTAATAAACATGTGGATAAGGTGAACCAGTAGATGTAGTGTGGATTTTCAGAAGGCATTTGACAAAGTCCCTCATGAGATGCTTATAAGAAAACTAAAAGGTCATGGGTTAGGAGGCAATGTCCTTTCGTGGCTTACAAACAGGGTAAAAGACAGGAAACAGAGAGTAGGATTAAATGGTCAATTTTCTCAGTGGAAAAGGGTAAACAGTGGAGTGCCTCAGGGATCTGTACTTGGACTAGCGCTTTTCAATACATTTATAAATGATCTGGAAAGGAATGCGACAAGCGAGGTTATCAAATTTGTGGATGATACAAAATTATTCAGAGTAGTTAAATCACAAGCGGATTATGATACATTACAGAACCTTGCAAGACTAGAAGATTGGGCATCCAAATGGCAGATGAAATTTAATGTGGACAAGTGCAAGGTGTTGCATAAAGGAAAAATAACCCATGCTGTATTTATACAATTTTAGGTTATATATTAGGAGCTACCACACAGGAAAAATATCTAAGCATCATAGTGAATAATACTTTGAAATTGTTGGTCGGTGTGCTGCAGCAGTCAAAAAAGCAAACATAATGTTAGGAATTATTAGGAAGGGAATGGTTAATAAAACGGAAAATGTAAAAATGCCTCTGTATCGCTCCATGGTGAGACCACACCTTGAATACTGTGTGCAATTCTGGTTGCCACATCTCAAAAAAGATATAGTTGCAATGGAGAAGGTACAGAGAAGGGCAACCAAAATGATAAATGGAATGGAACAGATCCCCTATGAGGAAAGGCTAAAGAGGTTAGGGCTCTTCAGCTTGGAGAAGAGATGGCTGAGGGGGGATATGATAGAGGTCTTTAAGATCATGAGAGGTCTTGAATGAGTAGAAGTGAATCGGTTAATTACACTTTTGGATAATAGAAGGACCAGGGGGCATTCCATTAAGTTAGCAAGTAGCACAATTAAGACTAATCGGAGAAAATTATTTTTCACTCAACGCACAATTAAGCTCAGGAATTTGTTGCCAGAGGATGTGTTTAGTGCAGTTAGTGTAGCTGGGTTCAAAAAAGGTTTTGATAAGTTCTTGAAGGAGAAGTCCATTAACTGCTATTACATAGAAACATAGAAATGATGGCAGAAGAAGACCAAACGGCCCATCCAGTCTGCCCAGCAAGCTTCACACATTTTTTTTCTCATACTTATCTGTTTCTTTTAGCTCTTTGCTTCTATTTCCCTTCCACCCCCACCATTAATGTAGAGAGCAGTGATGGCGCTGCATCCAAGTGAAATATCAAGCTTGATTTGTTAGGGGTAGTAACCGCCACAATAAGCAAGCTACACCCATGCTTATTTGTTTTACCCAGACTATGTTATTCAGCACTTATTGGTTGTTTTTCTTCTCCTCTGCCGTTGAAGCAGGGAGCTACGCTGGATATGCGTGAAGTATCAGTTTTTCTTCTCCCCTGCCGTTGAAGCAGAGAGCTATGCTGGATATGCGTGAAGTATCAGTTTTTCTTCTCCCCTGCCATTGAAGCAGAGAGCTGTGCTGGTTATGTGTGAAGTATCAGTTTTTCTTCTCCCCTGCCGTTGAAGCAGAGAGCTATGCTGGATATGCGTGAAGTATCAGTTTTTCTTCTCCCCTGCCGTTGAAGCAGAGAGCTATGCTGGATATGCGTGAAGTATTAGTTTTTCTTCTCCCCTGCTGTTGAAGCAGAGAGCTATGCTGGATATGCATTGAAAGTGAAGTATCAGGCTTATTTGGTTTGGGGTAGTAACCGCCACAACAAGCCAGCTACTCCCCGCTTTGTGAGTGCAAATCCTTTTTTCCACATATCCTCTTGCTGTTGAAGCTTAGAGCGATGTTGGAGTCACAGTAACCATGTGTATGTTTATTGAATAAGGGTATTATCTCCAGGCAGTAGCCGTCATTCTGGCGAGCCACCCACTCTTCATTGACGGCCTCTTGACTTTATGGATCCACAGTGTTTATCCCACGCCCCTTTGAAGTCCTTCACAGTTCTGGTCTTCACTACTTCCTCCGGAAGGGCATTCCAGGCATCTACCACCCTCTCCGTGAAGAAATACTTCCTGACATTGGTTATGAATCTTCCTTCCTGGAGCTTCAAATCGTGACCCCTGGTTCTGCTGATTTTTTTCCTACGGAAAAGGTTTGTCATTGTCTTTGGATCATTAAAACCTTTCAAGTATCTGAGAGTCTGTATCATATCACCTCTGCTCCTCCTTTCCTCCAGGGTGTACATATTTAGATTCTTCAATCTCTCCTCATAAGTCATTTGATGAAGACCTTCCACCTTTTTGGTCACTCTTCTCTGGACCGCCTCCATCTTGTCTCTGTCTCTTTGGAGATACGGTCTCCAGAACTGAACACAATACTCCAGGTGAGGTCTCATCAAGGACCTGTACAAGGGGATAATCACTTCCCTTTTCTTACTCGATATTCCTCTCTCTATGCAACCCAGCATTCTTCTGGCTTTAGCTATCGCCTTGTCACATTGTTTCGCTGACTTCAGATCATTAGACACCATCACCCCAAGGTCTCTCTCCTGCTCCGTGCACATCAGCCTTTCTCCCCCCATCGAATACAGTTCATTCAGATTTCCACTCCCCATATGCATGACTCTGCACTTCTTGGCATTGAATCTCAGCTGCCATATCTTTTTGGTCACTCTTCTCCACGCGGCGACCTGAAGACCTGCGCGACCGGCGCCGGAGCCCCACCGGGGGAAGGTCAGGACAGTGTTCGGCCTCCCCACCCGGGGGACCCCGACGCCAGCCGCGATCGCCGAGGCCCAATCCGGCGAACGCGAGAAAAATGCAAAACTTTAAAAAACAGGGAAACGCGATAAGGCTCGCCCCCAACTGAGACCGGCGACCAACCAGAGAGAGCCCGGCAGGGATTTAAATCCTCCCTGCTAGGCGCGCTTCCTCCTTCTCCACGCGGCGACCTGAAGACCTGCGCGACCGGCGCCGGAGCCCCACCGGGGGAAGGTCAGGTCAGTGTTCGGCCTCCCCACCCGGGGGACCCCGACGCCAGCCGCGATCGCCGAGGCCCAATCCGGCGAACGCGAGAAAAACGCAAAACTTTAAAAAACAGGGAAACGCGATAAGGCCCGCCCCCAACTGAGACCGGCGACCAACCAGAGAGAGCCCGGCAGGGATTTAAATCCTCCCTGCTAGGCGCGCTTCCTCCTTCTCCACGCGGCGACCTGAAGACCTGCGCGACCGGCGCCGGAGCCCCACCGGGGGAAGGTCAGGTCAGTGTTCGGCCTCCCCACCCGGGGGACCCCGACGCCAGCCGCGATCGCCGAGGCCCAATCCGGCGAACGCGAGAAAAACGCAAAACTTTAAAAAACAGGGAAACGCGATAAGGCCCGCCCCCAACTGAGACCGGCGACCAACCAGAGAGAGCCCGGCAGGGATTTAAATCCTACCTGCTAGGCGCCGCGCGCCGAGCGTCGTGCGCCGAAGGAGCGCGACAAAGGGGCCTGCCCCTTTGTTTCGCCCCTTCGTTTCGATCCTCGCTTCCCCGAGCAGCATCACTTTACCGCACCAGAGCTCTTCCAGCGTCCATCTTGCTCACGTTCGTCCAGCTCTCACCCAGCAAGTACCAGCCTGCGCCCAGCCAGCGCCATCTCAGCAAGCTTTCAGCCTTCGAAAGTGACTACAGCTGGAAGACCCACACCAACGAAAGTAACTACAGCCTATGACCACAGCCTTAACAATACAATAGTAAAGTTTACTGCCTGCATTAAAGCCAATACCGGTTATAGCCACCGTAGTATCCAGTCCAGCCTCTCCAGCATCCAGCATCCAGTCCAGCCACTCCAGCATCCAGTCCAGCCTCTCCAGCATCCAGTCCAGCCTCTCCAGCATCCAGCATCCAGTCCAGCCACTCCAGCATCCAGTCCAGCCTCTCCAGCCACTCCAGCCTCTCCAGCATCCAGCATCCAGTCCAGCCACTCCAGCATCTAGTCCAGCCTCTCCAGCATCCAGCATCCAGTCCAGCCACTCAAGCATCCAGCATCCAGTCCAGCCTCTCCAGCATCCAGCATCCAGTCCAGCCGCATCCAGTCTAGCCACTCCAGCTTACACTCCAACAATCTAAGAAGAATGTCTCCATCCTTTCCAATCCCAATCCTCCCACACTGTCCACCTACCAAAGGACATTCAACTCGACACGCCCATTACCATAACCTTAAATCCCTCTCTCCAATCGTGATCACTCCCATTACCCAACTGCTAGGCCTCACACTATTTATGTTAACACTATTCAATGCACAATCCCTAACTAAGAAATCAGTAATACTAAACGACTATCTCATCGATGTGAAACCGGACATATGCACAATTACTGAGACATGGCTCAAACCTTCAGACACTGCAATAATCAACCAATTACCCACAGAGACATACTACTTCTTCTCCATCCCACGTCAGGGAAAAAAAAAAGGAGGAGGAATCCTCCTAGCTACAAAAAAGGACCTCAGATTCACTCAACACTCCTCCAATTCCGACTCGAAACTTGAATTTGGCTTCTTCTCGTCAGACAAACTCCAAATTTTACTTCTCTACGCTCCTCCAGGTTTACTGGAAACAGATGCATCTCCTCTGGTCGAACTAACTACTTCCCTTATCAATCTAGATGCCCCAGCGATAATCTTAGGTGACTTCAACCTGCATGTCGACAACTCCACATTTTTACCCAACTGCGAAGCCTTACTCACAGCATACTCCGCTTTAGGTTTCACTCAACTAGTCAACAAACCCACACACAAAGCTGGACACACGTTAGACCTTATCTTCGTCAATACAGCAATCAAACTGGACCAGCACCCCACCTGCACGAAGGTACCATGGTCAGATCACTCCCTCATAACTTCCTCATTCTCAATAAAAGATACCAGTCCACCTCGCATACCCTCACATTGCTTCACTTACAGGAAAACATGCACCACAGAAGATCTTAGCAATCACTTATTATCACATCTCACTCAAGTAGACTTCACCAATCCAAACTCAGCGCTTCGATCTTGGAACAACATCACGGAATCGATAGCCAACAAGCTATGCCCCCTAACAACAAAAAATCCTCACCCCAACTCGTCCAAAAGACAACCATGGTTTACCCTAGAGCTAAGAAAGCTCAAACTATTGCTAAGACAAAATGAGGCTAAATGGCGTAAAAACCCATGCACCATCACTCTATCTACCTATAAATCTACTCTTCACCAATACAAATCGAATACATTAAGATCCAAGAGGAACTACTACGCATCCAAGATCCACCACCTAATCTTCGACGCTAAAGCCCTCTTTAGCTACGTCTCTAACCTCACTCAATTAAACCCATCAGAAATCGCTCTCAACCAAGCCAAATCTAAAGCGGAAGAACTAGCGCTATTTTTCAATAACAAAATCAACAAACTTCTAACTCAGCTGCCCCCTAACACCGCATCTACTTCAACACCACCTCAGACCGCCTTCAAAAATACCCGCTTAGAAGAACTGGAACTCACTTCTTCCATTGAGATCCAAGGCATTCTACGGAAAATGAAACCATCTTCTCACCCTTCGGACCACATCCCCTCGAAATTGCTTCTATCAATTCCTGACTCCATCTCCAAATCCCTGTCAGACATCATAAATTGCTCAATAACACAAGGATCTTACCCAGATGACCTAAAATTGGCCTCTCTCAAACCATTACTCAAGAAACCTAATCTAGATCCTAATGACCCAAACAACTACCGACTGATCGCCAACATCCCCTTCATAGCTAAGATTATGGAGAAACTGGTAAACACCCGACTCTCAAACTACATTGAAGAAAACAACCTCCTATTCCCATCACAATACGGTTTCCGCAAAACACTAAGCACGGAGTCCCTCCTCATTTCCTTAACAGATCACCTCATCCTGGGCCTCGATAAAGGTCAAGCCTTCTTACTGATCCTACTGGACCTATCTTCCGCCTTTGACACCGTCAATCATTCCTTACTCATACACCAGTTAGCCTCCATAGGTATCTCAGGCACAGCACTATCTTGGTTCATATCATTTCTCAGCAATAGAGGATACAAGGTCAAGATACAGAACAAAGAATCCTCTCAACATCCGTCGTCAGTAGGAGTCCCACAGGGGTCCTCCCTGTCTCCTACTTTATTTAACATTTACCTTATACCGTTATGCCAACTTCTCACCGACCTTAACCTCAAACACTTCCTTTACGCGGACGATATACAGGTCCTGATACCCATTAAGGATTCCATCGCAAAAACTCTGGCTTACTGGGATACATGCCTTCAAAAAATTAAACTCCTCCTCACCAGCCTAAACCTGGTATTAAATTCCAGCAAAACTGAACTCCTGCTCATCGCCTCAGAAAATAGCACCATCACCTCTGCACAACAAGCCACGCCAACAATCACACAAGTGAGAGACCTAGGAGTCCTAATTGATAATCGCCTGAATTTCAAAGCCACCATTAACAAAACCACCAAAGACTGTTTCTACCAACTACAAGTGCTGAAAAGAATTAGACCTCTTTTCCATGCCCAAGATTTCAGAACCATTCTACAAGCAATCATTTTTTCAAAATTAGACTATTGTAACACCATCCTACTCGGCCTTCCCGCTTCATACACCAAACCGCTTCAGATGGTGCAAAATGCAGCTGCACGAATTCTGACAAATACCAGGAGAAGGGACCACATAACCCCGATTCTAAAGAGCCTCCATTGGCTACCTATACACTTTAGAATAATATACAAGGCCATTCTTACCACATACAAAATCATCCACCAACTGGCTCCCATTGACCTACAGATCCCTCTCCGACTACACAATTCGTCAAGACCGACAAGAGATGCATACAAGGGATCGCTACAGGTACCACCGTCCAAATCTACTAGACACTGCACACTAAGAGACCGGGCTTTCTCTACAGCCATTCCTCCGTTATGGAACTCCATCCCCTCAAATCTCAGAACAGAACCATGCATCTCAACCTTCAAAAAAAGACTAAAGACCTGGATATTCATACAAGCTTTCCCGGACGCCAACATAGTCAACTAATCTCCAACTACACCTTGTTTAACCATATCTTCTATCGTTTACCTGTGTGAATTAATAACCTGTCCTTTCTCTTCCTTCTCAGCCAAGTTCTTATCACCCTGTTATATGTAACTGCCTTTTCAGCACCATTGTTATAGTTATGTTTGCTATGCACCCCTGTTCTATGTGAACCAGCATGATGTGACTGCTGTCTCGAATGCCGGTATATAAAAATCTGAAATAAATAAAATAAAATATCTTCGACCACTCTTCCAGCTTCCTTAAATCCCATCTCATTCTCTCCACTCCTTCCGGCGTGTCCACTCTGTTGCAGATCTTAGTGTCATCCGCAAAAAGACATACCTTACCTTCTATCCCTTCCGCAATGTCGCTCACAAAGATATTGAAAAGGACCGGTCCCAACACCGATCCCTGCAGTACACCACTTAAAACCGCTCTCTCTTCAGAGAGAGTTCCATTTACCATCACGCATTGTCTTCTGTCCGTCAACCAGTTTGCAATCCAGGCCACCACCTCGGCACTCACTCCTAAGCTTCTCATTTTATTCACCAGTCTCCTGTGTGGGACAGTGTCAAAAGCTTTGCTGAAATCCAAGTAGATGACATCGAGTGCTCTTCCTTGATCCAATTCCTTGGTTACCCAGTCAAAAAAGTCAATCAGATTTGTCTGACAGGATCTTCCAATGGTGAATCCATGCTGCCTCTGGTCCAGCAATTCTCCCGACTGTAGATAGTTCACTATTCTCTCTTTCAACAGTGACTCCATTACTTTTCCCACCACCGAAGTAAGGCTAACTGGTCTGTAGTTACCAGCCTCTTCTCTGTTCCCACTCTTGTGAAGCGGGACCACCACCGCTCTCCTCCAATCCTTGGCACCACTCCTGTTTCTAGGGATCTATTGAACAGGTCACACAGCGGACCCGCCAGCACATCTCTGAGCTCCCTCAGTATTCTGGCATGAACTTCATCAGGCCCCATGGCTTTTTCCACTTTCAGTTTCACCAGCTCTTCCCATACATTTTCTACTGTAAATGGAGTTACATCTACTCCATCCCCCTCCAGTTTCTTGTTAACTAGTGACGGTCCTTCTCCAGGGTCCTCTTTAGTGAACACAGAACTGAAGTATTCATTTAATATTTCTGCCATTTCTTCATCTCTCTCCACACATTGATCCTTTCCACCTTTCAATTTCAATATACCACTTTGAACTTTTCTCTTTTCACTGATGTATCTGAAAAATGTTTTGTTACCACTCTTTACCTCCTTGGCAATCCTCTCTTCCGCTTGACTTTTTGCCATCTTGATTAATTTCTTTGTCTCCCTAAGTTCTACCAGATATTCTTCTTTGTGCTCCTCCTTTTGGGATCTTTTATATTTCTTGAACGCTGTTCTTTTAGCCTTTATTTTGTCAGCCACCTCCTTTGAGAACCAGATAGGTTTCATTTTTCTTTTGCTTTTCTTTACTTTTCTAACATATAGATTAGTTGCCTTGGTAATTGCTCCTTTTAGATTGGTCCACTGTTGATCCACATCTCTCTCTTTCTCCCAGCCTTTTAGTTCTTCCTCTAGGTACTTCCCCATTTCATCAAAGTCTGTGTTTTTGAACAGCAAAACTTGGGTTTTTGTGCTTCTTTTCCGTGTCCTTTTTGTGATATTAAACCATACCGTTTGATGATCACTGGTGCTGAGGTGGGCACCCACCTGGACGTCTGAGACATTATCTCCATTAGTGAGCACTAAGTCGAGTATAGCTCCTTCTTTCGTGGGTTCCATTACCATTTGTTTGAACAAAGCTACTTGCAGGGCATCTACTATTTCTCTACTATTATTAGATTCTGCAGATGGGATTCTCCAGTCTACATCTGGCATATTAAAGTCTCCAACGATCACCACTTCTCCTTTCTTTCCTTTCCTGTGGATGTCTTCAACCAGATCTCTGTCCAGCTCTTCCTTTTGGTTTGGAGGCCTGTAAACCACTCCAATAAAAATGGATGCCCCATCTTTTTTTAAGTCGGCCCATAGTACTTCTTCATTGCCCCATCTTCCTTGCAGCTCAGATGCTTGGATATAGTTTCTGACATAAAGAGCCACTCCTCCCCTTTCCTATCCTCTCTGTCCTTCCTTAACAAGTTATAGCCTGGTATTGCCGTATCCCAGTCATGAGATTCTGTAAACCACGTTTCCGTGACAGCAACAATGTCCAAGTCCGCCTCCACCATTAGGGCTTGCAGATCTGGGATTTTATTACCCAAACTACGAGCATTTGTGCTCATAGCTTTCCAGCTTTCTTCGTTCAGGTTACTGCTGTTCCTGGACTCCTTTTGTGACCTATTTAGTTGAGTTTTGTTATCTACTTTTCTCTTTGCATTTGTGCAAGGGAAGAGATTAGTGCCTCTGATGACAGAGTCATCCATCACCATGAGCTTTTTTCTTTGGTTTCTGATCTGGAATTTCTGTATGCATTGGGGTTTTTTCTCTCTTTTCCGATAACACTTCAATCTTTTTCTCAAGGACTTCTTCAGAATTTAATACAGATAAGGCATTTTGTACTTGTTGCACTTGATACAGTGTGTGTCTCCGGAACACAGGTCTTATTCTACAAGAGCCCACTGTAATACTTTTTAAGTTCCTTAATGGCCTTTGTGAGTGGGGGGATAGAGTTGTGGGCTGCACAGCTTTCAATAATGGGTGTCTTTGGGTTACAGGTCTTATCCTACCTGAGCCCACAGTAAATCTCTTTTTTCTTGAGTTTTGGTTATTCAGTGGTAAGGGGAAATTATTTCCTGAATAATGTACAGTGGCTGAGACTCTCTTTAATGAAGCTAATTCAGCTTTAAAGTCATCTAGCTCCTTTTCCAAGATAGAGAGTTTTGAACAAAAGGGGCAAGCCTTAAGTTTCCATATGATTACCCTCAATATAAAGGCTCCACATCAGTTGCATTGAATAGTACTCATTTAGGTAAGTTATTTGATTGGTACACCTAAGGAATAATCAATTTACTAATTTATCTTGTTGCCAATTATGAAGTTAGGATGACTACATTAGAAATACAAACCTAGGGGTGGGTGGGAGTTAAACAGTTTATACCTAGGTCAAGCTGGGTAGGGCAAGACACTTTCTGAAAGTTTACTTGTCCTTTAGCTAGTAAATGATCCCACAGCACTTATATCCCAATATGAAACAGATTATAATTACAGCTATACAATAAGAGAGATACTGGGAATTTTATTTTTTTTTGTGGGTTTTTTGAATCTTACAGCAAGCAATCTAATATCAAGAAACCAAACAGTATACAATATAATCAAGAAACCAAACAGATTAGTATACAATATTAGAATAGAAAGGGATTTGAAATCACAGAGCATTTTTTACACAGAAGCAAACCAATATCAAGGAACCAACAGATTAATATACAATACTAGAATAAAAAGGGATTATGAAACACAGAGCAGTATTTCCAAACAAGTATCTTATCTGTACTGGAACAGTTGGCTCCTCTCCTGGGCTGTGCACAGTCTGTATCAACACAGTTTCGGGAACGCCCCCGGACACGCCCCCTCCCGCCCCTTTTCGAAAGCCCTGGGACTTACGCGCGTCCCGGGGCTTTACGCGCGCCGGCGGCCTATGCAAAATAGGCGCGCTGGCGGCGAGGGCCCTGCGCACGTAAATCTGGAAGGATTTACGCTCGCAGGCCTTTTAAAATCCGCCCCTCAATGTTTACATTTCTCATTGGGTGTAGTCTGCATGAGAAGAAAGTTGCTACCACCCTTAAGAAAAGGCTTGGATATAGCTTGCAAGGATCACAGCTGCTACTATGCTTAACTGAGGGCTTGGGGTAGCTTGAATGGAGTGGCAGTTGCTACTACCTTGTAAAGAAGGCACGGTTGTAGTCTGAATGGAGTAGCAGTTGTTACTACCCTATAAAATTTGCTGGGCAAACTAAATGGTCCATTGTGATCTTTGCCATCATTCACTATAAGAACATAAGAACATAAGAAATTGTCATGCTGGGTCAGACCAGGGGTCCATCAAGCCCAGCATCCTGTTTCCAATAGAGGCCAAACCAGGCCACAAGAACCTGGCAAGTACCCAAACACCAAGAAGATACCATGCTACTGATGCAATTAATAGCAGTGGCTACGCGCGTATCTTATAAAATCCAGCGTACTTTTTTCGTGCCTGGTACATGAACAAAAGTACGCGATTGCGTATTTTTCAAAGATCTACCCCTGAGTGTAATAGAAAAGTTACCCATGTTTTATTTACATTCTCTAGCCAGCAGGGGTCCTAAGTGTATGTCCCACATTCTTTTGAATTCCATTACTGTTATTGCCTTCTCCACCTCTTCTGGGAAGGCATTCCATGTACCCACTACAATTGCTGATTCTCTTCCTAGCTGCCATGCCCCAGATGTACTGCCTTGGGGATTTTGTTCCATCCTGCATCCCTCAGCCATCTAGTTACCGGAACACTGGGTCTTTCCCAGGAAACCCTTTTAAGCCTCCAGAGACCATTCCAGAGATCCTTGGGAGAATGGCCATGTTCCATGCTAATAACTGGTCTGAGGCTGCTGCATTTAAAACCATTTTGTGGCCTGATCAGCAGTGCACCAGCCTTGGAGAGATTTGATACTGAAGACCAACTTTAGCATATACAGATATATAGCAAAATCATCAATTAGAAAGAAGAAATTCAGGCACAAAGCATTGCTGCCAAATCCAGACTTTTGAGTGTTTTGCTGTCATTCTGCATTGAATCATACCTCAGACTGTACATCTTTGAGTGTTCTTGCCACAGTGTGGGACTGTTTTGCACCTCTCATTTGGTGTGTTGATGTTACTCTTCATGGTGCTTTATCCTTTTATCAATGCCTGCTTCAAGCAGTCGTAACTTGCCCAACAAAGGTAAGGGGGGATTTAGGTAGGGCTGGGGGGTGGGGTAGATAGGGGAAGGGAGGGGAAGGTGGGGGGACGCAAAAGGAAAGTTCCCTCTGAGGCCGCTCCGATTTCGGAGTGGCCTCGGAGGGAACGGAGGCAGGCTATGCGGCTCGGCGCGCGCAGGCTGCCGATTTTGCGCAGCCTTGTGCGCACTGACCCCGGATTTTATAAGATACGCGCGGCTACGTGCGTATCTTATAAAATCTGGTGTACTTTTGTTCGTGCCGGTGGCACGAACAAAAGTACGTGCGCGCGTATGTTTTGAAGATCTACCTCATAATCTCTATGTTACAAGGATTACCTAAACTTAATAATAATTTTATTTTGGTAACATTTCTCGTTTAGGCACTATACACCAATATCCCATTAGAAGGAGCTTTAAAAATTATAGAAGAACAATTGCTTAGCAGGAAATTACATAAAAGAATACCCACTCAATTCATTATAGATATTGCCACAATTGCCCTATATAATTATTTTTTTGCCTTTAATAAACATTATTATATTCAGACGAAGGGTGTTGCAATGGGCTCCTCTATGGCACCATCAATTTCCAATTTGTATATGGCCAAATTTGAAGAAGCCCATCTGAATAATCATAAGTTCCAAGAGCAAATTGTGATTTGGAAAAGATACATAGATGATGTATTTATGATATGGTCAGGAGAAGAAGAATAATTGTTCTCATTTAAAGATTGGCTCAATGATCTAGATAAAAATCTCAAATTTGACATGGTCTATAACTCAAGTAAAATTCCTTTTTTAGATATATTGATTATACACACTGAAGATTTTTTAACTGACATCTATAGGAAACCTACAGATATGAACAAGTTACTAAGGTTTGATAATTGCCATAGTAGGCCGCTGGTCAAGAATTTACCTTAAACACAATTTTTAAGACTCAAGAGACTATGCACAGAAGATGATGCTTTCCGTGAAAGATCTGTGGAAATGAAAAAGAGGTTCATGGCACGTGGTTATCCTGAAACCTGTGTTAATGATGGCTACAATCGGGCAGCTAGTTGCAATAGTCTGACACTTTTAACTCCAAAAACAAAAAATAATAAAAAAACAAAAATAGTCTGTCCCATCACATACACAGGTTTGACCAACGATACCAGTAAAATTTTAAAGAAGCTCTGGCACATCTTACAGATCTTACCAGCATTTAAAGATAAAGAAGTAATGATTGCAAACAAGCAAGACAAAAATCTAAAGGATATTTTGCCACCATCTTCATTGTCAGTAGAAAGATTAAGAGATATAAGACCAGCCGGCCACAGACCTTGTGGAAGATGTAATGTGTGCAATGTTAATTTGAAAACCACAAGCATAAAAATCGGTACAACAGATAAAGAATATGTTTTGAATTGTTTTACAGACTGCAGAAGTGACGGAGTAATATATGTGACCATCTGTCCGTGCAAAAAGATGTATGTAGGGAAGACCATAAGACCATTGCATAAATGTATAATAGTTCAGTGAATAGAAAGGTTGATGGCAAACCACTAGTAGCACATAGGGCCTCATTTTCTAAAGTATCGCAGGCCTGTGATACTTTAGAAGATGAGGGGCGGGGGGCCGAAACGGGGGGAGGGCCTGTGCTAGCTGGCAGCGATCGCACTGTTGCGGTGCGATCGCTGCCAGTTTCACACCCAGTAGCGCCACCATAGGAGGTGTAGCTATTGGGAGCGAAAGCTACCGCGAAAAGGCACTTACCTTTTTGCTGTCTGCGGCGTCGGCACAGAGTCGGCACCGGTGACGCCCCGACTCCTCCTCTTCTGGGGCCGACTCCGCCCCCATCCTAGTATCGCACGCGATAAGGGACTTTTCGCGTGTGAAAGGTCCCTTATCGCGTGCGAGCAGCATGGAAAATGAGGCCCATAGTATTGAGGCAGGACATAAATTTGATGAATACATATTTTGTGCCATCAAGAAATTGAATAAAAATTGGAGAGGAGGGAATTTTGACAAGAATCTTCTGAGAATAGAACAAAAATTCATTTTTTATTTTAATACAATGTCACCCAATGGACTTAATGAGATAGATTTTTCTGTTTTTTTATGATTTTCCACAATTTTTGGTTTTTATGATTTTTACATTTTAAATGTTTCATTAAGTCTTAATAGTTGATATGGCTTTTTATTTCAACACTTTATATAATTTATATTTTTCTCATTGGTTACATTGTTTTTTAGTTATTACACTTTCCTGTTTCAAGGTTTCTGCCATTCACTATAGTTAAGTATATAACAATGTTGATTACTAGTTTTTATGCAAATGGAATTAACTTTTGGTATGTGTGTTTTTTTTACATATGAGTGTATATTTATATTTTTATTTTTATTGGTGCCATTTTTACCTTCATTTGTTTTTTTATCTAAATTTATTTTAATTATGTATGGTGGTAGATCTCCAGTATCAGTCTCTATCAGCTGTTTTTTTTTTTTTTGTTTTTTTTTTTTAAAATGGTGCGAAAAAGAAGTATTTAGATGGTGAGACTAACCCAGGTCTGGCACTTCTGGCTAATATTTTGGTCACGCTAACCCACTGAGGGTTTGTTTGTCACTGAGGAGCATGATTAAATGCGGCGGCTCTAGACTGATTCATGGTCGGCTGACATTGAGCTGTCAGCCGATGACAAGCGAATGTGTTGATATTAAGTTTTTAGCGGTACATCTTTTAAATTCAATATGGTTGCTTTTTAAATCTAGCTGATAAGAAATGACAGCGCTTACAGCGCTGACAGTTCAGTATAATGCAGCCAACATCTAAAATATGGCGGTGAGCCTTTTAAATTTAACTTATGTTCCTTCGGTTTTTTTAAAATTGACAAGAAGGTGTTGTATTTTGTTAATGGCTGTGCTTAACAGTACGAATGAATTTTCAACCTGTGATTTTATAAATTTTAATTTGCTGAATCATATGGAGAGTTTTTTAAGGAACATTCTCCTTATAATTATTATGTTTTTTTGGTCGGACTGAGTCGGGCTTTATATGATGTTATGTGCTGAATAAAGAACTCCTGGTGTTCACTGATCTTCTTTCTTCTTTGAATAATTAGAGTTACAGGCTCAAAATTAACTTGATTGGAATTCACAAAAACTAGATCAAGAGAATGTCCTACTTTATGTGTGGGGATGTTGACCAACTGGCTTTATCCCAAGGAAGTCATAATATTTAGGTATGTGAATCGTGTGCACGATCGTTTTAATGATCGGGTTCGGCTGGGGGGAGGGGGGAGGAATCTGATAGTCACGGCCCCTGTGACATTGTGAGGGCAAAGGTAGCGCCGGCGCCATTTTGAATACTGGCAATACGGCCGGAGTGCAGGAGGTCGCTCCCAGACCCCCGCTGGACTTTTGGCAAGTCTTGTGGGGGTCAGGAGGCCCCCCCAAGCTGGCCAAAAGTCCCTGGGGGTCCAGCGGGAGTCCGGGAGCGATCTCCTGCACGCGGGCCGTATTGCCAATATTCAAAATGGCGCCGGCGCTACCTTTGCCCTGTCACATGGTAAGGGCAAAGGGCCATTGGCGCCAATTTTTTTAGAGCAGCTGATAGCGTGGGAACGGAAGATCGCTCCCTGCGGCCCCCCTGGACCACCAGGTATGTGTAAAAAGTTTTTTGGGGGGGGGGGGGGGTCGGGAGTGTGGGGGAGGCTAAGGGGGTAATTTTAAAGGGTCGGGTGGGTTTTTTTTTTTTTATCGGGCCATCGGCACCATTTATATTAATGGTAGCCAAAATGGCGCCGATGGCCCGAGAGTGGGAGATCACGCCGGGACCCCCCCCCCCACTGGACCACCAGATAATTTAAAACATTTTGGGGGTGTTCGGGAGGGTGGGGGATTTGTTTTAAAGGGTCGGGGTGGGTTTTAGGGTTGTTTTGGTGTGCCGGTTTTCCCGCCCTCCCCTGATTTACAATTTTTCACGATAAATCGGGGGAATTTCTATTTAAAAAATATCTGACAATTTTTTTAAATCGTCAAAAAACGATTCACATCCCTAATAATATTAAGAAATGAAGAATATACCTGAGGTAAAGGAATGATATCAATGTACAAATTGAAGTCACGAAGAAGGATCATATTGTTTAAATTAACTTTGGATAAAACCTTCTGCTCAGAAAAAGGAGATTGATCACAGTATAAAAGATTTTGAGGACAATATACTAAGCATAAACTGAGAGAATAGAAGGACAAAAACTAGCATTTCATATGAGGAATCATCATTTAAATTTTAAATAACATTTTATTCTAGGTTGAGTTCTACCAGACAACATGGCGAGCAAATCTGATTAAGAGACATAAGATTTTTTTGTTTACAGTTCAGATTATGGATTTTCTGTTCATTTTCTCTTCAAGTTTCTAATGTATAAATTGTTTAAACTAATATATTTTAAAAAATGATGATATCACTAAAAATTATTTACAGTTTTCGTATGTTGCCCATTTCATTTCCAAGTACAGTTTATATCAAATCATTCAAATGCTTCAAAAAATCTTTCAAAATTGTATTCACCAAAAAAATGAATACAAGTCAGCATCACATTATATTCATTCAGTATAATGTCACTGTTCGTAAACTGAATTTCATAATGCAACCAATCGCTTATATTTATTTTGCAAAAAAAAAATGTTTTGCATATTTTGATTTGAGTTAAATGAATCCTGCCAATGAAAAAAAATCAGTGATATAGAAAAATAAATTATGAAATTCTGGTTCTCACATCGATGTTCAGCTGTTGCCAATTTCTGGGGTTCTCTTCTACTTTTTCTTAAGCAAAGAAATAAAGACTGGATTTCTCACTTTAGCCAACAATAAAATGAAAGGCAAGAGCTGGTTTTAAACAGTTGGATATACATGGGTTTTATGACCATGTGAACAAAAATAAACAATCAATTTGTGTTGTAGATTTTATTTGAACTGTAGGCTACTTAAGCAACAGAATATCACTATTCATTCATTCATGCATTCAGAATAATAACAACCATTCATGCACACAAAGCTCCAGAATGGAAGCAGCTGCCTCCTTCAGTAAAAGCTGGCTCAGTTTGTGTAAAAGTAGGCATTTAACCTGGTTTCACACAAACATTTATGCACACTGAGTGGCATTTTCTGGGGGGAGGGGGGGGGGGCAGGAGAGAATTTGGAAAACATGTGCTTAACTGTACCTGAGTAAGTTATACCTTCCAAAGAGGAGGTGCAACTTTTACATGAGTGAATGTGTGCACATAGTCAATTACCTGAGAGTTTTCAAAGCAAACATGTAAGTTCACTTTGAAAATAGTAATCTGCATGTACAATGTACATGCAACCTTTATGATTATGTGAGCTGTTTGAAAATGACCTTCTTTTCTTGTTATTTGGCTTGTATATTATACTTTTACCTGCTTAGATGGTTATACTTTTTTTTATACATCAATTTATGAAATTTAATGGAATTATAGTTTGTCCTTTTGATTTTATGATTTTTGATGTTGTACCCACCTCGGAGTCTTGAAGATAGTGGGTAATATGCTTTTAATTAAGTAAATAAATAAATAGTTTTATTGTTTTTATAAAATGAAAATTCATTTGGAATACATTTATCAGCTCCATCTACATAATTCCTTTGGTTATCTTGGCTGCAGGATGAAATGTTGGCTGGTCCAATGTTTGTTGGGTGAGACATTGCACCTGTCAAGAAAACCAAAATAAAAATTGGGCATGATATACTCATATTGGCAACTTCCCAGGATGTATTTTTCCTAAATGGATTAGTTGTGTAATTATAATATGTAACAGTTGCAACAGATTGCAATTTTGGACTACTGCAAGACTGTGAAACCAGCCAAGTGTTATAAACTAAAGCTTTATTTAGATTTTGAATGGTATAAAATATTGTTAGATTATTCTTTTCAGATATAATTTACTGGTAACTCTGTGAAACAGAAGAGATAGAAAATTAAATCCAAATCAAGTTCCATTTTTTCAAAACAACTTGAAAAGGAAATGCAACACTGTTTCTATGAAAATATAGGATGTGGTTTTCAAATGAAAATGGTATTTCATATGTAATTTAGATAGGAAATAAGATATTTTCAGTTAATGTGGCAGATAATCTATTATTCTGTATATTGAAATGAGAATCAATTAAGTGTTTGAAATAATCCAGTCAAAATGTCTTAGGTGATACCAGTCAAATATGTTCTTTAGGTAAATAACTTGTAAAGTCATGTTTATTTTAATATATTCCAAGTACCACTTCTCAAACCCCACAGCCAGCTGGGTCTTCAAATTGACCTCAATGAATGTGAATGAATCAATCTGCATGTATTGGGTCTCCAATGTATGTAAATTATCTCATGCATATTTATTGAAGTTATCCAGAAAACTCAAATGGTTCAGGGGTTACCAGGATAGGTTTGGGAAATGCTATTCTACCACATCTGCTATCAAAATATTCTGATTTGGTTTACAAGTTGTTGTTTTTTTTTTTTACATTTTATATTAAAAGGAACAGTTTAATTATAGAAAGAATGTTATATACCATAGAAGACTTTAATTATTTATTAGCTTTGTATAGCAGGAGCTAATGAATGTTTAAAAATATCCAAAATGTTTTCATTCTGTTAAATCATGTTGATCACAATTTAGACCTCTGGTCAGGGCTGGCCAACTCCAGTCCTCAAGAGCCACAAACAGGTCTGGTTTTTAGGATATCCATGATCAATATGCATATTTTAGAATTGCATGCACTGCTTGTATTGTATGCAAATATGCCTCATGTATATTCATTATGCATATCCTGAAACCAGGACTGTTTGTGACTCATGAGGACCAGAATTGGCCACACCTACTCAAATTTTTTTTTTAGCCTAAAGTGGGATTATTTTCAATTATGTGAATTTCCTAAGTAGCAACCATCATAATAGGGGATACATAGGAGAAGTTTATAGTGGTCAAAAGAATATTTGCTTTGGCTTCAAAAAGATATAGGGAATACAGGAGGAAGAGTAACTGTAGATGCATAATTAACACCCCCTCCACCATCTGCCCATAAAAAATTATTTACTCTCAATCAAACTAGGATTATCTTTGTTTTCCAGAGTCCTACATACATATATTTATTCCTGCTAGGTGTTTGACTATCCCTGCTGGTCCCTTAATGCAATCCTAATAAAAAATACTACGTTATTCCTAATGTTAATGTTGTGTCATATATTTACAACAACCCTCATTCTGGAGCTAAATGTATCCACTAAATTGTGTTACATTCTGTTCACTTAAGTATAGTATGGGATTTGTAGCCCATTACAAAGTGAAATGCTCACCACCGAATATGTCTAATCATCAGGTTTGTTGTTATAAATCCACTTGGCAATACGTGTACCCAATAAATCCATTTTTTTTTTTTTTGGGGGTGGGGTTGTGTTTTTCTCTTGATATTTTCTTCCTTTACTAGTACACTTGCTCCTTGAATAATATTTACTATATGTACACCGTCATTCACATCTACTGTGTATTTAACCACATTCTAAGGTATGTCAATAGAAATGAAAAGTACTTATCATGAAATAAAGCGGCAGTGGTAACGAACTTCTGTACCCTGCTGTGAAGACCTGACTTTTTATTGCAGATTAAACTGCTTACAACACCCGACACAGCGCGTGTTTCGTAAGACCTTCGTCAGGGGCGCGGGCTTAAACATTACTGAAATGCAAAGCATGATAAATTAAACATTGCTATTATGTTCTTCAAGAAATTATTTGTTGAAAAAAGACATACGTTTTTTTTCCCGGACAGAACTCCTTTCAGCGTTCCTGCATATTTCAAAATGGAGCCGCCAAACAAACTAATTAGGGAGGTATTTAAACCATTTAAAGGACTGCTGTAAGAACCAATGACCATATGTAAGCTGACTTTCAGTAACCAATGAAATAGTAGAACCGCGGATCTTTAAATTAAAGACATCCACTCAATTGTATCGGTTATAAATTATACCCCATGGATTGAGGATGAACAAATCACCATTGTCTTTTCGTGAGGATGAGACATTTGCTGCTAAATGGATATCCATATTAAACAAGTGTTCAAATGACCTCATGGTCTTAATTGTAGAGCGCACTAAAGTATCAGTTACTGAAACAGTAGAAAGTTTGGAAGCTCTCCAGACATCCATTAAAGCTGAATATTCTGTGAAACATTTAAACACCATTATTGAGAAATACAAAAATGATTTGGATAACTTTCGAACATCAATTAAACAAGCTAAACTTAAAAAATTAAAAAGGGATGAGAATGATTATACAACAAATAATGTTTATCAATGGCTTAATAAAAAAAGATGAGTCAGCCCAATGTCACGTTACTTTTGACAAATCTAGTGATGGATCTGATAGTTCAGATAGCGAAGGGTCTTATGGTGCTCATAGTAGAGGTCGTTCATCACGGGGAAATCAACCTTTTTTTGGCCGTGGCAAAAGAGGCTGCTGGCAGTTGAGAGGACAATACAGACAAGTGCGCAAAGATCCCAAAACACAAGCACATCTGGATTGGGAAGGACCCCAGACGAGATCCAAAACTCGCTACGATCAACAATAATTAATTTATCAGACATCACTCTATCAGAGACACAGAAAGAGAATCTTGACCTGGGTTTATCGTTTGTTCCTCACAATTTTCATAATCCCTTTGATAGTCGTATATCCTTACATCGATTTATACAAAAATTGCAACTGAAATTATACTGCGAATCTCATGAAATTCCACAGGATATAACATCATTGGTTCATCCCAAATCCAAGTGGACACCACCAGGTCCTTTGGACCCCCATTTTGCCACCTTTAAGGATTTGGTACTTCATGACATGGAGAGGATTGAAATTACTCCTAGGAAGAAATATGTTAATTTTTCTAATACTATGTGGTCTGCATTACAGTCATTATCCTCTAATCCAGAAATAATTATAAACCTGCTGACAAGGGAGGTAGCACTGTGATTCAAAACAGGAGGCAATATATTGACAAATTAAAAGAACAAGTTGAAGACAGAAAATATTACCAACTTCTAGCAGATGATCCTGCTCCACATTTAAAAACATTGATAGCTGATCTTTTAGCAGAGAAAAAAACTCTTTATTTAACTAAGAAGGAACGTAAATTTTTATAAGTGGAGTTTCCTAAGATTCCTGTATTATACGGTATTCCTAAAGTTCATAAAAATCCAGAAAATCCACCTTTAAGATCTATCATATCCAGTAATGGATCAATATTAGAACCGCTGGAAATCTTTTTAGATAAATTTTTACAAAACCATGTTCAAAATATGCAATCATATGTTCAAGACATGACTCATGTTCTCAAAAAATTGGACAGTTATACCACTATTTCACAGCAATCTATTTTAGTTTCTATGGATGTAGATTCCCTTTATACCAATGTTTCCCAAACAATTGCTCTTGGCGGAGGTTTTTTCAACTCATGATCATCGTGTGCCTTCTTCTTTTCTAATGTCAATTGCCAATTTAGTATTGCAACATAATTATTTTATGTTTGAACAATTTTATTTACAGATACATGGTATCGCTATGGGGTCCTCGGTGGCCCCATCAGTGGCTAATTTAGTTATGAACAAATTGGAAACAGGTATATTTACACATCTCCATTTTTTGATCAGATTTATTTTTGGGTTCGTTATATTGACAACCTTATGTTTATTTGGGAGTCAAGTGAAGATCATTTGAAAGAATTTTTCTTATGGATCAACACAGTGGTCATTGATTTAAAGTTTACTTCTGAGTATAGCTCATCTCATATTTCATTTTTGGACATTTCCATTAGTAAAAAACATGGAATGATTACAACAACATTGTATCGTAAAATAATGGAGAAATATAATCTTCTCAGATATCACAGCTTCCATCCCAAAGCATTTAAAAATGGATTGCCTGTGAGTCAATTTTTTCGCCTTAGACGTATCTGTTCTTCAGATCAAGATTTCAAACAGCAATCATATATCCTGGCCAAGAGATTTTTGGAAAGAAAATGCTGACTACAATGCCACACACTTATGGTCATAAAGCATGTGGAAATTGCGATATGTGTAGTTCCACTATGGTAGGTACATCTTGGCAACATCCAGTCAGTAAAGAAAAATTTATTAAAAAATTATTTTCAGATTGCAGTACATATGTCATCTATGTTATACAATGTAATTGCCCTTTACTGTATGTGGGACGAACATCCAGACCTATTAAAATCCGCTTATGGGAGCATCGGAGTCGCCTCAATACAAAGAATATGGAGGCCCCCATTGTGCAACATTGTGTGGCTGCGGGACATAATTTCATGGATTTACGTTGGACAATTATAGATCACATTCCTTTGCCCCCTCGGGGTGGTGATATACGTTCGTCTTTAAATTACAAGGAACAACGTTGGATTTTCAAGTTAAAAACTGAATATCCTGATGGAATGAATGATACAATTGAGTGGATATCTTTAATTTAAAGATCCGCGGTTCTACTATTTCATTGGTTACTGAAAGTCAGCTTAAGTACGGTCATTGGTTCTTACAGCAGTCCATTAAATGGTTTAAATAACTCCCCGAATTAGTTTGTTTGGCGGCTCCATTTTGAAATATGCGGGATTGCTGAAAGGAGTTCTGTCCAGGAAAGAAAACGTATGTCTTTTTTCACAAATAATTTCTTGAAGAACATAATAGCAATGTTGTTTAATTTATCATGTTTTGCATTTCAGTAATGTTTAACCCCGCGCCCCTGACGAAGGTCTTACGAAACACGCGCTGTGTCGGGTGTTTTAAGCAGTTTAATCTGCAATAAAAAGTCGGGTCTTCACAGCAGGGTACAGAAGTTTGTTACCACTGCCACTTTATTTCATGATAAGTACCTTTCATTTCTATGGACATACCTTAGAATGTGGTTAAATACACAGTAGATGTGAATGACGGTGTACATATAGGGGTGGATTTTAAAACCTCTGCGCGCATAAATCCTTCCGGATTTAAGCACGCAGGGCACTCGCACGCCGATGCGCCTATTTTGCATAGGCCACCGGCATGTGCAGAGCCCCGGGATGCGCGTAAGTGTCGGGGGCGTGTCAGGATGACGCGACGTTTAGGGGGCGGGGCGTTTCGGGGGCGGCAACGTGGGCGTGGTTTCGGCCTGGGGGCGTGGCTGCAGCCTCCGGAACAGCCCCCGGGACCGGACCACAGAGCGGGGCAGCCGGCCGACGCACGCAAAGTTAAGGGGGGGGTTTAGATAGGGCTGGGGGGGTGGGGGGAGGGCGAAGGAAAGTTCCCTCCGAGGCCGCTCCGAAATCGGAGCGGCCTCGGAGGGAACTTTCGGAGGGAGCGCACAAGGGGGTGCGCTCCCTCCGAAAGTGCGCACATGTTGCACAAATGTGCACCCCCTTGTGCGCGCCGACCCCGGATTTTATAAGATACGCGCGGCTACGTGCGTATCTTATAAAATCCAGCGTACTTTTGTTCGCACCTGCTGCACGAACAAAAGTACGTGCTCGCTCAAGTATTTAAAATCTGCCCCATAGTGAATATTATTCAAGGAGTAAGTATACTAGTAAAGGAAGAAAATATCAAGAGAAAAACACAACCCCCCCCCCACCCGTATTGCCAAGCGGATTTATAACAACAAACCCGATGATTAGACATATTCGATGGTGAGCATTTCACTTTGTAATGGGCTACCAATCCCATACTATTCTTAAGTGAACAGAATGTAACACAATTTAGTGGATACATTAAGCTCCTGAATGAGGGTTGTTGTAAATATATGGCACATCATTAACATTAGGAATAACGTAGTATTTTTTATTAGGATTGTGATCACATTACTACGGTTAGCATCCAGTTATTTAAAATATACAAGGTCCCTTAATGCAGTCATCTAGCACTTTTTCAGTTCACTAAGAATGGATTTTACACATTTTTGGGTGAATTTTATAAGTCTGATGCATACCAAATTTAGGAGATGCACGCACAAGTCAGGCTGGTGCATGACCCCCATATTTTAAAATGTGCCTAGATGTGTGCATATCACACATGCATGCCTATCACACATGCATTCCAAAAAAGGGCATAGCATGGGAAGTATAGGGGAACCCATTGAGTCTGAAGACTATTTGGCCGGAACACATTGGGGAAAAAATTGCAAACATTTGAGGGAGTTTATTTGATAAGTTCCTAGAGGATAAATCCATAAATGTCTATGTCAGTAAATAATAAGCAATAGTAGCTTGTGATCTATCTAATGTTTGGGTACTTGCTAGGTACTTGTGACTTGGATTGGCCACTGTTGAAAACGGGATGCTGGGCTTGATGGACCCTTTGTCTGACCCAGTATGGCATATCTTATGTTCTTATGTTGTTATGTATGCACCTGGGCACACGCCCAAGTCCAGTGCTGCATACCAGCTTCTCCAGGTGAATGGGCTGTCTGGAAATTGCCTCCTCTTAACCTGGCTAAAAACATTCACAGGAGTACTTTTATCTATCTGAGTGGGAGGCAATCCTCAGAGCATGTTTAGGTCAGAGGAGGAAAGTAGTGAGCCTTGATTGCATTTTTAAATCTACACGCATTATTTTCCATGCAAAAAGTACCCATTATTCAATGCAAAAAGTACCCATTATTTTCCATGCAAAAGTACCCAAAGAAAAAAAGGTGCAAAGTTGTAAGGGTAATTTGTGCCCTCGTGAATCTTCAAAGTGAAAGTAGGATACATTCCTACTTTCCCTTTGAAAGGTGATGGAAGGACTAGGGTTAAAAAGTAGCCACAGACTTTGCAGTGTTACTGGTAGTTTCCTCTTCTGAGAAAGTGCCATATGGAAATTGAGAAAGACATTTCAATGACGCATAACCTTTATCTGAGGTTCATTTAAGCTATTAGAGCTGATAGCCAGTCAACATTTTCCTTTCTGATTATTCCCTTTTATATCTGTTGCTTATCCTCTGTATCTTATGTAGAAAGCACACAAGTATTTCACAGGATATTTCAATGACACCAATATGGATTACAAGGTTTGCATTATTATATCATTATTATTATTGGCCAAACCTTCTTTGCTTCATGTCTATACTTTAAACTGAAATCACAGCTTAAGCATGCTCTGTGTTCTTCTTCAACCCTATTCTAGATGTTATTGCTTCTCCGCAACTTCTTTCAAACATAGGATATGCTCAGATTTATATTACTATAGAAACCATGTATATCCCTGAAAGGGTCAAACAGAGAAACATATGACATACTGGGTCATACTAAAAGTCCATCAAGTCCAGAATCCTATCTCCGACAGTGTCTAATCCAAGTCTCAAATACCCAGCAGGATCCCAAAAAATAGATCCATTCATCTTGTTCATATCCAGTGATAAGCAGTAGCTTTCTAAAGTCTACATGACTAATAATGATTTATGGACTTGTCCTCCAGGAACTTGTCTAAATCCTTTCTAAACCCAGCTAAGCTATCTTCTTTCACACATCCATAATTTACTTCTGTGCTGAGTGAAAAAATATTTTCTCAGATTTGTTTTAAATTTATTTATTTATTTATTTTTGGTTTTTATCTACCGGAAGTTCCTGTATAATATACATATCACTCCGGTTCACAGATAACAGAGATAACTATCGCCGAGATGGCGGTTTACATGGAACATATAGAACAGTTAATCTATTATAAAGTAGAATACAAACTAAGATCTACTAAGAACACTAAATGCACTAGTTTGAAAGGATAAATAGTTACTTCATTTGAACATTCCACCCCAATCATGGTTTTAAAGAGATCTATCATATTTCCTCTCAGCCATCTCTTCTCTAGGCTGAAGAGCTCAATCCTATTTAGCTTTCCCTCAGGGGAACTATTCCATCCCTTTTACAAGCTTGGTAATGGTTACTCCTCTCTATACCTTTCCTAGTTCTGCTATATCTTTTTAGATAGAGATGGGGCAACCAGAACTGCACACCATACTCAAAGTGCAGTCACACCATGGATCGATACACAGGCCTTATAATATCCTTTGTTTTATTTTCCAGTCCTTTCCTAATAATACCTAACATTCTATTTGCTTTCTTGACCATTGTGCATTGAGTTAAGAATTTCAAAGTGTTCTGCTCAATGATTCCAAGATCTTTTTCCTGGGTGACGATGCCTAATATGTACCCCAGCATTGTGTACCTATAATTTAGCATATTCTTCCAGATATGCATCACTTTGCACTTTTCCACATTAAATTTCATCTGCCAAATCTCCCATTCATGCCAGGTCTTCTTGTAATTTTTTAGATCTGACTTGTGATCTAACAACTTTGAATAATTTTGTAACAACTTTAAATCTGATAATTTCATTCTCTTTTCCAGATCTTTATAAATATATAAAAAAAATTCACCAGTCACATGTAAGATCCCTTGGGCACACCAATATCTTTCTCAATTGAGAACAATGAAAATTTAGTTCTATTCTCTGTTTCCTATCATTTAGCCTGTTACTACCGTGTTTCCCCGATAGTAAGACACCCCTGATAGTAAGACGTAGTGGGAATTTTAGGGGGGTCGGCTAATGTAAGACATCCCCCGAAAGTAAGACGTAGTAAAAAAATTATTTTTAAATACCTGTCGGAGGGCCGCGTGGGTCCAGGCGGCTGGCGGCGGGAGCCGGGTGGTCGCGTGTTACCGTAAATCTAGGCCGCGGGCGGGTGGGCGCTTGTTCCAGGCGGCGGCGGCGGGTGGACGCGCGTTAAATCTAGGCCGCGGGCGGGTGGGCGCTTGTTCCAGGCGGCGGGTGGACGCGCGTTAGTTCGAGACGGCCGGCGGGCGGCGGGTGGTCGCGTGTTAAATCTAGGCCGGGTCGCACAGGCTCGCATTCATTCACTGCCGGTGGGGCAGCCCCCACCGGCAGTGAATGAATACGACCCCTGCGATTCGATGCTCAAGGCAGTCACATGCCGTGACGTTACGGCATGTGACTGCCTTGAGCATCGAATCGCAGGGGGTCGCACAGGCGCGCATTCATTCACTGCCGGTGGGGGCTGCCCCACCGGCAGTGAATGAATGAGCGCCTGTGCGACCCGGCCTAGATTTAACACGCGACCACCCGCCGCCCGCCGGCCATCTCGAACTAACGCGCGTCCACCCGCCCCCCCCCCCCGCCGCCGCCGCCTGGAACAAGCGCCCACCCGCCCGCGGCCTAGATTTACGGTAACACGCGACCACCCGGCTCCCGCCGGCCGCCTGGACCCACGCGGCCCTCCGACAGGTATTTAAAAAATTCGACTGTTTTTCCAATATAAGACATACCCTGAAAGTAAGACATAGTGGGACTTTTGGGGGTAAAAAGAAAGTAAGACGCTGTCTTATATTCGGGGAAACACGGTAGTTCTCAAAGGGACATTGCCTCTTATCCCATGACTTTTTAATTTCCTGATGGGTCTCTCATGAGGGATTTTGTCAAATGCCTTCTTCAAATCTGTCATCACACTTATAGAGAGCAGGTGTGGCAGGCTGTGGAAGGCACTAAGCAGTGCTTTTATCCAACTTTAAAATACAAAAATCATACTCGTGTCTCTTTCTAATTTCACAAACTCACAATACACTCAGTCACTCAATATACCTTATGGGCTTTGCCTAACCAAAGTGAATATCTCTCTCACTCGCTGTCATTTGGGTCCTCTCTTAAACTATAGTTTTCTTTGTTATTATTATTATGTATTTTCTTCCTTTTTAAAATTTTCTAATTCTTGTTTATTTTTTTGTCTTTATTTTAAGATATTTTTTTTTGAAAGGGGATGTCAACTCCAATCTTAAAACCTTATTTCTAGCAACCAGAATTCAAGTGGCTGCATGGTCACATGATTTTTTTTCTTTTTCAAAGCTTCTCAACTGTAATCCTAAGAACCTGAATTCAAATGGTTGATTTAGTCATAAGAGAAAGGTAATGGACTTCAAATGGCTCTTTAAGGGAAGCTCTTGACCAAAAACTGGATTTGCAACTAGTAAAATTGTGGTGCACTATTTCAAACCAAGATTATATAATGCCTGCAGGTCTCAAATATTTCCAAATCAAATCAAATCTATTTTTGTTATGATTCTGCACACGGACCTAGCTGTGAGCAGTGTTTTACGTCCCACCAGCCGCCACCATCGCTCTCTTCCCTGCAGCCCGACGCCGTACCCATCCTCCACGGTGTGCTGCTGCTGTCTCTCCATTGCAGCCAGGAGGCATGAGCGCCACCCCTGACTTCTCTCCATGGCAGGCGGATCTGCCACCAACCTCATCTTCTTCCGTGGCATGGAACTGCCACTTATCCTCCCAAGTCTCATGGCAGGAGTGTCGCCATCGGCTTCTTCGTAGCAGAAGGACACCACTACTGCTGACATTGCCTTGACAGTGAAGATGCTCCTCTCTGCTGTATTTAAAGGGCCCCATGGTTGGAAAAGCCCCGTGGCCCTGTTTGATGATTTCATTCCATGTCGCCTCTTCAGCTCTATAAAAGGGCTCTTCACCAGATCCTCGTGGCCTTCACAAGTAGCTGTCTGCTCCTGGATGCTCCATTCCTGTTCTTCCATCCAGGAGGCTCTGAGGTCCATCTTCACTCCTTCAAGGTCTTCTGTTCTTCGTGGGAGCTCCCTTGCCTTTGTCCTGTGTTCCTGGTCTCTCAACAGATTCTGTGTCCCCATCTGTCTCATTGTCCAGATGTTCCAGTTCTTTGATTCCTTTCTCCAGTTGTTCCAGTCTCTTTGTTTCCTAACTTCAGATGTTCCAGCCTCTTTCGTTCCTGTCTTTGGATGTTCTAGTTTCTCCAGTTCCTGGCTCTGGGAGTTCCAGCCTTGTCTCTTCCTGCTGGATCCAGTCTCCAGATGACCATCCTGTGTCATGTTCCCAGTCATTGGAGCCCTGTCCCGGTTGTATCCTTCTTCAAGCATTGCCCGGATTCCCCTATTCTTCCTGAGCTTCAGCACTGTGCTCATCTCACTCTCCACGTGGTCCACAACCAGCCTCTTCAGGTTGTGTAGGGCACACAGTGGGACAGTGTGGTCCACGACCAGCCCATGGGGCTGAGCGTGGTCCGTGACCAGCCCGACAGAGTCTCCAAGTGCCTACGTCTCATCCTAGTCTCCAAGTGCCTATGTCTCGTCCTTGTTCCAGAGTCATCATTTGTCCTCAAACTCTGTCTGTCCTGTTGCACCTGCCATTCCCAGGTGGCAGGTCCAAAAGGGCTATCGAGTGGCCGGAGGGCTACCCCAGAGACCAGCATTGCATTGCTGGGTCTCTTCTGGTGTGTTAAGGTTCGGCAGAGGTCAGAGTGCTTCGAGTCTTCAGCCTGTTTGCCTGTGCTCAGATATGCTTCGCCTGCCACGGCGCATGCCCTGGATTTCCCTCTGGGCTCGTGCTGTGGTCCAAGGGCACCCACTCTGTCCCAAACAAGCGAACGCTCTCCCTCACGCGCAACCATTTTATGACTATTATGAAGAGACTGCTAATCTACAGCTGGCCCCTTTTTCCAAGAAACAAAATAAACTAAAATAAAACCCCTAATCTCACACACCTTGCATATGGAATAGGGGAGATCAGTGAAACCATATGAAAGAGTGCTAGAAGGGAGGTGAGAGGAGAGAGAAAAAATTAAATCTGATTGGTCACAGCTGCGCAAAACAAATAGAAACCCCCCCATGAAAAGAAGATACTTATTCAAAACTTATCAAAAGAAATTATTCCAACATAGGAATTGATTCCACCTTCAGAAAAATACACAATGACAAGACAATAACAGGACAAACAACAAAGAGAAAACACAAATCAAATTCTTATTTTACCCCAATCCCTTTTACCTGTAGCTACATTATACTATGGTGGGAAAATCATTTATCATTTCCAAGCATGCACGATAGGGTGATCACAAAATAATAATAAAACAAACTGACTTTCAGTGCTTTGTTGGTTTAGGGCTTCAAGGCACCATAACTGTGGAGGTTTTAAGATTTCTCTTTAATTTACTCCTCAAAAACAGTCAAACCGGTTGCATAACAACGTTACCACTTTTATTTTCAATGTAAAACAAAGAGGAAAAGCACACTTTGAGCAGACTCTCAATGGGAGTTTCCCAAAATTCAGTACATATAATCAGATTTAAATTCAGAGTCAGCAATATATGTCTTAAGTTATGATCACTTAATAGGTCAGGATGTCCTAAGTTCTATTTATAATTCATCTACAAGCACAGTACATTTTGTTACTGAGGACCACACATCAATATATCTATTTTCTAGCAATTAAAATGATATTT